>NC_044037.1:258838629-259138629 GCF_901765095.1 Microcaecilia unicolor
AGACAAACTCACAATACTTTGTTTATGACTGGCCCATGAAATTTGTACATTTCCATACATAAACACATATCCACTTGTGGATTTATAATCAGAATGATCCCCTGCCCAATCTGAATCACAGTAACATATTAGTTTTGGATTACTATTGGCTGAAATCTTTAATTTACAATCAATGGTACCCTTTAAATACCTTACCATCCTTTTAACTGCAGTCCAATCTGATTTGGTAGGTGAGCTGACCCTTCTGCTCAAAATTCCTACTGCATTTGCTATATCAGCCCTGTATGTGGTAGCTAGATATAAAAGCTTACCTATGGCTGATCTATATTGGATGTTATCTGGTAAAGGTTCTCTTACTGTTTCATCCTTCAGAAAATCAGTGATCATGGGAGTGCTTACAACTTGGGCATCTTGCATACCTAAACTTTCAATAAGCTCATTTATTTTCTGCTTCTGGCTTAGAAGATAAGAACCATCATTTTGTTTCTCAATTTCTATACCAAGATAGTATGACACATTACCAAGTTCTTTTATCTCAACATTCTGGTTTAAACACTTTACAATGTCCTTGTACTCTTGCTCACTTTTGCTTGCAATGAGCAGATCATCAACAAAAGCTAAAATGTATGCATATTGTCCATTTGTGCACCTAGTGTACAAGCATTTGTCTGCTTCACCTTGCTTAAATCCTAAATTTGTCAATATTTCATGCAATTTTTCATTCCAACATTTTGCACTTTGCTTTAATCCATAAAGACCTTTGTTTAATTTACACACTAGCTGTCTTTGTTTTGTATTTATGAAACCTGTTGGCTGTTCCATGTACAAGTCTTCAGTTATATCTCCGTGAAGAAACGCTGTTTTCACATCAATGTGGTTGACTTGCATGCCTTTTGAGACTGCAATGCTCAGAAGTGTTCTGATTGTCGTGTGTTTCACTACAGGTGCAAACACTTCATCAAAATCTTCTCCATATTTTTGAAGATATCCCTTTGCCACTAATCTGGCTTTATACCTTTCCACTTTTCCTTGTGCATTCCTTTTTAACTTGAATACCCATTTGCATCCTATAGCTTTCTTGCCAGGAGGTAATTTTGTAAGAATCCAAGTATTATTTTTATCCAATGCATCAATTTCTTCTTGTGCAGCTTTATGCCATTCAGCAGCTTCTTCTGCTGGCATTTTCTCAATCTCATCCCATGTTAAGGGCTCTTGAGCTTCTGCTGACTTTGTTAGGTAAGACAGTCTTGGGGGTGGAACACCTTTGTTTTCCCTGGATGAGCGTCTGACAACAGGTTGGTCTGACCTTTCCGCATCCTCTAAATCTGAGAGTTCTTCTCCAATTGATTCCCCTTCTCCAACTGTACTGTCTTCTTCAATGATCCTTTCTGTGTCTGCTTCCTCTGCCTGTTCCTCGTTAGATACAGGTGAGTTGCTTTCAGACATCTGCCTTGGTATGGCATTTATATACACTGGCATGTCTATTATGGTTCTAGTTTCATATTCTGGATGATAAGGCTCATCTGGGATAATCCAGCCTTTATCAACCCTCTTGTTTTCATCAAAATATGTAACATGTCTTATGCCAACAATGCCAGTTTTCAGATTCAAAATTCTATATCCTTTGTGTCCTGGAGCATAGCCAACTAAAATGCCCCTTTCTGTTGTGGAATCCAGCTTATGCCTTCTTTGCTTTGGTACATGAGCATATGCTGTACTTCCAAATGTTCTTATGTGTGACAGGTTTGGCTTCCTACCATGCCATGTCTCATGTGGTGTGCGCTCAGCGCCTTTAGTTGGCATTCTGTTTTGTAGGTACACTGCTGTGAGAATGGCTTCCCCCCATAGTCTTTTAGGGAGATTGCTATCTGACAGCATACATCTGGTCATTTCCACAAGTGACCTAAATTTTCTCTCTGCAACAGAATTTTGCTCTGGTGTATAAGCTACTGTTGTGATATGCTGAATGCCTTCTTGTTCTAGAAATGTGCGCATGCTTTGTGAAGTGAACTCACCACCATTGTCGGTCTGAAGAACCTTTGGTTTTCTTTCAAATTTATTGCTCACCATGGCTACGTATTTCTTCAGCATGTCTGTGACTTGACTTTTCTCTTTCAGCAAATAGGCCACACAATATCTAGAGAAATCATCCAAGAATATTAGCACAAATCTGTTATTTCCCAATGATGGGATATTAAACGGTCCACATAAGTCACTGTGTATTAAGTCCAGCACTTTATTACTCCTATTTCCTGTGTATGCAGGAAATGAGGGTCTCACACCTTTTTGAGTAACACAGTCTATGCATTTCTCCATTTTACCAGCATCTGCACTTATCTGAATGCCGGTGGCCAGTTGCTTACTGTAAAGATCCTGGATCACCTTAGAATCACGATGTCCCAGGCGGCGATGCCAGATTTCCAGACTACATTTACCATCATTCTTCCTTACTTGCGCCATATGTGAGGCTTCACCTGAAATGTTCAGCTTATAAACATCATTATGCATAAAAGCTTCAGCATACACTTCATCATTTTTAGAGATTGTGCACTTACTGTTTTCAAAATGAATCGCAAATCCCTTCTTATCTAATGTAGATACACTAAGCATATTGCAAACTGCTTGGGGAATATACAAGACATCACTTACAGGAATTTCTGTAACTTCATTAGACACTTTGCATTTTAAGAATCCAATACCTTTTGCTTGGATCTTAGCAGTCCCTGCGTTTGCAGTTTTAAGAATACCTTCCTCTGGACACATTTCCTGAAAGAAATTCTTACAATTGGTTAAATGGCATGTGCTCCCTGAATCCAAAATCCAAGTACTTTCATTTGAATTATTATTTACCATAGTCAAAGATTTTTCTGCCATTAGAAAGCCCTTGTGTTTATCTTTGTCCTTCATACATTTCCTGGTTTGAAAATTCTTTAGTTCCATTGGCTTAGGTGAGCTAGAGGGAGTGTTTTGTGTTTCCTTACACCATTTAGATACATGTCCCTCCTTTCCACATGAGTAGCAAATCAGCTTGCCCTTGGGTGGAGTTTTCCCATAGCTCCGCCTTCCTCTGTTCTTTGCCAAGAAATTTGTTTCATTTCTCTCTGACTGACTTTGAGAACACATCTCCTCAGAATCATTTATTATGCATTCCTGCCTTAGTTTTGATGTTGCCTGTTCAAAAGATTGCCCTTCAATGGCCTCATTTACAGACCTAAAAACATCAAACTTCTTTGATAGTGAGGTAAAAAGAAATGCTCTTTTCAATGCATCACACATGGGAATTCCTGAAAGTTCTAGCTTTTGAAATGAAGACATAAGATGCATAATGTGATCATTACATTTACTTTTATCCCTTAATTTGGTTTCATTCAACTCTGCCAGCCAAATTGGTTGCTGCTTTGCATATGTAGTTGCATACATAGTTTTCAGTTTATATAAAATGTCCTTTGGTGTATCTTTTCCCTCCACTAATATGGCTTGTTTCTCTGAGAGAGCTTCCAAAAGCATGCACTTCACATTATAGTTTGCATTGTCCCATTCAGCCATATTTTCATCTGTTCTGTCTTGGTCTAAGCATATATTTAATCTTTTTGCTCGAAGGAGACATATGAATCTTAGTTCCCATTGCTGATAATTAAACTCAGTTAATTTAGGCACCTTGAGAGAATAGAACAATGGTGAATTTCTTCCCTCAGCCATTTTCTTAGCCTTCTGTCTGCTGTGTGGGGGGAGAGAGAGACAGACTGAATCTTTCCTTTAAAACTTAAGAGAAAAATGTGGCCTTTTTTTCTGCCTGGTAATATTTCTCTTCTTTTTCAATTCCTGGCCCTGGGCCCATAACCCTTTTGTTGGATTATTTGTAGTAAATAATTAGCAGATTTTATACACACAGCTTCAGCTTTAGAAATGTTAATTTCTTTCTTCATCTCTCTCTCATTCACCCCTGAATAATTCACTGCTGAGTCACTTTAAAGTTGAAGTAACAAAACATCTGTTTACTCACAGTTTGTAGTTAGATTATAATCAGACAGGCTTATATATACATATTACTATACATTTGTATTATCAGCTCCTTCCATGTGCTTAGATGGTAATGGATGCTCACACCACCATAGATCCTCTCAGGTTAGGAGAGATCATGAGCTCCATGTGCTGCATCTGCTGCATCTATCCCCCACAGGAAGTTGCATAGCTGTGTGACCTCTCTAAGTAATTCACATCAGAGGTCACAGAGTAATCACAGAGAAATAATAGGTGACAGGCAATGCATGTAAAATACAATTACATTCCAACAGTCTGGTCATCCATAATGCTCATCAGACGACGTAGCACAAGAGCCCGATAATGTTGTTTGAAATTGGCTATTATGCCCTGATCCATACGTTGGATCAGAGAGGTAGTGTTTGGTGGCAGGAAGAACACCTTGATGTTAGACAGCCTGACATCATCACTGTATGCAACACAATTATCACAAAGCAACAAAATCTGATGCTTTTGTGCTCGCATTCTAGCGTCTAACTTCTTTAGCCACTGCTTCCAAATTTTCTCAGTCATCCATGAATTTGCATTAGCCTCGTATGACACAGCAAGTCGCTTAACATTGTTGAAGCAATGGGGCTGTTTGCTCTTTCCAATGACGTGTGGTTCCAACTTCTCACTCCCATCCATATTGCAGCAAAGGAGGATCGTCAGTCGGTCCTTCGACGTTTTACCTCCTGTAGTTTTGGCTTGTTTGAATGCAAGTGTTCCATCAGGAATCGCTCACCAGTAGAGACCATTTTTGTCAGCATTGAAAATGTCACGAGGTGCAAACTCATTCAAGATGGTAGGAATCAGGGCCATGCCAACGCGGTAAGCGATGTAAGCGTGACAGGGGGCGCCATCCTCTGGGGGGTGCCCCGCCGCGCCATGCTTGCCTCGCCCTCCCGCTCCCATGTCCCAACTGCCCACCCTCTTCTCCCCCCAACAAAATCTCTTTTAAATTTACCTCCGTCCGGCTGGCAGGGCAGCGAATGGCGCAGCGTCAGTGAAGGAGGCGGCGCTCCCCACGTCTCTATTGGTCTTCCCTTCACTCAATGTCCCGCCTTCTTCTGACATCAAGGAAATGATGTCAGAAGAAGGCAGGACATTGAGCGAAGGGAAGACCAGTAGAGACGTCGGGAGCGCCGCCTCCTTCACTGACGCTGCGCCATTCGCTGCCCTGCCAGCCGGACGGAGGTAAATTTAAAAGATTTTGTTGGGGGGAGAAGAGGGCAGGCAGTTGGGACATGGGAGCGGGAGGGCAGGGGAGAGAGGACAGCGATCATCTACATGGGGGGGGGCGGCACCCGATCCCCTGCGGGGGGCGGCACCCGATCCCTTGCAGGGGGGCGCCACAGACCCTTGGCACGGCCCTGGTAGGAAGAACTGAAACAACCCAATTTTCAGCACCAAAGTCATCAGCATCTTGTTTTTCACCATGCTGTTTCTTGAATTTTATGTTGTTCTTCTCCTTCCATCTTTCCAACCATCCAACAGTGACTTTGAATTCAGTTAGTCCAAGACTTTCAGCTAGCTGCTTAGCTTTGTCCATTAGCAGTGGACTACTGACAGGAAACTGTCTGCTCCTGACTTGAGAAAACCACCGAAGAAGAGCATCTTCTACCTCCTCAGCTTTCCCGCCCGTTTTCGTTTCCGGTGTGGATTTATATTGTTTTGCCAGTCTTCCAAAAGCTGGTCTTTCTGCTTCAAGATACTTGAAATTTGACTGGGATTGATACCATATTCTTTAGCAATAGATGATTGACTTTGTTTGTTTTTTAATTTTTTAAGAACTATTTGTTCAGCCAGTGTTAAAGTCTTACAGTTGCGCGACGAAGACTCCAGGGTACACTGTAACAACATTCTTTTGCTTATTCTGCCTGTGGCAGTTAAAGGGGCGGTAAATTTGAAATCTCGTTGGTTGTCGCGCGCCAATTGGTTTCCATATTCCGTGCGCACGCTTATGCGGAGTCTTTCCTGCAGAGGAGCGGTCTTAAACCATGCATATAAGCAAATCTTGCACTTATCAGTGGTGCACTAAACCAAAGTTTGTCCCCATAGAAATTGGTGGCGCCAAAAACGGGACTGAACTACGGCATGCAGTTAAACATAGCATGCGCTTATCCAACGTGCAGTTAAATGGAGTGCACTGTACTTACAAATGAAAGTTGCAAAGTTGTCACTTCCATGTACAAGCATTGACACCTCCACTTGGAAGCTGCTGAGATTGTGCCACCGGCATCATTCTATATCTGGGCTTTGCACTGAATAACCGATTTATACAGCGCAAGCTAACATATGGCCGGTTAAGCCGATATTCAGAACATAACCAGCCATGGGTTGCCACATAAGATAGGACTGCTGAACACCAGCACTGAACCAACCATGTGCCAATTCTGCCACCAGAATGCCTCCAAAATAGCCAGCTTTCACTTAGGTGCCAACCGCTAATTTTCAGCAGTGATAACCAGTTAAGTGCCACTGAAAATTAGTGGATAACCCTGAACAAGTGATTTAACCAGTCAGCGGCCGTTTCTGGCGGGCTAAATCATTTTGAATGTCGACCAGAACATTTCTTAGAAAAGTCAACAAAACTGAAGAATCCTTCCAACATGTAAATATCCGATGTTATCATTTACAAGCAGCATGCTAGTGTTGTAAATGCTAGACTTCCAGGTACTGATGCAACAAACCAGCCCCACACCATGACATCTCTAGCACCAGGTTTGACAGGAAAGAAGAGGCCCCTGCTTTGGAAAGCAATGTTTGGTTCAATTTTATGTTCACCTGTCCAGTGAACATTAATCCAGAAGACTTGGGAAATTTCCTCATGGGCAGCAATGTTCTTTTCAGAAAGCAGTGAATCCTTCCTAGTTATCCTTCCATGAACTCCATTCCCACCCATATTTTTGCTGCATTAACCCTCACATCAGTTGTAAAGATGGAGGCCTATAGAACTTTGGGTATTTGTCTGGATTCTTTGACTTTTTGGATGGCTTTCTGGTCAGGATGTACATGCATTCACTTTATTAAGGTGCTTTAAAACTTTCAGTTGAAGCAAAATCAATTTAATGCATTTTGACCTATGAATTAATGTACATACAATTGATTTTCACACATTAAAAAGTTCTAATGCAGGTTGAAATTTTTTATTAATACGAATCTGTGAAACAAACTGAAAAACAATAATGAAAATCAGGAAAATAAGCCAAATTTTCTAAAACAATTTCTAAAAATAACCAAAACCATATATTTTATGGTTTTCTTCGAGTAAGCTTGGAAAAAAGCTTTCTCCTGGGCACAATGATGTTTCAGAAGTGCATGAGAGTCCACCACCCATGTTTCTACCAGTGGGGCTGGTGCAGCAATATAAGGGCAGGTACCTTTTGCATGATTCCCAGATAACCTGCCTTCTCCTAAACCACTAAAACTGCCCCCAAGGTAGGAATGCAGGTGGAGGGCTCCCAACACATTACAGGGAAAACTGCATTGGGCGGAGTCACTGTAGTCTCCAGATTTTTCAAGTTACAACTTGTCTGACAGTGCACGGATGAAGCCCCAAATGTTTACAAAGATTATTGTAACCCTGACTACATGGATTAACTACAACTACTCTTTTCATAGGTCCTCTGAAATCTCTCTCTCTTTTTTTTTTTTTTTTGGATTGTGTTTTGATGAGTTCCCACTAACGTTTATGGTTCAGTTCAAACTCTAATTCCTTTGGACCTATAGGGCTGCACACTCAATCTCAGATATGCAAATTTACTCTGCAGAATGTTTTGCTTGCTACCCAGTTATTTAAGTACCTGATTCTAATTAGCCAATTACTTATGCTGAAAAAAACTATAGCTTCACTTACTATTTCACGCATTGATTCTGAATTAGCCTTATTGTCCCTACTTTGAACATTATTTTGTCTCAAGAAACATAGACTAGTTTAATTTATATTCTTGTTATTGCAAAAGACAAGACTTGTTTCGGTTGAAAAAGGGTACCACTGTATAAGCTTGTAATTAGGGCTCTAACAAGATCAGGGCAACCATGCTTTTGCTTTGGGTGCTGTAATTTAAATTGCATTTCCCACACAGCTTTGCTGGTGAAAGAGAGGTGGATGGAGTGATGGTCAGAGGGCACATCCCAGGCACCAAAGTAGTTCATTCTGGCACTGTTTATAATTCATATTATTAAACTTGGGATTTGCTGACTTTTTCTTAACACTGTATGTTCAGCAGTGGTATCCATATAAGTGCAGCAGCTGAAAATACATGTATGCATTTATATGGATATCTTATTCATATACATGTATACCTATTATTTATTCATTGGCACATAGACATGTAACACTGTATGGATAATGACTGAATATTACCAGTACCAATAAGCAAATATCCCCTATCTGCTGAGTACTTGTATACTATATAAATACAGTCTTTTTTTCTTTCTATTTTTTTTCTTTTTATAAAACTTCATTAAAAAAGGAAGGAAAAGCCTCAACAGACTCTGATTCGGCAAAAATGCCTAACAAGTGTAGGAGTTCTTGCCATCATCATAGGCTGAAAAACCTCCCAGCATTCAGTGATCACAGTTCATCATACGCTTCGTCATACAAAATATTAACCACTATCCATTTAAGTTTTTGCTCTTCCCCCAGCCCACCCCAAATCCTGCCCATTTTAAACTAATACATTTTGGCCTCTTTTCTGTCTGCCTTTACATGATAATCTACACTGCCAAAAATACATTTTGTGGACCACAAAATTAAAATAAAGCCACTAAGGCCACTGACAGCTGAGTAAGTGGTTTTGAATACCGACCCTTTGAGTTTTGCAAAAAGGAAGAAAACTTCATACAAAATTTGTCAAATTGTGAAATTGCACATACAATATTCTTTTAATTGGACTTATATAAAAATAAACCTAGTAAAAAAATAGTTTTCAGTTTTTCAACAGGAGAAACATTTACTTTTTTGTAAAATTTGGACCCCAAGTCTGATTTCATGTATAGTTTAACTATGTGCTAACACAGGTATATCAAACTCATGACTAATGATGAGCCGCTACAGGAGCTACGCATTCTTTAATGGGTCGCAATAAAATATTCGCCCTCCCAATTGCTTAGGAGCCAGATGTTAAATTTAGAATGCTCATTAGATACTACGACGTGGGTCACAAAGAACTTGTGGCCCACAGGTCACATGTTTGACATGCCTGTGCTAATAGTTAATGTGATGCTTTGGATATTTTTGCATCACAACAGCTCATTAACAAATTACCCCCACCCCCCCATTTAGTAAGCCACGTGGCAGTGCTGACACAGCCCATTCAAGTGAATGGGCTGTGTCGGCATTAGTGCACACAGCTGCTAGCAAGGTTTAGTAAACAGGAGGGGGGTATATTTGAATAAAAATTCACACAGAGGGCACTATGTGCAAAATGTTGCTCCTTCTGAATGCAGAAAACTTGAAAATGAAGTTTTATACACTAATATGCAAATATACACACTATCACAAATAATGTACACAATTTGGGAGGCTATCTGCTAAAGTGTGGTAAGATTTGCAGTTCCCCCAAAGTTAATGACAAAATTTCCAAACAGTATATCTGATCAATTTCTCATTCCGTTAATATAAGCTATTTAGTAGCAAATTTAAAACAAACCAGAGAAATATTTCTTCATCCAAAGTGTAATTAAACTCTGGAATTTGTTGCCAGATCATGTGGTAAAAGCATTTAGCTTACCAGGGTTTAAAAAAGGTTTGAATAATTTCCTAAAACAAAAGTCCATAAGCCATTATTAAGATGGACTTTTCTTTTAGAAAATTATCCAAACCTTTTTTAAACCTTGGTAAGCTAAATGCTTTTACCACATTATTAAGATGGACTTGGGAAAATCCACTGCTTATTTCTAGGATAAGCAGCATAAAATCTATTCTACTGTTCTGGGAACTTGCCAGGTACTTGTGACCTAAATTGTCCACTGTTGAAAATAGGATACTGGGCTTGATGGACCGTCAGTCTGTCCCAGTATGGCAACACTTATGTTCTTAAGTAATATAGAGACAATGTCACTACTGTGTATTAGCTCAAATCAGTTAGCAATAACTGTTCAGCATTATTTGCCATGCTAGCAATCATTATGTAGTAACCACCAACACAACTGTCCTATTCCTTGCCCTCTCCCATTTTAACTGTTAACACTGGCAATTAGGATGCATTAACATGGCAGCCACACTGTCAACATATGCTAACTCAGAACAAAAGGAGTAGTATGACAGCTCAAATGAAGTTTTCTTGAAAGTCAAAATAAAAGGGTGGTTCCAGATGCACGTATCTAGACTTCAAAATCATTGTAAAAACAACCCAACATGTTTCAGTGTCCACAGCACCTGCTTTAGGGGTAAATGTTACAGTAATAGTGAGTCAGATAATAATATATCCACCTAAAAATAAAATAAAATTTAAAAAAGCAATAGACAATCTTTATATAAGTCAATTAGTTAAGCATTTTTACTTTTGTTGCCCTCAGAGATGCTTTAAAAATGTGGCTATTTTTAATTGTGGCTTTTTTTTAAATTGCTAAATCATTTAAGGGCTCTTCTTTCAATGTCAAGTTGTACCTTCCAAAAGGTAAGAGAAGACCTCTGAATTAAACAGGGGCTGTTAACTTTGGCTGAGCCTGCATCCAGCAAAAGGTGTGAATTAAGTGAGAGATGGGTGGGTTTTGGGAACTTAGATTGGTTGTGGTAGGAAAGAGTTAAGTAGTTTTAAGACTTGGATAAATTAGGGTTGGATGCGGGTGTGTAGGGGTTAATAATTAAGAGGAAGGCTGGTGAGGTCTGAGGGGCTTGAGAAAGTTTTAGAGGGGGCTGATTGATGGTATGCATTTAGAATGCATGGGAGTCACAAATGGGAGATTTGGGCAGGATTGGGAAGTTGACAGATGTTGGGAATGATTTTCTGTGGTGGTGGGAGGTTTGGGAGGATTCAATTAAAAAAAAGTTTCTTATTTATTAGTAGCAAGATTGTTGGTGTGAGGTACCGGTACTTACTGTTGTGGTCCGGTGTCTAGAGTGGTGTTTTGTGTGAGCAGCCGTCTGAAGTGAGATGGAGGAGCATTTTTTGTGTGCCAGTTCACGTTGCGTTGACAGGGGACTTTGGGGTTTCCTTACCCTGGTGATGGAGTGGAAGGTCCTTGTATAGTAGGTGAGCTGTCTGAGACAGTGCCTGCATTGGCAGCATTCTTGTGAGTAACAATGGGGCCACAGAGAAATGAGAAAGTTTCTGTGAAGAGTTCAGTTGGTTAATGCCAATGCAATACTTCTTGACCACTGTTTTCCCAAATACTATGGTTCAACATGGTGTACCTTAATAAAGAATAAGATGAAATATAATAAAGCTAATCTGAGACATAGCAATCAACATTGTCAGTAAAAGAAATTAAGTCTGAACAAATAAGAACGTTGTCAGCATCTTACAAAACTTAAATTGTTCAACTTTGATCATTAATGGAAGAGAATTCCATTTAGGGATAATAATAGCCAAGAAAATAGTGTTAATTATCCTCATATAGCACATACTGTTAAAGAAATTAGGGCACAGAGTCATTTGGTCCCTTCTTTGAGAATGACCAAATAATGTCCTAGAAACCGTGCTAATTAATAGGTGAGATATAAGGCCATGAATAATCTGAAATAGCAAACAAAATGCTTTGAACAGTATACATTGGGCCAGTGGAAGCCAGCACAATTTTAATCTATATTCTGTAACATTAGCAAACTTGTTTACTCTAAAAATTAATCTTAGAGCAGTGTTCTGTATGAGTTGAAGTTTTTTTAAGATATTTGGAACGTAACCCTATATAGAGTACTTTACAGTAGTCCAGGTGAGGTAATTTCCAAGAGAGATGCCTGCAAACCTATTGGAGAGAATTCAGTCATATCTGAAGAACTTTTAAAGCACTCTCTGACTACTAATACTTGGAAAAATTATTCAGCTGGCTGGTGTCATTTTTCAGAATTTTGTCTGTGCAAAGTGGAGGATGTTAGATGACCTATTGAGGAGATCTTGGTGATTCAATGTTCTTAGAAACTCAAGCTTTGGGACGGTCCTTGAGTGTTTTGTCATAATCTTTGGTGGCAAGTTTTTTATTTTTGTTACATTTGTACCCCGCACTTTCTAATTTTATTTATGTCTAAGCTCTGTGACTACAAGGATCTGACTTCCACATTCTTAATGAAAAAATTACTTAGTAGATACGCAAGGTTAGGGTCTTTTGGAGTGCATTTGGTACGTTTACCAATTTCACAGGACCATTTGGGGGCATTATTGAAAGGTTTGACATGAGTGTGTTCTTCATTTGAAGCAATTTTATTTTCTGTAGCATTTGTGGTGGCTTTCTTTGGCGCTTTACTGGTCGGGGAACTGGTGGCACCATCCAAGTGGGCAAATGGAGTGACTGACTTATTATTGTCAGATGTAGTGGTTGAAAACAAAGAATTGTGTTTGCATATTAGGCATTCTAAGTGTGATCAGCTGGGTAGGGGTGTCTGATTAAAGTTACAGCAGGTTGGCACCCTATCCAGTTTTTTGGGTTCAGCAATATATGACAGTACGGCCTAATGAATCTTTTACTCCAGAATAGCGAATGCCATAACGGAACATTGTAAACTTAATTCGATATTGTCATCCATGTACTCCATGTAACACCAATTGTTTCTTTTATTCTGGAGTGGCGAATGCCATTACGGAATATTGTAAGCCACATTGAGCCTGCAAATAGGTGGGAAAATGTGGGATACAAATACAATAAATAAATAAATAATAAATAAAATGGGGGGGATTTATTCTGGTTGATTTGTGGGGATGGTTTTCTTCTAACCCTTTACCAATTTGCTGTGGTTTTGAAGGCAGTCTTAGTTTTCTTGGGATGTGACCCAAATCAGTTGATTAAACGTGTGTGTCGCTGGGCTTCTAACAGCTATAAGTGTTATGTAAGACAGTTGAAGCATTATTAATTTCTCTATGTTTTTTTGTAGTACCTGTACTTTGTGTTCTTACTGTGGATATTTTATAGTGCCTGTGCTTCATGTTCTTACTGTGAATATTTGCATATGGATGTGCAGACACTCCTACCTATTTTGGGCAGGGAAGCATGCATCTGAGTCTCGATGGGGGATGAATCTTGGATTGGCTGCTTTTGGAGTATCTATTCAATGGATGGGACGTCAAGGAATGTAGTGGGAGCAATTAATGCCAACATTGCTACAGGCGCAGCATTTTTCATATCCTCATGTTATTGTTTTCCATTTGGGGGAGGGTAATGATTTGCGTAGTATAAAAGGGGTTGATTTAATTAGGCAAATGAAGAAGGATTTGTTGACAGTTATGTATCAATTTCCATGTACGATTGTGTGGTCACAAATAATCCCAAGGTTAGTGTGGAGGGAAGCTAATTGAGTGATTGAGAAAGAGAGTGAATAGTGATGTGTCAAGGTTTATGTCTTCTATGGGGTGTATGGTGCTTGCACATGAGCTGATAATGACCGAGTGTCCTGGATTATATCACCAAGTGTCAGCTCACCCTCTCTCCTGGCCGGCACCTGCTGCCTCATAACATCATCTTCCGGGGCCAGTTCTGACAATCTGCTGCTTTACAGTCCTTTCTGTAGTACAAACAGCTTCTCAGGGTAACCCAAGCAGTGCCTCACCATTCACCTCAGGAGTGCAGTTCCTTTCCCCGATGCACTTCAGCACAGCTTTACGTCTTTGTCTCAGCTTTACAGCTCACTTCTTGATAAGGTCCAATCTCTAACTCTTCTCCCCAAATTACCCCTGGGATCAGAGCTGTCCCCCCCCCCCCCCCCCCATACACACACACACTGCCAGTCAACAACTCTCTGACAACCACCCCTGTACAACAAAGATTGGCCAGTTCAAGATTGTTGCTGCACACAGAGAAATATGTGCTCTGCTGTGGATACAAGGCTTACCCACCCCCTTTCAGCCCAGGCTCAGAGTTGTGAGCCTCCAGCAGTCACACTCCTCTCACAGGATAAACTCTCTCCCCTCTTATCAGAGGATTTAGTTCAAATTCACAAGGACTCCAGCCTCCGAGCAAGAACAGAAACTTCCATTGGTTCCTGCGCCTCCACCTCCTCCTCTCTGATTCCTCCCTCTCCCATTTGAGCAGCTTCCTCCCAATCCATGGAGTCCACCTCCACCCCACCCTCCAGGTGTTCCTCATTCTCTTGATCATCTTCCATTTGCCAATCCGCCCCCTTTAACTCTGCCTCCTGGGGATTGTGGTTCGGACTCCTTTGCTCCCCCCTTCCCTGCAAGTACTTCTGGGACCTGTATTTCCTTCCCTGCTTTCGTAGTGTAGTAACTTCTTCCCCCACCAGAGGGTGCCCCCCTTCCCTGGGAATTCTGGGATTTGTAGTTCAATGCTCCTGCCGGACCAACCCCCTCCCTGCTGGATTCCTGGGTTTTTTCCTGCCTCTGCCTAGCAGAGTCCTTTCACAGGACAGTGTTCATTTGTCAGATATTAGCCTAGAAATATTCTTGAGCAATATTCAGGATTTGTTACAGTTTATAGTGGGATACAAATTGTCTGCAGACATTGGGAGGGGGGAGCGGTGAAATTGCAAGGGCTATCACTGCTTTGGCGGGGGTAAAGGAAGCCAGGTGGCCAATTGGGTGGGGAGCAATAGATGAAATAATTGGATTTTAGGTATGTGAATACTTGGCATTACCACAAGGCTACCTTGATTCTGGAATGCTGTGTACTGGGAAAATTAAGGGGGAGTGATGGGGCTACGTTGTTACCAACTATCCTTGGGAAAAAGGATGATATGGGTATTATTAAGCCATCTGGAAAAGTGTGTTAGAAACGTTTACCTTACAAATTTTGTTAAATTGTTCACAAGAAATAAATTATTAGTATGCGATGTTTGATGATGGATGCAGCGTGAGTGCCAAGGTTAACACATATTCACCTTTTCTGTCGATTTTTTTTATTTTAAAGTTCTTTTAGTTCAATGGCTGATTCGTTTTGTTTATTTTATTTATAGGTGAATATATTAGTATCACTATTAATGTAGCATTCACCCCTGATACAGGTGCTGTAGATGTCGAAACGTGTTGGGTTGTTTTTACAATTGGTTTTGAAGTCTTGATATATGCACCTGTAAAGACCTTTTTATTTTGATTGACTCTCAATAAAAGTTCATTTGAGCCTTTTAAGCTGCCATACTGCTCCTTTTGTTTTCTGCATTCACTTTGCAGTTGGTTATTGCCTCTCTTTTTTTCCCATGACAGCATGAACTAATTGTCATGTTAACAACAACCTCAGCTCAGTGACTTGGTCCCTTGATGTTTTATCATGCAAAACACCATCTCTGAAGTTTTTTTGCATGTTATTATACTATCCTATGTGATGGATTTGAAAGAAGTCCAATTCGACACAGATCAAAGTTACTATTGGCATATTATTTTTTATAAGAGAAAAATTCAAAAATATTGCTTATAGTAAGTTGCTAGGCATACCAGCACTACCCTTCCCAAAAGTATGGTTAATATATAGTATATTAGAAAATTAAAACTATTTTAGCAAAACACAGACTATCCAGAAAGCAGTAAGAACAATGGGTTCTTAAATGTAAGCCAATATAAGTCAGTATGAGACCCTGTTCATTCAGTTTAAAATGGAAATAACGAGAGACAAGGTCTTTTTCTCATTTCTCATTGTCGGTTGAACTGTTTTTTTGTGTCTCCACCCATATGACTTATGCATTTTAGGACAAAAATTACTTCATCAAATGGTTTCCACTTGTTCTTTCAAGCAAGTGACAGTGATATCCCAAAATATGAAAGCTATACCACATGCAAGGAGACACACCCAAAAATGCCACCAGTAATGTTGAACATCTCTGTTGTTTGCAAAAGAGAATAAAGAATTTGTAAATAGCTGCTGACATTTTCTTCATGCCCGACTTTTCTACACTTCTGGGAAACAAAGACTGTGAGAACGGAACTGCAAAATATTGTTGAAGACTCATAGCTTGGTTTGAATTCAACCTATATTGGATCACTGGCATTGTGCCAGATGTTTTATTTTGTCCATAAATTAAAAGAGAGGATCCATAATTTTGCTTTTCCTTATTTAAGGGCCCTTTTACTAAACTGTGTTAAACACTGTCCCCCAGATTCTATATATGGCACCCAAAATTGGGCCCAGATATTTGGATAGTAATCCAAGATGTGTGCCCAATAAATAGCTAATGAGCCAATTAGTGCCAATAATTGTTGATAATTGGCACTAATTGGCACCAATTTCAATCTGTGTGCACATCTTGCTACACGCTATTCTATACAATGTGCGCTCAAATCACTTACCTGCTTATAATCGAACGAGAATAACGCCCAAGTTCCGACCTAAATCGGGAGATGGGCGTTTATCTCACAAAAACGAATAACGCGGTATAATCAAAAGCCGAATTTGGGTCGCTTTCAACTGCACTCCGTCGCGGATGCGGACAAAGTGGACGGGGGCGTGTCGAAGGCGTGTCGAAGGAGGAACTGGGGCGTGGTTATCGGGCGAACAGAGATGGGCGCCCTTCGCCGATAATGGAACAGTTTTGAGCTAGAATTTAGGACACTTTTCCTGGACCCTGTTTTTTTACGAATAAGGCCCCCAAAAGTGCCCTAAATTACCAGATGACCCCCAGAGGGAGTCGGGGATGACCTCCCCTGACTCCCCCAGTGGTCACTAACCCCCTCCCACCACAACAAATGATGTTTCACAACTTTTTACTTTCACCCTCAAATGTCATACCCTCCTCCCAAGCAGCAGTATGCAGGTCCCTGGAGCAGTTGTTAGGGGGTGCAGTGGACGTCAGGCAGGTGGACCCAGGCCCATCCCCCCCCCTACCTGTTACAATTGTGCTGCTTAATGCTATTAGTCGTCCAACCCCCCCCAAACCCACTGTACCCACATGTAGGTGCCCCCCTTCACCTCTTAGGGCTATAGTAATGATGTAGACTTGTGGGCAGTGGGTTTTGAGGGGGATTTGGGGGGCTCAACACCCAAGGGAAGGGTGCTATGCACCTGGGAGCTCTTTTACCTTTTATTTGTTTTTTGTAAAAGTGCCCCCTAGGGTGCCCGGTTGGTGTCCTGCCATGTGAGGGGGACCAGTGCACTATGAATCCTGGCCCCTCCCACGAACAAATGCCTTGGATTTATTCGTTTTTGAGCTGGGCGATTTCATTTTCCATTATCGCTGAAAAGCAAAATCGCCCAGCTCACACCTTGACGAATAAAACATGGGCGTCTTTTTCTTTTAAAAAATACGATCCGCCCCGCCCCTTCACGGACCCGTTCTCGGAGATTAACGCCCATGGAGATAGGCGTTTCTGTTCCATTATGCCCCCCTTAGTGTGCAACCCAAAAGGGGGCGTGACCATGGGAGGTGCATGGGCAGGTCAGGGTGTTCCTAAAATTTGCATGCAGTGTTATAGAATACCGGGGATGTGCAAATTGGGCGAAAAGTACAGAAGAACCAAAACCTCACAGGAATAAAGACACTCAGGAGACAGCGAAAGTGCCTCAATAATACAATGATGCTCTATGATCTTGAAAGCAACAAAGACTCGACACGGCTGTGTTTCGGCCCTTTAGCCTGCCTCAGGAGTCTTCTTGACTATGTAACTGTGTCTATCGGTGTCACTTCCTGTAATGAAGAGTTTCTGGATTCTTTGGACTACAAACAAGGTGTCATGAGTCTAGAGTCCGTTTCAAGCATGATTGTTTGAACAGGCAGTGCTATTTGCAGTGCTTCCCGCCTTTTTGGCATACTACCTTTACAAATAAGATTAGAATCTAAGGTCTTCCTGCAATGTTTCACAGACCTCACTTGTTTTAACAACCTCGAATAGTTTTGTATCATCTGCAAATTTAATCACCTCACTCGTCATTCCAATTTCCATATCATTTATAAATATGTTAAATATCATCGGTTCCAGTACAGATCCCTGTGGCACTCCAATGTTCACCCTCCTCCATTGAGAGAAATGACCATTTAACCCTCTGTTTTCTGTCCAATAACCAATTCCTAATCCACACCACAACATTGCCTCACATCCCATGACTTTTTAATTTTCTCAGCAGTCTCTCATGAGGAACTTCATCAAAGGCTTTCTGAAAATCTAGACGCACTACATCAACCAGCTCACCTTTATCCACATGTTTATATATATAAATATATAAGAAGATCCTTTTTAAAAATTTACATCACCCAAGTCAAGTCCACAAGATATGGAGTACACACATAGCAAACTGCCAGAAATGTGGACTTATTTCCACTGCTGGTGGGAATACCCAAAAATAGTTCATTTTGGGGAGGTTTTATGGTGACATCTAGAGCATCATTTAAGACAAATCATACACTACACAGCTAAATTATGCCCATTAGACTGGATGATGGTTTGGAGCTGGAAAGAGATAAGCATGTTTTGTTAATTAGGAAATCTTGTCTGATGGCTAAATGTTTTGATCCTCCCTTCTTAACACAGTGAAGAAATCAGATGCATTATTTATTGCAGATAGAGTGACTCTCTGTCCTATGGAGTGGCAGCAAAAAAATTACTTGCTTTATTGAATTCTGGACCCCATGTTCAGAACTCATTATCCACCAGGCTATGGAGTGGAGTGTTGAATGCCTTGCAATATTAGTGGAGTGAAGTAAGAACAATTACACCTTGAGCTTATCCGCCTGAATCTTTTGTGATCTACTGCAAAACCAACTGTACAAGTTCATTGCAGAGGGAATAGTGGAAGGAACAGGGAGTGATCTGGATAGGGAGGAAGGATGGGGTAGGAATTGTTTAGAAGTTTATATTGAACGTTTGAATTATAGCATTGTTGTAGTTATTCAAAAACTTTAACAAAGAAAATTTACAAATCCTGGAGTTGGTTGCGCTTTATGTTTTATGCCCAGTCTTTTAGAAACAGGCTGAATGGTAAGTAGATGATACCTCATACAGAAATGCTGATCCTGTCTCAAACGATATCATTACAGAATCCAATCAAACATTTCTTATCACAGGATGCCAATCAACTCTCTAAAAATGAAATACAGTTCTTACAATAATACATCTGTTACAAAACGCTCTAAATTAATTTAAATAAATGTTTACCTTTTTCTTGATTCTATGTTTATTTGTAATGTAACTTCTTACTTATATATATGTAAGCCACATTGAACTGCTAAAACTGTTCGGCAAATGTGGGCTTTAACTAGCAAAAAATACATTTTAAAAATGCCTTTGCTATGTTGGAAAATTATAACAGTCCTGAAATGGAATCTAAATTGGTGCCAAAGATGAAGAAAGACAAAATCCCCAAAGACACTGATAAAACAAACCAAAAAAGAGAAAAATAGTACTGCTGGGAGGCATTTGCTTAGGAAAACAGTCCAAAGATCACAAAAGGGTGAAATGGCTTCTGTAATCTTCAGCCAGCAGAAATACAAACCAAATACTAAGGACCCTGTTTACTAAATTTACTAAGGACCCTGTTTACAAAATATTTAGTGCATGCTAATGCTAGAGACACCTATAGGAATATGTGGGTGTCTAGCATTAGCGCGCGCTAAAAAGTTAGTGTACCCACAGCGCAGCTTAGTAATCAGGGACCTAAATGTCATCAAAGAAGAAAGGAAGGATTCATCAACCAACAATATAATCCACCTGGGAACCAATGACTTTAGTTTTGGCCAGAAACAGTACCCTTGTAGCACAGGTTAAGGGACATTCTAAAACCCCAAGTAAGTACAACCTGTCTATGAAAAGGGAGAGGAATGGCAAAGCTAGAGAGACAACTTCAATATGTGGCTCAAAACATTAGTGGCTGGAGCAATTTGTGGAAGAAAAGGCACTCCTGCCTGCTTTAACCATGCTGAGCAGGCTAGTCACTGATATTCAATGGCACTGAACTAAGCAATGCCACTGAATATTGGCTCAGAATGAACAACCCAAATCCAGGCAGTGCCAGAACAGTCTAGAAGCAAAGTTGGAGAGCAGCTGACACATATATTAGAACTGGCCATATAGGTGCTACTGCCCGCTTAGCAAAGTGGCCAGATAGAAATTCACAAAATGCAGTCCTATCTTTCACTGCTTAGCTATGTAGGTGCTGGCAATGAATATTGACTTACACCTGCCTTGCGATCTGATCCCCAGAAGCCATAACCCAATACAGAATAGATGAGTTTGCAATGCAGCAAGTAGAGTTCAGTGAGGTGCACAATTCTCTCACTTCATACTCTGCTGAGGGAGGGCTTAGTCCATTGGGACACAAGGTGACCCTGAGCCCTCACCTGCATTCTCCTATGGTAGAAGTGCTGAGAGATGAAGTAATTCAGAAGGAAATGTGGATTGTGAGTCCCACAAACCTGACCAACTTGAGGAAGGAACATGCAGCGTGGAGGGTATTAGACTTGAGGATAAAGAGAGTGCCTCTGGGACTTCAGGAGATGTTATTGAGATGGGACGGCTGGATAATCTTCCTGCTCTTCCTTTTTATAATTGACAGTAGTTACATTGGAGTCATTATGGCAATGCTGGTAAGACTTGATACCTCTCTTACAGTTTGTGCAGCAGACCTTAAGGCTCTTTCAAATGAGGTTAAGGAACAATGCAAGGTCTAGAGACAACCAATAAGGACCTATCTGGAGAAATGTGTACTTTGAAAAATGATATGGTAGGAGTTAAGAACTTAGGGGCACTTTTACTAAACAGTGTTAAGCCCTAACACACACCACAGGAAAAACAGGCTACCACAAAACAAATTAAAGTGTTTTGTGGTATTATGCCTGTTTGACCACGCACTGGATAGGCCTGGGCCCTTAGTAAATACAACCACACAGGGGTTAAAGGTAAAAGAAAAGTAATTACATGCAGGGGAAAGGCAAAGGCGGCTAGGGCTCTTCAGCTTGGAGAAAAGGCGGCTGAGGGGAGATATGATAGAGGTCTATAAAATAATCAGTGGAGTTGAACAGGTAGACGTGAAGCGTCTGTTTACACTTTCTAAAAATACTAGGACTAGGAGGCATGCGATGAAGCTACAAAGTAGTAAAT
This sequence comes from Microcaecilia unicolor, assembly GCF_901765095.1. Classification (NCBI taxonomy): domain Eukaryota; kingdom Metazoa; phylum Chordata; class Amphibia; order Gymnophiona; family Siphonopidae; genus Microcaecilia; species Microcaecilia unicolor. The sequence goes on from NC_044037.1 coordinate 258,859,782, forward strand.
TTAAAATGAATCAGAGAACATTTTTCTTCACTCAATGTGTAATTAAACTCTGGAATTCGTTGCCAGAGAATGTGGTAAAGGCGGTTAGCTTAGCAGAGTTTTAAAAAGGTTTGGACGGCTTCCTAAAGGAAAGGTCCATAGACCATTATTAAATTGGGGAAAATCCACTATTTCTGGGATAAGCAGTATAAAATGTTTTGCACTTTTTTGGGATCTTGCCAGGTATTTGTGACCTGGGTTGGCCACTGTTCGAAACAGGATGCTGGGCTTGATGGACCTTTGGTCTGTCCCAGTATGGCAATACTTATGTACTTATGTGTAACCTATTTTCTCTGCAGGTCAGGGATACTAGACATACAAATTCGCTTCTTATACTCATAAACTCTATCTCCTGTGGCCTGCTTCTGTAGGCCCACATCACACACTTGGTCACCCCTCCACCAGGTAACCCAATCACTTTGTCTCTTCCTGGAATCCCCACCATTCTAGTTTCAATATTCCACACTGGGAACTGCTTGGCCCTGACTTCCCGTCACAATGTCAAACAGATTGTAAGATACAATTGTTGTAAGACCAATTTACTTCAATTCTTTGAAGGAGTAGTAAACAAACATGTGGACAACGCATAATTAAACTCTGGAATTCGTTGCCAGAGAACGTAGTGAAGGTGGTTAGCTTGGCAGAGTTTAAAAAGGGGTTGGACGGTTTCCTAAAGGACAAGTGCATAGACCGCTACTAAATGGACTTGGGAAAAATCCACAATTTCGGGAATAACATGTATAAAATGTTTGTACGTTTGGGTAGCTTGCCAGGTGCCCTTGACCTGTATTGGCCACTGTCGGGGACAGGATGCTGGGCTCGATGGACCTTTGGTCTTTTCCCAGTATGGCATTACTTATGTACTTATAAACTTATCCATCCTACCTCAAATCTGCTTTGGTTTCTGTCACTTACAGGGTAGCACTCTCTACTTCCCCAGGCTCTTCCTAGGTACTGCTGCCCTGCTTGCCACACCTTTGGAGTCCTCTGCACTCAGGCCTCCCTGATCTGTTCAACCTCAGAGTCCCATCCCTCTGACTAAGCCTCAGCAAACTAGCACCACCTGTTGTAAGGTAGCTGAACTGCACCAGTCAGGGAGTGCTCTTCAGTACCCATCCACTCCCTCACGCGCACATTAACTATTTTTTAAAATATTTTTTTACAGACAGCGTGTCATGGGCAGAGAGTGGGCGCAAAGTAGATAACACATGACCTGTAAACATAAGAGAAAATGCCAATTTTTAATGCCACAGTAAATCTGGACTTAGTGCACAGGAAAGTCCTACATTAGAACATGCTAAGCCCAGATTTCAATATACCTTAGTCAAAGAGCCCCTTAATATAGTTTTGGTTAAAGCTAAAGTGCAATGTAATAGGAGACTTGAACATTTGGAAAATTTATCCAGGTGCTTAAATCTTCATACACTTAATTTTCCAAAGTTCTCTGAATTGACATCACAATAACTGTTTAAACTCCATAATACTACTACCAGGGAGTCGCTAGTGCTATTTTGAACCTAGCTTGGCAAGAGCAGGAACATCTGGGGGTTGGTCTTGCCCAGACCTCACTAGACCCTAGGGAAACAACAAGACAGGCCAAGGGGGGGGGGGGGGGGGGCTAATGGTTGGTGGGGAGGTTACTGGGTGAGGTGCTTCAAATTGTGGGGGGTATTTCTGGGTGCGGGGTATGACTTGGGAGGGGGCCTACAGGTAAAGACAACTTCTGGTTGGTGGTCTTAAGAATGGGAGGGTTTTGAACTGATGGTACCTTGATTTGGGGGGATTTGGGAAGGGTTAATATGTGCGGACCATTAGAAGGGGGTTGTAATTAGGGGGCTCTTGGCAGATTATTTTATTTCTAGTTGGCCCCTTTAACCAGTGCATGGGAGAATCAGGCTGCAGTTTTGCAGTCCGATGCTATTTGGACGGTAAAATAACCCCAGCTTTTTTTCTGGGTTTATTTTTCCAGCTATAAAATGGCTAGCAGTGTTCATCACAAACCACATAATCAAATCTATATAGTAATGAAATAATTTGCAGGTATTTGCATTCTATGCATCTGATTACTATGTATCCTGTGGTAGCTTAAAAAATCCTACATTATGGCAGCAAAACCTGTATTATAGTTCTTTAATTTACATTAAGGGGCAAATGCTGCATATAACTGTAATGTAGCTTGATAACTAGCCCTTAGATTTTCCCTATTAAAATTATGGACATACCCCTGGATTCTTTATAGCACGACCAAAATTGTGCATGCAAATCTGTCATATTCTGGATCTGCACGCTCAATTTAATTAACAAGCCAATGAGTGCCGATAATTGCCACTTAACAAGTAATTATTGACACTAATTGGCATTCATTAGAATTTACACGCACAACTTGCTAAGCATATTCTGTAAAGTGATGTGCATAAATTCTAATGCACATTGCCAAAAAGGGGGCAGGCCATTGGCATTCTGAAAATCTACATGCTGGGTTATAGAGTACACCTGCTCCATGCATAACTTAGGTGCCAATATTTACACCAAGTTTTACTTGGCTTAAATGGATGCACCTAGAGTTATGCCCAGGCATGACCACTAGGCATATTCTATAAACCGTGCCTAATCTAAACACGGTTTATAGAACATGTCTAGGTAGAAATGTTTTCAGCGTCAAATTTTCAGGCACCATATACAGAATCTAGTCCATAGTGCCTAAGCCATAAACAAGCAAAAATGTAATTGGCAGGAATCTCGATGGCATTGAAGATTCTGAAAGGTTGTGATGCATCCCACCTCTTCCAATACATTTGATAACCAAGATGCCTCTCTCTCTCCAAGTCTCAAGCATGCCATAGTGTAGTTCTGATGTGAATTTCTCATTTCCTCCAATAGGAAATAAGATTAAATTTTAATGCTGGCAATTTCATCTCCAAAATTGGTGAAGAGGATGCACGAAAGGGTTACAGGCCATGTAGGTGGTGGGCAAGTGTGCAGACCTGGCATTGAGAACATACCATATATCTACTGGGTCTAGCACTGCCCTTTCTAACTCAAGAAGAATGAGGTGTACCATACTGTTAATTCAGATATTAAAATGGCACAATTGGGTGGCTATGGTATAGATCTGGAAATGCCAATCCTACTCTATCACACCTGCGCATCAAGGGTAGCGTCGCCTTCCTGCCCCACCAAAAGAAATTTCTTCAAGTATTTACTCATTAAGCTAATGTCTCTAGGTGTAAGAAGTAAGGGTAATATCTGCCAGAAAAGATGAAAGAATCTAGCAAAAAACATAAATATCACACCCCTCTATTAGCCTATGAAGCCCAGTTTTCTTATTATCACTCTTAAGTTCATTTAGTTAACTACTACTACTACTTATCATTTCTAAAGCGCTACTAGACATACGCAGCACTGTACACTTGAACATGAATTAGGACAAACAAGAGGAAGATAAAATAAGGGTTCTGAACAAGTGAATAAGGGTTAGGAGTTAAAAGCAGCATCAAAAAGGTGGACTTTTAGCTTAGATTTGAAGATGGCCAGAGATGGAGCTTGACGTACTGGCTCAGGAAGTCTATTCCAGGCATATGGTGCAGCAAGATAAAAGGAATGGAGTCTGGAGTTAGCAGTGGAGATGGGTGCAGATAAGAGAGATTTACCCAGTGAACAGGGTTCCTGGGGAGGAATGTAGGGAGAGATGAGAGTGGAGAGGTACTGAGGAGCTGCAGAGTGAATGCACTTATAGGTCAATAAGAGGAGTTTGAACTATATGCAGAAATGGATAGGAAGCCAGTGAAGTGACTTGAGGAGATGGCTAATATGAGCATAACGACACTGGCGGAATATTAGTCATGCAGCAGAATTTTGAACAGATTGAAGAGGGGAGAGATGGCTAAGTGGGAGACCTGTGAGAAGCAAGTTGCATTAGTCTAAGCGAGAGGTGATAAGAGTGTGGATGAGGGTTCTGGTAGTGTGCTCAGAAAGGAAAGGGTGAATTTTGGTGATATTATAGAGAAAGAAACGACAGGTTTTAGCAGTCTGCTGAATATGTGCAGAGAAGGAGAGGGAGGAGTCGAAGATGACCCCAAGGTTACGAGCTGATGAGACAGGAAGGATGAGAGTGTTATCCACAGAAATAGAGAATGTGGGAGGAGGAGAGATTAAGTGTTTCTATTATATTAATTTGATCAACTTCACAGTTAATCGTCCTAAGAAGCTCTTTTTTTGTGGTCTCTGATTTATTATCTTCTAATACTCTGTGGCATACTACAAACTGGCTTCATGTTATAGACCTTGCAACTGCTTTCTATAAAACTGTTGAGAATCTCCTTAGTACTTAACAGTTTAATAGTTTAAGACATTTGATATACCACTCTATTTGGTAAAACAAAGTCAGAGTGGTTTACAATATTTTTAAAAAAGCAATAAAAATAGAAAAGAATTCCATAAAATATAGGATAGACTCAGACACACAAAGACCCACATCCAGTCCTTCACTCTTCTGTCCCTGCAAGTTACGCAACCATATCACAACAATCAGACTGCGTGGCCCAAATTGTTTTTAAAAAAAAGATAAGTTTTTAATTTTACTTTAAACTGCTTAAATGACTCATCCTCCTGAATATTTAAAGGGAGTTGTTTCCACAAAAAAGGGTCATACAAAAACCACACTCTCTAGTCAATGTTAACCGGGCTTGTGCCCGAGCTGCAAGAGCTAACAATGAAGTATCCTTGGACCTCAAAACACTAGATAGAATATATGGTTATGCAAGGCTTGTACCACCGAATATAAAGTTCTATGTGTCAAGGATAATACTTAAAACAAAGGTCTATATTCGACCCTAGAGGAGAGGAGGGACAAGGGAGATATGACATTTCATATCTTGAAAGGTATTAATATAGAAACAAATATTTTCCAGAGAAGGGAAAGTGGTAAAACTAGAGGACATGAATTGAGGTTGTGGAGTGGTAGACTTAAAAGTAATGTCAGAAAATTCTTTTTTACAGAGAGGTTATGGATGCCTGGAATGACTTCCCAAGGGAGGTGGAATAAAAACTGTGGCGGAATTCAAAAAGGCGTGGGATGAACAAAGAGGATCTCTAATTAGAAAATGAATGCTATAAAAAACAAAACTTAAAGGGTTGCATATGTGTTTGCATGTCAAGAGGTGCTTAGATGGTAAATCTGGCTGCATCAACTAAGAGTGGTACTGGGTTGGCTTGCATGGTCTGAGTCCCGCATATAGCAATCTGGTTTAGGATGGGCTGGAGAGAGCTTCGACAGAAACGCCAGTAATTTGGAACATGAGGACAGTGCTGGGCAGACTTTTATGGTCTTTGTCCCACAAATGACAAGACGGATTTGAATAGGCTGGAGTGGGCTTTGACGGCAACTCCAGAAGTTGGAACATAAGGACAGAGTCGGGTGGACTTCTATAGTCTATGTCCCAGAAACATAAAAGACAGACCATGATCAAATATATAATATCACATTTATTGTTGATTTAAATCTTGAATTGATAATGAATGTGACTGTTGGGCAGAATGGATGGACCACTTACTACGTTATTATGACCGGCAACAAATAATATCTAACATAAAGCAGGTCACATGATCTCTCATGGTCAAAACTCTCAACAACCTAATCCCAGCATTTAGTACTGTACATAAATGCTTTAATAAGCAATGATGCATATCCATATAAACTACGTTACTGTAGTCCAACTTCAAAATCTATAACATTGCCACATCAAAATAAGGATGAATTGCTCGCAATAACATCAAAGTGGAAAACCCACATTCAGAATGAATCTATTCCGAGTCATCCAATCCTCAATTGCAAATAAATATAGAAACATAGAAAAATGTAGGCAGATAAAGACCATATGGCCTATTCAGTCTGCCCATCCATGCCATCTATCCTCCCTATCACTCCCTTACAGATCCTATATACTTGACCCAAGCTTTCTTGAATTCAGATACTGTTTTCATCTCCACCATTTCCACAGGAGGCCATTCCATGAATTCACCACTCTTCCCATGAAGAAGTATTTCCTCAGGTTACTTCTGAGTCTATCCCCTTTCACCGTCATCCTATGTCCCCTCGTTCCAGAGCTTCCTTTCAATTGAAAGAGACTCACCTCCTGTCATGGGCATAATTTAGGGGGGGCAAGAGGGGCAGTGCCCCCCAAATGAGCTGAGCTGCCATACCATCCTCCAATACCCCGAGCCGCTGGCAGCCTCTGCAGGAAAGCAGCACACAAGCTGCTTTAGAACTGCCCCCAGAAGCCTTTCTTTCTCCTTCAACTTCCTCTTCCCATGTAGGTGGGAAGCTGTAGGAGAGAGAAGAGCTTCTGGGACAGGTATAAAGCAGTGTGTGTGCTGCTTTTGCGGAGGCTGCCAGTGGTTTGGGGGATTGGAAGACTGGGGGAGGGGCAATACAGGGCGCCACAGGAAGACCAGTGCTGTGGTGGTGGTGGCGGCGGGTGGAGGGGGCTTGAAGGAGATTGAGAGAGACAGGGGTGGGCCTGAGCAGAAAGGGTAAAAAAAATGAGACCATGGGGGGGGGGGGAGTAAGAGAGAGAGATGGAGGAGCAGAAGGTGGATGGGATGAGGAGGTGTGGGAGAAGGGGGAGGGAAAGGGAGCAGAAGATGGATGGGACTAGGAGGGTGGGGGGAAGGGGAACAGAGCAGAAGATGAGTGAGACTTCTTGGTGATTGAATTGGAAAGGAAGACAACAAGAGGAGAGGGAAGAAATGGAAAAGCCAACCATGGAAAAAAATTTAGAAGACACATGGAAAATGGAAGAGAGTGAGACCAGCCCAATCAGAAAACTAAAAGTGCTCTTGGGTAGAGGGGTGGGGGGGTCTCCATTTCAGTTTTTGTCTGAATGGATTTTTGTGGTCTCCACTGGAAATGGTGTGCATGGGAAGAAATAAAATAAATAATTTGTCCAGGAGTTATGGGCGCGCACCAAATCTGAAATTACCGCCAGGGGGTGCATTGGCCTGGCGGTAGTCTCATTTGGGCATGCACTGCACAAGTGTACAGTCTACCGCGACTTTGTAAAAGGGCCCCTTAGAGTACTGTGTGCAATTTGAGAGGCCACACCTTCAAAAACATGGAAACAGGATGGAGTTGATCCAGAGGGCAGCTACTAAAATGGTCAGTGGTCTTCATCTTAAAGCATACGGGGACAGACTTAAATATCTTAATATATCTGTTCTGGAAGAAAGACGGGAGAAGGGAGATATGATAGAGACATTTAAATACTTATGCAGCATAAATGCACAGGAGGCATGGGCGTAGTTTGACAGTTTCATTTGGGGGGCAAAGGGTGGTTGCGTGGCACATTAGTATATTAATTTGCACATACATCTTATACATATTCATTATAGTTATTCAAAAAACACACATACAAGCCTAGAACACTGAACATGAATATATGGAGGTTCTTGCTGGATATCTCGCTGTATATATATATATATATATATATATATATATATATATATATATATACTGGCTTCATATTCAGTGTTCTAGGCTTGTGTGTTTGTCTTTAGATAGATAGATAGATAGATAGATAGATAGATAGATAGATAGATCCAGCAAGCTATCCAGCAAGAACCTCCATTTTACAAACTGAAACATCCAAATTATGAACGGGAAAACAAGGGACATGGGCATCTTTGTGGCAGCATAACAGCATTCAAATTATAAAATGGCCACTTAAGTATCCATGCAGAGCAGAGGGATATCCTAATGGTTAGAGTGAGCTGAACATCAAGAAGCACAGGTTCAAACCACACTTCAGCTGTTTATATATCTATTTTTTAATTATGAGCCCTCCAGGGACAGAAAAATATCTACTGTACCTAAATGTGCACCACTTCAATAGTCTTCAGGCTTGTGAGTTTCTTATACATTCAGGTACAGTAGATAATTTTCTGTCCCTGGAAGGCACACATTTTTTTAAACATACATACAGAAGGAGCTGAAGTTGGATTTGAACCTGAGTCCCTTGGTTTATAGTTGATTACTACAATCATTAAGCTACTTCTCAGATCTGCACAGAGATCTATTAAAAATGCCCATAGTGCCTGAAACTGTCACACAGCCTGGTATCCCTTGTCAGTTTAAGATCCACAAAGGTGGAGGAAAACAGGATACCAGAGAGAAATATACAAAGAGGAGGTAGTGGGAAACGGCTGATGGCTCTTCAAAAACAAACCATGGGACTTCTTTCACAAAGGTCTTTGTAAAGACCAATCAATCTCCTATTTTGGTATTTTCAATTCCAACACCCAATATTCAGATTCCACTGTCTACAGATCAATTATTACTAGTACCCAACATTGAGGTTTTCCTTTATCAAAAGACTCCTGAGGCAGGCATGTTTAGCTGAAACACAGAACTGTGTTGAGTCTTTAGCTTCCATCAACAAAGAGTGTTCTTTCCAACTCCTGGGTTTCCCATGGTTTGATTTGAAGAGCCATCATCTGTTTCTCACTCCCTCCTCTTCATATCCCTTGCCAGTTTCATATTCAGTGGAGTAGAGGGGGACAGTAAATACTGGGGGATTAAGAAGGTACCATGCTTTAATCCCTCCAGTGGACAGATGCTCAATCAGAGCATCTTTCTGTAACATGGAAGTGAAAAGTTTTAGGTCTACGTAACAATTATTACTGTACTTATACTTCTTGATGCAGGTGAAATAATGGTGCTTGAGGTCATAGACATATATGCACAATGACACAGTAGATGGCAAATAGATTAGCGTGGCCCATCTAATTTGTCTAGGATGTTAGGATTGCAGCAGGTTACTCTATGGTTTGTCTAGAACTGCCAAACTTGTTATAGTCTTCTTCCTGGACTATACATTTATATTAATGAGGTGGACCCTAGACCAGTTTCAGGAAACCTCAGCTATACTTCTGACTGTAATACAATGATCAAATTTGAGCTGATATCTGGATTGAAGTTGCTAAAGAAATCTACTGTACCAACATTTAATTTTTGAAAAGGTGACAATGACAAAATGAGGAAAATGGTTAAAAAGAAACTGAAAGGGTCGGCCACAAAGGTTAGGACATCAGACATGGATGTTGTTTAAAAATACCAACATGGAAGCCCAGACTAGATGTATTCCACGTGTTAACAAAGGAGAAAAAATCCATAGTCTGGTATCGAGATGAACATGGGGAAAGCCACTGCTTGCCCCAGGATTGGTAGCATGGAATATTGCTACTAATTGGGTTTCTGCCATGTATTTGTGACCTGGATTGGCCACTATTGGAAGCAGGATACAGAGCTAGCTGGACCATTGGTCTTACCCTATATTGCTATTATTATGTTCTTATAGAATTAAATATACACCTTAAAATCATTTCAAATATAGCAAACGTTTTGGTTCGTTTTGCCTACTAAATGAAACAAGTTTCTTTGGCTAAGAGTCTTGGCCTTAATACTTTTGATAAAAGTACCACTACCTTTTAATTTAACTTGGCATGGTCTCCAGAGAGCAGTGGTTAAAAGTATTGCTATGAATATGTAGAAATGGCATTCTGTAAGGTGTCCCTAGGGCCATGACCAAATTGGCATGAGGTTTATAACGAGCAGAACAAATAACTCCCCCTTAATCTAGATATTTGTAACATCAAAAAGGAAAGGCCTGTTTTGCATATGGATATTTTCTAGGAGGACTCAGATTTACTCAGTCTGTACCTCAGTTCTAAATGATACAGGGCTTTTTTTCCGCACATTCTTGATGAACCGAGGGTACTAAGTATTCACACCATTTCTCCTCTGGAAATGACTAGAGGATAGGGGTTAGATTAGGGAGCAGAGCAATCCTTCTCTGCTCTGGTCCATATGCTCCCTCTCATTTCTCCCTTGTTGGTCTCTGCAAAATGCTAGCTGGATGGAACAGGGAGCAGCAGGCTGTTCTTTGCAGGGCACTGGCTAATACAGCAGGGCAGCCAGTGCCTGCATACTGTGATCAAGGACAGAATAGAACAATACCAGAACCTGGTAATTGTCCATACTATTAACTATTCTGAACCCTATAGTTTGAATTCCCATTATTAACACTGTTATGTTTTTTTCTCCTTTAGTCTCCATTCAACCAAGTGGGATAATTTCATATAAGGACACCTAGCTGTAAAGTCTAAAAAGGTACCTATTTTATAAAGGCAATACAGGCACCCAGTTTCTAGAATGACACCCAGTAATGCACAAATGCTCTAGTACACATTTATACCTCCTCTGATGAATGCGTACATGTATGCATAAACTCTGGGCATGTACATGTACACTTTATATGCAGGAAAATCCATCTTCAAACTCTCATCACAGATTTGTCACTGGACGTACTCTGTCTTACTGAGACCTGGCAGGCAGACTCTGACCTGTCCTATCTGCACCAAATATGTCTGCCTGGATATAACTTTCTTTATTCTCATTAGACTCTAAAGAAGGATGGTGGCCTAGCTGTGATTTACTCCTCATCGCTATCCCTCTATTCTGTCCAACCATTTTCCTCCAATTTAGTTGAAGACCTCTCTTTACCACATTCCCCAGCCCTATCCTTTCTTCTAATCTATCAGCCACTTCCCATCACCCAACTATCCCTCCAAATGTTATTTGACATCATTGTTCCCTGTATTTCCCCATCTTCTGCTCCAATCACATTAGAAGATTTCAATATTCACATCTCTGAGCACCAAAATTCTTCAACTCAGGACTTCCTTTCATTTCTTCAGGACTTGGACCTTGCTCAACTTATTATTGTTCCATGCTGCTGAACAAATGCTACCGTCCCATTTCTAACATCGTTTTTCTAAAAAATTAACAGAAAAGATAGTGAGGGGCATAATCGAACGCGAACGCCTATCTCCATGGGCGTCTATGTCTAAAAACGGGTACATGAAGAGGCGGGACAGACCGTATTTTCGAAAAAATGGACGTTTTTCAGCTGGGTGTTTGTTTTTTTTAGCTGCTAGTTCTAGTTCCAGCCCCAGCTCCCCACTTGCCCACCCTCAGCTCCCACGATAACCCCTTTTTGTTCCTGCCACTCTACGTTTAAATCTCTTTTGCCTCAAAGCAGCAGCATCAGTGAAAGTTTCCTTCACTGTGTCCCACCCTTGCAGAAACAGGAGACTCTGCATTCAAAATTATAGAACACACTCTATTAGCACTAACTGAATCCATTCATCTTACATTTGACTCCAGTAGAGCGGTCCTACTGCTCTCACTAGACCCCTCTGCCACTTTTGATTTAGTGGACCATTCTATCCTCCTTCACTGCCTATCAGACTTAAAAATCACTAGCACTGTTATCGCCTGGTTTGAATCCTATTTTGCAAATAGGACTTTCCAGGTTAAATGGCAGTAGACTACATCTATCTCTCACTGTCTTCCCTGTGGTGTACTCCAGGGCTCTATTTTGGGACCAATTCTCCTATCAGCATCTACCTTGTCTCAACATGTTATGCTGCAGTTGTTGTATGCTTGTTTGTTCCAGTAACGATTTATAAATTTTAAAAAAAAACAATCTACCTTTCCCACTTGTACTTCTTATGCAATCCTTAGATCTAAACTTCTTCAATTATACTTTCTATTGTTGATTCAGTCTCCCCAAATTATATCCTTGAGCTATCGAACAAGTTGGACACAATTATAGCTGTTTGGCTTACTGATAACCAGCTCAACATTAATCTGACAAAAATCACAGCACTTTTGTTCTCTACTAGTTACTCCCCTGTTCTACCAAATCTACCTAAAATTTATGGAAATCCAATCCTCCTGTTGATAAAGCTATTAATTACAAACTTCATATCTCAACCCACATTCAGAAGTCTTTTTACCCTGCAATGCAAATGCTCTATCCATCCATTCTTAGACACAGTGACACTTAGACCTCTGGTTCATTCCCTTATTTGTTTTGAAACTAGATTACTGTAACTCTCAACTATTTGACCTTACATCTTCTCAACTATGTTGTCTTCAAATAATACAAAACACTGCTGTCAAGCTTATTTTGGGGGGAATAAAATTGACCATGTAACCCCTTTACTGCATAATAAACATTGGCTATCTATTTCATATCAAATACCATTTAAAATTCTCACATTGGCCGACCATTGTTTCTTAGTAGTACACTTATTCCATATACCCTATCTCACATCTTAAGCTTAGCACGGCAAAATCTCCTTGTGATTCTTTCTTACTGAATGGTTAAACATGAAACACTCTGCAATTTATGTTTCAAAGTAGTTGCACCAATCCTTTGGAAACAACTCCCTATTGAACCTTCTCCCAAAACCTTCAAACAAAAATTGAACACCTACTATTTCACTAAGGCTTTCACTTCAGATTAAAGGGCTTCACAATGTTCTTTCTATTTGTAAAACCATATTGTCTTGCCCCTATCCCTTCCTCCCTCCTTCCCTCTGGGGCCCTTTTACTAAGCCGTGGTAAAAGGTGGCCTGTGGTAGTGTAGGCATGTGTATTGGGTGCGCGTAGGGCCAGCTTTTACCGCATCTACAAAAAATGTTTTGGTTTTTTTTAAATGGGACAGGAAAAAGGGCCTGCAGTAAAAATGAAACCAGTGTGCACCCAAAACTGGCTTGAGCCCTTAACACCACCCATTGATCTAGCGGTAACGGCTCACACACTATACGCACAGTGACCAGTTGACACACCAAGTGCCGATTACTGCCAGAACCAGCCTGCGTAGGAGGAAATTCATCCAGACATTATGGGAGTGCGCCAAATCCTAAGTTACCGCCAGGAAGACACGCTGCCCTGGCAGTAGTCTCATTTTGCTGCAAGCGTAGAGCCTACCGTGGCTTAGTAAAAGGGCCCCTCTATATCTAATCTGTTTAGCTCCTTTCACAACCCTCACCTTTCTCCCTACCTCAACTCAACTGACTCAATGTAACCTAGGCCTCCTGATGTGTTCATCCCTTTTTGCCTCTCTCAGAAAGTTGCCCACTCTTATCTTTTATTTTATAATTGCAAGCCACCTAGATATGCACTATGATTGCCAGTATATCAAATAAAGTGAACCATGGACCATGATATGCATCTACAATGTAACTCCTCTCCTATCCTGTCCAAATTGTGCACTTAGGAACACCAGCATGAAGATACATGTGTATATATATGACAGGTTAATATTCTTGGTGTCAGGCAGGTAATGATGGAAAAAGGGAAGAAAATAATTTAACAATATATCTAAAACAGCAATCTGCAAAATGTGGTAACTTTTAACCGTACTTTAAGATTTCCACTTGAATTTGAACTTCCTTGTAAATGTAAACTTTATTAGATGCACTACCAAATGGGCTAGAATTCCAAATGCTTAGTGGTTAATGGTAGAGCTATTGATTGAGTCTAATCTCATTTTGGAAATAATAATAAAACAAAAAAAACCTAATTGAACTGCAGTCGGCAGAGTAATGCAGCTAGTTACCACTAACTACTTGTCTTCTATGTCTGTGATGCAGGGATTAATTATATTTATTTCCTTTTTTTAAACTTATGTTGCATGCTAATGAATAGTGCTATTCTGTTAAAATGACTTGAAATATCCTTTTTATAATTTTACTATTAATAGTTTATTCTTGTGTAATCTACAGTAGCATTATCTATGTTCACATTAAAATCACTGAAGCTTACATCTGAATATATTTACAGTTGATTATATCTTGAGGGTAAAGCTCTGTTACATCCCATCCATAATAGTCTGGATATAAGAAGAATGGCTGCTACAAGCCAATTTGAATAGGCTGGGTGTAATGCAGTATAATAAGGTGCCCATATAACATGATGCTTTCTTACTTCCTTGCAGAAATTTATGCAAACTAGGTGTGTTCACACAGAGTCAAATGCAAACCTTGGATGAAACTGTGAAGGGGTCACATAATGCATCTTTATTTGCTAGAAAATTCCATTTTTTTTATGCTTGTAATGTCTCAATACTAGTTGCAAACCAGATTCGAACTGGGCCCACAGTTTTAATCAAAGTTAGCAGAAGCTTACAAGTTCCCACACTTAGACTTATTAACAGAGTAATATTTGTATTTAACGAATCTCTCTTATCATCCTCCTTCTCCTCCACCGCTAACTCCTTTTGTCTTGCGGCACCTTATGCCTGGAACCGACTTCCTGAGCCCATACGTCTAGCTCCATCTCTACCTGTTTTTAAATCTAAGCTGAAAACCCACCTTTTCACTACTGCCTTTGGCTCCTAACCCTACTCATTTGCCCTCCTTCTCTCCTGTTCCTCTTTACCAGTAATTCCCTTGCCCGTAAATGTCTTGTCTGTCTGTTTTTACCTAGATTGTAAGCTCTTTGAGCAGGGACTGACTCTGTGTGTCTCATGTTCAGCGCTGCGTACGCCTAGTAGCGCTATACAAATGTTATTAGTAGTTAGTAGTAGTAGTAGTAGAGTGGAGGAGTGGCCTAGTGGTTAGGGTGGTGGACTCTGGTCCTGGGGAACAGAGTTCGATTCCCACTTCAGGCACAGGCTGCTCCTTGTGACTCTGGGCAAGTCACTTACCCTCCATTGCTCCAGGTACAAATAAGTACCTGTATATGTAAGCTGCATTGAGCCTGCCTTGAGTGGGAAAGCACGGGGTACAAATGAAATAAAAATAGTAACAAGTTTGTACATGCAAATATACTGATGGGGATAATTCTGTATAGGTTGCCAAAGGAATATGTGCATAATTGCCATTATTGAATACTAGTGAAGGTCCACATTTACATGGTTACACTTAGGTGCAACCACTTACACCATGTCAAAGGCTGGTCTAAATGCTCACATTTTACTGATCTGTGGAATGGGACAAGTAACATTACATCTGGTCTTATATCCTGCAGTTCAAAGCAGGTAACAATAACATCAAGAGTCAGAACAATCCTCTGAAAGGACGGCTAAAAATGAGTGAGAATTAAAATTAGAATTATGGTTAAAAAATGTTTGTAGTACAAACTTCTGAAAGAGCAGAGTCTTAATACTTTTCCTAAATGACAGATAAGAAGGAGATAACTGAAATGTTCTGGCAAATTCTTTCCAATGACTGGCAGCTTGAAATGTCCATTGAAAATACATGTCTTTAAATAATTTGGACTTTTAAGAGGATTTACATTGGTGAAGGCAATTTCATGGCACGGACTCATACACACTGTATTTCATAGGAAGATAAATACTATTTTGTGGAGTATGGTGAATGATGGAGCAGTCATACTTTTATTGAAGAGAAAAGCTAATACTTCATAAGTGTTCAGTGCCTGAGAAAGTGCCATTGAAGTGTAATAATACTTATGGGTATGGTATTATTCTGAGCATGCTTATAACAATTTAAATATCAGTACAAATAACAATTAAATTACTCACATAACTTGCAATTGGCATGCTAAGTGTAAAATTGCATGTTCAAGACTGAGGGGGATATTGTACAATATGAATAGAGATAGCTCTACTCAATATATCTGTGATGAGTATATTTTGGTTTATTTGATAAATATGTGACTGAACTAGTAAATGAGGGAAGCAGAAATGTGAACATAGTAACATAGTAAGTGATGGCAGGTAAAGACCTGGCTGGTCCATCCTGTCTGCCCAACAGTCACATTCATTATCAATTCAAGATTTAAATCAACAATGAACTGCTAGAAGGAAATCTGAGAAAATATGTCCTGTAGAAGTGGAGAAGAGATAGGGAACAGAAAATTGGAGGGGAACAAACCCTTATACAATGACAGGCCCTATACTAATTTCATATATTCCTCAATTTTGGCTAATGAATAATGTTCTCTTTTTTTTTTTTTTAAAGGGAAGGTGGGGTCAAGAGTTTCCTCCTGCTTCTTTGGATTTCCAGCTCAGTCAGACAGGAGTGGCCTAGTGGTTAGGGTGGTGGACTTTGGTCCTGAGGAACTGAGTTTGATTCTCACTTCAGGCACAGGCAGCTCCTTGTGACTCTGGGCAAGTCACTTAACCCTCCATTGCCCCATGTAAGCCACATTGAGCCTGCCATGAGTGAGAAAGCGCAGGGTACAAATGTAACAAAAAAAATCTAGCATTATAACTTTTCATTTGCAAACTATGCAGGCAATGTTTTTCACCCATTTCATATCATCTCCCACTAAAATTAGAGCAGAACTCACAGGATGTTTTCCAGGCGTTGTGTGTCAGTCTCTAAGGTGGGGTAGGAAGTTGTCATGTTTTATGCAACTTTGCACTAGGTGCCAGAATGCCTAGTTGTAGTTCTGCCTTCCAGCTCAACCCACTTGCTGCAGTGATAGTTCTTGGCTGGAGTCAAAATCCAGACAAGAGATGGCCAGGAAGATGGGAGAAAGAATCACAGGAGTCACATTGAAGTTTTAACTTTATTCATTGCCCTGACACAACCATGTTTTGACATGTGCCTGCATCATGGGTTCTTTCTCACTTATTCTCCACAAAGTTTTTTTACAGAAATAACACCAGTCAAAGATCATCCGTTTCTTGGCCACAAGCCAGCTGCTGCAGTATAATTTCTGTAAAAAGCTTAGTGAAAAATAACTGAGGAAAGACCCCTGATGCAGGCATATGCCAAAGCTTGGTTTTGTCAGGTCTATGAATAAAGTTTAAATCCTCAGTGTGAATCTGTGATTTTGTCACCTATCTCCTTGGCTGTTTCCACTCTTCTCTGGATCATGACAGCTGTGGAGACTGAAGAAAACAGAGAGAACGTCTTTGGCTGTTGGTCATATATCATGGCCCTTCTAGAACCCTGCATTCATGGGCCTAAATCTGGTCACTATGTATTACTATTGCATAACTGGGAAGCTCTTCCCTAGAGGCTTTGAATGCTACTTCTGCAACATGTCCTAGTTGATCGTCTTGGAGAGCAGAAGATCCAACATGGGACTTGAACAACGCTGCTACCAAGACACCAAGCTGGCTCAAGCTTTTCTACTTTTGATATTCTGTCCCTGAAACATCACCATCTGTTCCACTCCACCCACCATGAAAGATAATATTACATAGCATAACATCTGGTCTAATATCCTACTTACACCTTGTAGTTCAAAGTGAGTAACAGTAACATCAAGGGCTAGAATAATCCTCTGGGAAGACAGTTAAAAAAGAGTGACAATTAAAATTAAAATTATAGTTAAAAATTTCATTGTAGTACAAATTTCTGAAACAGCAGAGTCTTAATATTCTTCCTAAATGACACATAAGAAGGAGATAACCAAAATGTCACAGCAAACTCTTTCCAATGACTGGTGGTTTGAAATGTCAGTGTCATTTCAAACATTTTTAATCTTTTCCTTCCTCTTGGTGAAGGAAAGGAAAACACAGTTGGACAATTTATCAAATTGTAAATGGAAGTATAAATTCCATGTAATATCTTATATAAAAAAAATAGGCCAGTTTAAAAAGAACTCTAGCCTCAATTGGTAACCAATGAAGCTTAACATAAAATAAAGAAATTTTGTCGTATTTAGTTACACCAAAAATCAGGTGTACTGCTGTGTTATATACAGTCTGTAGTCATTTCAGTAGACCCTTATTGCAGCCCAGTAACCAAGATTACAGTGCCTATACCAGGAGTTTAAATTGATCTTTCTCAAAGTAGTTTCAGATGAAGTGAAGTGTCCTCATCAGAAAAAATGTTTTTCTTTACTAGGAAGGAGATTTGGACTTCCATAGAAACTGAACTGTCAACTAGAACACCTAAGCTTTTTATCAGTGTGGACAGTTTGTATTCTACTTGATTAATACAAATAGAACTGGGAATAGAACACAGAAATTTGGTGTTGTCATTATTACTGTTCTAGATCTCAAGATATCTGATAGCCAAGGACAAGTTACTTTTGGAGATGGCCAAAAAAATTGCTATTCAACCCCTCTGTTTGCTAAGCCACACTAGTGGCTGCCGTGCATCAATGCCGACACAGCCTATTCAAAGTGAATGGGCTACGTCGGCATAGTGCACAGCAGCCACTAGCGCCACTAGCGCAGCTTAGTAAACAAGGCGGTAAATTTGCCAACTGGGATAGGAAATGTTTCCTTTTTAGGAAGCCTCAGTTACCAAAAACTGGAATGCTGTCCTGTGGAAAAGTAATTGCGAGAACATCGAAGTCATTGGTATGGATGGGCTGTCATCTGGTTCCATATAAAGTGCATATTTTTCAGAGTGCTTGTTATATGTACATACTATCGGATTCTGTATAGGTCACCCAAAATTGGGTGAGCAAATTTGGGTGTGGATCATAGATCTGCTCATAAACTAATTAGTTAACAATCAATAATTGGCATACATGCTCATGCCAAAAGTTACAAAAATGTTATTTTATTTATTTTATTTGTTACATTTATATCCCACATTTTCCCACCTATTTGTAGGCTCAATGCGGCTTACATAATACCGGAGAGGCGTTACAGACTCCGGTGTAAACAAATACAAAGTGATGTTGTGGTAAGATAAAGATATTCTGTCCTATAGGAGTCAAGGGGAGAGATTATTATGTCACAAGGAGTGCAGGCATTTAAACAAGCTGAAGGAGCGCCACCACCATCTTTGCAAGGGGGTTGGTCCCGAGGAGTAATAGCAAAGCTGGCGCTAATGGAAGCTTGGGGTAAGAAACTGATTGAATAGAACTTTAAATCTGTCATTGCTTGGGAACTAGTTAATGTTGGGCTCTCAGGTGATGGTATGAGATAAACTCATTGTTTTCTTTTTATAGGGAAATGTCCTTGAGACAGATCGCTTCTAAGCGAAACATGCATTTCGGACAACAGAACATCTGGGTTTGATATAAAAAGATAAGTAAAATAATTGATAAAGTATAAATAATTTAATAGTAGTTATTGGGTGAACTGATGAAGAGGTGGGTGCTGGGTACATTGCTATATTCAAAACTTTAGCAATGAGCACCGCTGAGGTCACCAATATAGTGTGAAAGCATCATGTTGAAGAAGATAAATGATTTAGTTGTTTGAGTTCTGTCTAATGAAGAATTACTGGATACCTATGAGAATAACGTTTTTGTGATTTTGGGATCCTTTGAAATTCTGTTTGATGAAATCAGCCATTGATTGGGTATCATGCCAAAAGTTAGGCATAACCCCCCCCAGATTCTATATATCATGCCGAGATGTCTGCACAGAAATCAAAGCGTATTCCATAACAATGCACATAACCTAATTGGTTAACAAGCCAATCAGTGCTGATAATTGCCAATTAACAAGCAATTATTGACACTAATTGGCATTAATTAGAATTTATACGCAGAATTGTCTAAGCATATTCTAAAATGTACTGCACGTAAATTCTAAGTTGCATAGTTGAAAAGGGGGTGTGGCCACGGGGTGGAATGGGCAGGTCATGGGAGTTTTATAATATCTATGCACATGGTTATAGAATACACCCAGTCTGCGTGTAATTTAGGCATCAGAATTTACACCAGGTTTTACTTGGTATAACTGCCTGTGACTAAATTTAGTCGCATGGACCAGCACTCGGTGTGTTCTATAAACTTTACAGAAATTTAGGCTTATTCTATAAAGTACGCTTAAATTAAGGCTTACTTTATAGAATGTGCTTAGGTGAAATTCATTTCGGCTCTGAATTTTTAGGTGTGATATATAGATTCTACTCCAAAATGTGCACTAAGCTAGTATTCTGTAAAGGCGATTCCACGCAGAGTGCCCTTTAGAGATACTAGCTTAGTGTGCATCATTTCAGCGACTATCATTGGGTGCCACACATGGGCTGCCTCAGGGGCAAATTATGTTGCAAACTGTATACCTCTTCACATATGTGTTGTGACTCATATGACTGCAATCATATGAGAAGGGAATCCACACAATGGCTCCGTGAATCCTCCAGCGTCATTGCTAAAACAGCAAGGTGTGGGCAAGGTAAATCTGGCCGCTTTCATGACTGTTGCAGAGAGACCAATGGGCAGGAGCAAGAGCCTTGAGTGGCATCAGCACTGGGCAGGGCCAAATTTGGTCACTTTGAAGCTGTTGCAGAGAGAGGAATGGGCAGGAACAAGAGCCTGAAAGACAAAAGAAGACAACAAGGAATAGATTACAGACACAATGTCTTCAATAACAGTACACATGCCAAATCACTTGAAAGAATAGAAAACAGTTGTTGAGCAAGGATATGGAGATCATTTGTGTGTCACTGCCACCTTTAAAAAAAGGAAGTGCTGGTATCTCTCTCTCTCTCTCTCTCTCTCTCTCTCTCTTTCTCTCTCTCTCTCTCTCTCTCTCTCTTTGTATATATAGACACACACTGAGCATCATCACAAGGGTCAGAAACTATTGGAGTTGTTCTTAGAGGTAAAAAGCAAAATGAAGTATAAAAGCAAGAAACACACCCAGGGTATGGAAAAGAAAATCCCTTGTGTTGAGTTCATTTGCATAGTATATAGTAATTTATCTAAGAATAAAAAAAAAATACAAATAATTCTCTTTCATCAGCTACCAGCCGAAATATTCTCACTTCTCATGTCAATAAAATTCTTTATGTTTTGAAAGCGACTTAAAGGGATTCTGTCCTCAGACTAAGAAATCTTGTTGTTGTTTCTTTTATTTTTCTACTTAAATGAAGTATCTAGGATTGATAAAGCAATGTTTGTTATCCAGATGTCCTAACAAGGTAGTTAATCAGCACATCACTTCAAACAGTAGAAATGTATGCTGCTGAGTCAGAAATTCATTTATTCACTGACGCACATTTAGGAATAATCTTCCACATAAGGACTGAATTTGAAAATAATCTAAGAGACTTGTCTTTTCTCGGAGGTGAAAACAGATGCTTTCATCACTGCTTCCTGAAGACCCCCTTTTCCTTCTGCCTACCATGAAGAAAAAGGATATCGATATTGTGGTGCCACATGAGACCTGACATAACATACACTTGGGATCTTAAGAAAAACAAGTTTATTACTTCAACAGACTTTACATACTCTCCAACTCTAGTTGGTAAAAATGTGCATATTACTCAATGTACTGGAGGCTGTACAATAGTGATAATGAAAAATGCTTTGCAAAAGCAGTCAGAATAAGCGAAGAACATGAAGCAAAGAAAAAAAAGAGACAACACAAAGACATGTACAGCGTGATGAGAATATGCAATATTATTTCAGATTATTTTTATTAAATATTTGAATTGTAATTACAATCCAGAAAAAAATAAACAGAAGATATTATGGACCATACTAATTCACAAACAGAAGCAAAATTTATCTATTTAGCCCACATTATGGGGAGAACATGGAGAATATCCAATCCAAAATATACTAAAAGGAATCAGTGGGAGGAAGCCCAAAAAATAAAATGTGCCAATTATCCATAATTTGACTTCTCTATCATCTATCCACACTCAAAACCAGATCATAATATCAAAAAGAAAAGAAACTTGCAGGAATTTCTCAAGGTGCAATGGATCTAGGAATCATGTCGGGCCTGATATTCATCGCGATATCAGTGGGTAGCAGAGGCTCCTGACTACTTAAACTATGCTGAGCTGATCAGATGCTGATATTCTGTAGTGCTTACCAGGCAGGGCCACTTAACATCAGCTCCAACCATACAATCAAAAATCTGGGCAGTCCATGGGCAGAGCTGGGGAGCAGCTGGCACTTTTGTGGGCATGGGCCATATCAATGCCAGTTCCCGCATAGCTAAGTGGCTGTCTTATCTTTTGCCACTTAGTTATGTGGGTGCTGGCACCCACATAACTTCTAGGTCACTGATCTAATCTCCCCTTCTTTCTGATCCCATGTCTGAGCCCCCAGCCACCCCCTCAGGACTTACCTGGAGGTTATTGCTGATGTCTAGTGGGATGGGTCTGGAGCAGGCCTCTTTCTGCTCCTGCCCTTCAGTTCTAGTGGTAATCTTGGGCTAGGAATCAACCTTCCATATAAGGGAATTTTGAATCAGAAGCCATTGTAATTGCTTGAAAAATGAAGCAATGTATTAGTAACAAGGCAACTCAAGCAACACACTAGCTATGGAATTATTGTTACTGTTGTGGCTTATTCTGACAATTTGTATGTGTGAGTTTATAAGTTATGGATGCTTTAGGAATTTTTTGTTAGTGAATTAATTTTTAATGTTTATTTGCTTTAAACTGATATGAGTAACTTTTAGCCAAATTGGCAGTATATATATTTTTAAGAAATGAAATGAGAATGGAAAGGAAAACAGATACTGTTGGGGGAAGGGCGAGAAGTAAGGAAATATGAAGGGGAAGGTGAAAAGAAAGGGGCAGAGGGATGGATGCTGGCAAAAGGAGGAAGAATGGCAAGGTCGATGAATATTGGAGAAGAAAATGAGCAGACAGTAGGGAAAGAGAAAAAGACAGTATGGGGCAGTGAAAGGAACAATGGATGCCTGAGAAAGAGACAAGAAGGTGGATACTAGGGATATAGAAATATGGGAGAGAAGGATACTCAGGAAGTCTGTAGGATTGGTGGGAGACCAAAAGAAGACAGTCTAAGAAATGTCTGGATAAGTGAGGACTCAGAGTTTGGGTAAGATTGTGAGAGAGGTTTCATGGATTTGCTGGAGTGGAAGAGCTTGCAGATTAGTGGGAACTAAGAAATTGAGCAGAGATTAAGAGGAGAATGAAGTCTAGGTGACTGGGTGAGGACTTTGAGATGGAGTATAGAAATATGGGGAGTAAAAGTGATATGAAGGATCTGAAAGGTTTGGGAGGCAATTGAAAAGGACCAAAGCTGATAGGGTGAGACAGGTCTTTGAAGGATGAGAAAGGAAATTAACAGTTTTTTTGAAGGAAATGAGATACGGTAGAAATGAGGGTGGTAAAAGAAGGAATAGAAGCCTGGATAAGAGCTTAGGCAAAATGAAAGGGACAAGAGGTGGAGAAAGAATGAGTGACAGGGAAGCAATTAGGACAGGTGAGGGGATAAGAAGCTGAAGAAGGTAGATAAGTCGGAGGAGGGGAGGAGTACAGAGAGTGGTAATGGGGAGGTGGAAAGTGGGTTGAAATTGAGAAATAAGAGACTGGGAGTGGGTTTTGTGGGGGGAGTTGGGGGGCTCAGCACACAAGGTAAAGGAGCTATGCACCTGGGAGCAATTTCTGAAGTCCACTGCAGTGCCCCCTAGGGTGCCCGGTTGGTGTCCTGGCATGTCAGGGGGACCAGTGCACTATGAATGCTGGCTTCTCCCACGACCAAATGGCTTGCATTTGGTTGTTTCTGAAATGGGCGTCCTTGGTTTCCATTATCACCGAAAATCGGGGACGACCATCTCTAAGCTCGACCTAAATTTCACGATTTGGGCGTCCCCAACCATATTATTGAAACGAAAGATGGACACCCATCTTGTTTCGATAATATGGGTTTCCCCGCCCCTTCGGCGGGATGTCCTGCGAGGACATCCTCAAGAAAACCTGAGCGCCCCATTCGATTATTCCCCTCCACATCGCCAAAAGACTTGAAAACATCTTAATAGCCAGCATAGGGCATATGCAGATGTGTAACATATAGACAGATTCAATAAAGTAACAAGAGTAGAAAATAAGGAGAAAAAAATTGCACATGGATTCAGAAAAGTTGCATGAAAATGACCTCACTAGAGTAGGAGCAGAAAAGCAAGTCCTGCTACACAGTATGTGCAGCTGGTGTTAGCCCTCATGTTTTTGACAAGCTAGTTAGTTGCGTCTTCCAATAAACATTGGGAGAAGACCCAAGCTTTCATCTGCTTGCAGAAGAAATAGTCTTGTCTTAAGCAAAGCCTTTCTGGGAGTGCATTTCAGAATGCAGGAGCTATTCTAGAGTAGGCACATTAGCGGGTGCAATGTTGCACAATTTCCTCTGGAGAAGGTGTGCTAGGGGTCATCAATACCATTTTAAACCAAGCACTAGAGGGAGCAGACATGACTGGGGATTGCCCTTGCCCTAAGCCCTTAGACACCAAAGAACCCTCTGGTAGGTCCCATGCAGTCTTTGAGAGAAGGTGATGCCTTCGGGGAGGATGGGGGACTTGACTGGGAGTCCACACATAAACACTTGCACCCCAGTCCCTTTAAAAATGCACTCCAGAGCATTTGGCCCAATGTTCCAGGGAGGTAAAATAACACAGCTCATGAAACTGATTGCAAGCTGCTTTATTCATTGACTATAGGATTGACTAACCTGCAATACAGTGTTACCATTGTTTAGTTACTTCTGCATTAAATTAAGGTGTAATAAAATGTGATTTTACTACAGCTTAGTAACTATCTCCCTAAGTATTGCAATGATAGGGGCTATAGTTAAAGCAGATGCAGCTTTTATCCATTTGTAACTCACCATGCATTGTGAGCATAAGAGGAGACAAAAATGGGAATTAATAAATATTCCTTATCAATATCTACCTAGCAGCATAGAAAACAATTGCAATCTTCTGAATTCTACTGAGTTGTGTAATGATATCATAGTAAAGTATTACCATTACATTTTATTTAGTTGGTTATTGTGATAGGGATGCTCTATTCTTGGCACCCAAGTTTCAATAACTCTGTAATTTTCAACTTTTTTATCTTACAATCTTTATTGTTTCTTTAACATAGTTAGTGCATTTCTATATTTGTAAGAAAAAAATTGCTTCCCTTTACAAGGCGCATTTCCATAGAAACTGTCTCCCCATCAATTCCAAATTTCTAAAATTTCACAGATAGTTAATGTCTGTCTCCATGGCAATACTGTATTGCAATCAACATCAACATATTTACTGTCTGTCTCCAGGGATAAATCATATCGCTATGACATAACCACTAGTAAGTGTTTGTCACCATGCCAATATTAAATTGCTCTGAATACTGACATTTTTATTGTCAGCTTTCATGTATTGATACATATCCTCAACCTTTTTTTTCCTTCCTTACTATTGCCTTGCAGAACATGGTAAAAGGCTGAGCTACCAAAAATATCAGCAGGCATCTACAATATCCTTAGCTACTCAAGCAGCAGGAGAATGAAGACTGTATAGAATGGGTAAAATTGTAGGACTTCATGGGGTCCTTTTACTAAACTGCAGGAAAAAGGGCCCTGCGGTAGCAGCGGGGGCTGTTTTCCCACACACCAGGGCCCTTTTTACCGCAGCGAGTAAAAAGCCCCCCCCCCCCCCAAAAAAAAGTGCTATGCGGTAGGGAGCACTTACTGCCATTGCCATTGAGATGGCAATAAGGACTCCCAGGGTAACCCGGCAGTAACCGGGCAGCGTGCAGTGATGCCCAAATACGGCCAAGTTAGCACCGCACTACCAATTTCTGGGATTTTTTTTAACATAGTAACATAGTAGATGACGGCAGAAAAAGACCTGCACGGTCCATCCAGTCTGCCCAACAAGATAACTCATATTTGCTGCTTTTTGTGTATACCCTACTTTGATTTGTACCTGTGCTCTTCAGGGCACAGACCGTATAAGTCTGCCCCGCACTATCCCCGCCTCCCAACCACCAGCCCCACCTCCCAACCACCGGCTCTGGCACAGGCACAGACCGTATAAGTCTGCCCAGCACTATCCTCACCTCCCCACCACCAGCCCTGCCTCCCAACCACCGGCTCTGGCACAGACCGTACAAGTCTGTCCAGCACTATCCCCGCCTCCCAACCACCAGTCCCGCTTCCCACCACCGGCTCTGGCACAGACCGTATAAGTCTGCCCAGCCCTATCCCCACCTCCCAACCACCAGCCCCGCCTCCCAATCTTGACAAAGCTCCATAACGTTGGATATGGTGCACGCTCGAGCTGGAACTACTGCCGGCAGCTGCATTGGGTCAGCGATCCTATATTGAGAGTTTAATTGGGTTTTCCTGATTGTCAGCCTGCTACTTTAACCATGTATTCACTTCCAAAGACATTTGTACTATAGGATATTTTGGCAAAGCAGTCTGCTCACTGCCAACCAGCTGACACAACTTCAACAGCACAAGCGAACCCCAGCCATTCACACACCTACACATGCTGGACAAGATAAGCAACAGGTGCCTGCTAGTGATATGCATGGACATAAAGTGATTTTTGAGCACTGTTTCAGTTTGTTTCACATATTTGTTTTCAAAACTTGCTCAGTTGCATTAATATGCCAGTTTATGTATGTCCATTTTAGGTCAGAAAGGTACTTGAATATTATGTTAACTAGAGTAGGAGTGGATAAACGTGTCTGTTGTGTGTGTCCAAGATTTCACCTGCTTCCTGAAGTAGAAACAGTCTTGTATTAAGCAAAGCTTTACAGGTTCTGTGTCAAGGGTGATCCTGGTCTTCAAATATTCTGGGTCATTTCCTTTGTGGGCCTTGAATATCAGACATACAGTTTTAAATTTAGACCTATAGAGTACCGGTAGCCAGCAAGGTTTTTGCAAAAATGGTGTGATATGGCCATGTCACTTACAATCTTCTGTTAGTCTTGCTGCAGCATTCTGAATCAATTGGAGCTGGTGCAGACCCATTGTAGACAGACCAGTGTAGAGTCCTTATGTTATCATGGCATGCACAACTGGGATAAGAGAGTTGCCTTCTCAGTTTAAGGAGAGAGGCAGCGTAGTTGTCGCAAACAATAGAAGCTCTGTCTCTAGGGATAAATCATATCGCTATAAAAGTTGAAAGTTGCTTGGATTTGGGGTAGGGTTACCATATGGCTCCACAAAAAGAAGGACACATTGATCCAGTCCGGGTTTTGCTTCCATTGAAAGCCATGGAAGTAAAACCCAGACTGGCTCAATCTGTCCTCCTTTTTCTGGAGCCATATGGTAACCCTAATTTGGGGGATCAGAGTAAGTGTTGAATCTAACTGTATTTCAAGTTTCCTGACTTGTGATTTCAGGAGGAGTTTGTATTTCCCAAAAGAGATTTTGATGTCAGATATGTGCCACTTGTCCCATAAAAGCTTGGTTTTACTTGGGTTCAGGCAAAGTTTGTTGTTTTTAGCCCATTCTTAAATTGATGTTAGACAGGTAGTCAGTTTATTCAGGGCTGTGGGTAAGTCAGGTTCAGTGGGTATGAGTAGCTGCACATCATTTACATAGATGTAGAACTGAGTGTCCATCTACCAAATCAGCTTGGCTAATGGCTTGAGGTAGATACTGAACAGAATTCGTTACAGTATCAATCCTTATGGTACCCCAAAGGTCAGTGCCCATGGTGGCGATGAGGCATTGCCAAGCAATATGGACTGTTGCCTGTCTGATAGATAGGATCTGAACCAAGCAGGTACTGTTCCATTGATACCTGTTTCTGCCAGTCATGCTAGCACGATATCATGATCCACAGTGTCAAAAACCGCTGAGAAATCTAACAGTAGAAACACTGAGGCAAATCTCTTGTATGGGTTTCTGTGAAGATCATCTAGTAAGGATGCAAGGACTGGCCTGATGATAGCTTAATGAGGAACACCAAACAATGGTCTGGAGGGATTTAAAGATGTTAAATATTTAGTCTAATCTC
Organism: Microcaecilia unicolor; assembly: GCF_901765095.1. Lineage (NCBI taxonomy): Eukaryota > Metazoa > Chordata > Amphibia > Gymnophiona > Siphonopidae > Microcaecilia > Microcaecilia unicolor. The sequence continues at coordinate 258,887,279 of NC_044037.1, forward strand.
TGGAGGGGGCATTCTCCCATGACATGATGCATATTTATTTATATTTTTTTCAAAGAGCGCTTAGAGGCAGCTTGGAATGGAAAACCTTGTGACCAGAACTCCACCAGTTCTTGTCAACAAGTAGTTGAGGATGAAGACTAACTCTTTGGGGCAAACATTTTTGTCTCTATAGGTCCTGTGGTGAATAACAACCTGTCATTTATGTTTCTCAGGCCCTCTATGAGGTTGTCTGTTCAAGTTCAAGTTCAATTTATTTGGTATACCACCTATATAATCTAGGCAATTGAAGTAGTTTACAAAGATAAAATAAAGGGGCTCATGAGTACAGTGTAACATAATACAAACTAGTAAGAAATTGACATATACAATAGGGGGAATGACTGGAAAGTTTACACTATCATTACATAAGGGACATAAGGAAAGGAATGGACAAAAGGAAGGTTAAAACAGTACTATCAATGCAGCAAGGCAATCTTTGTTGGGGGGGGGGGAAGAAAGAGTTGATACTACCAGGTGTATTATGTTATATTTATATACAGGTTTCCTCCACCATAACTTTGACCGAAAGCACTTCACAATACTGTGAAGATAACAATAAATGACTATTCATGTATATTTATGTATTTATTTGTTACATTTATATCCCACATTTTCCTACCTATTTGTAGGCTCAATGTGGCTTACATAGTACCGGAGAGGCGTTACAGACTCCGATGTAAACAAATACAAAGTTATGTTGTGGTAAGATAAAGTTCATGTGGCATAGCCGCACTAGGGAATCGTACAATGGAAGAGTTCTGTTATGTCCATTACGTTCTTTAGTTTTGTTGTGTTGCACAGATCAGGCATTTATGTTGGATTGGTAGGATATGCCTTTTTAAACAGGTTAGTTTTTAGTGTTTTCCGGAAGTTTAGGTGGTCGTTTGTAGTTTTCAAGGCTTTTGGTAATACCCACCAGCCCCACTGAATATGCCACACTCCTAAACTGTCTAGATCCAGAAGACGGCATATATCCAGCAGACAGGACCTGGACCGAATTCGAATCACTGTCAGAGGACCTCATCTCCAAAACGCTCAAAAGATTCGCTAAATCCCAATGCAAACTAGATATCTGCCCAAACAACCTCATGAAATCAGCTCCTCAACAATTCATAATAGACCTAACGAACCACGTGAACTTCATGCTACAAAACGGACTTTTCCCAAAGGAAAAAGGAAAAATTTTACTCACCCCAATACCCAAAGACACAAAGAAAAACACAAGCGAAATAACTAACTACAGACCAGTTGCATCTATACCACTAATAACCCAAAAAACCGAAGGGATGGTAACCAAACAACTCACAAACTATCTCAACAAGTTCTCAATACTGCATGATGCCCAATCAGGATTCTGGTCAAACCACAGCACAGAAACAGTATTAATTACCTTAATGACCAAATTTAAACAAATGATTGCAACTGGCACCAACATACTCCTCTTACAATTTGACATGTCAAGTGCCTTTGATATGGTTGACCACGGAATCCTATTACACATACTTGAATATTTTGGCATCGGAGGCAATGTCCTAACCTGGTTCAAGGGGTTCCTAACCCTGCGCTCATATCAGGTCACATCAAATTCAACTACATCTGCTGCATGGACACCTGAGTGTGGAGTACCGCAGGGATCCCCCCTCTCACCAACTATTTTCAACCTAATGATGATTCCCTTGGCAAAACTTCTATCAAATCATAACCTTAACCCATACATATATGCCGATGATGTAACAATATATATTCCTTTCAAACAAGACATTAATGAAATCTCCAAAGAAATCAACCAAAGTCTACACATCATGAACACCTGGGCAGATGCATTCCGACTGAAACTGAACGCAGAAAAAACTCAATGCCTCATACTTACCTCCCAATACAAAACGAATAAATTCACCGCTATTAACACACCTAAACTAAATCTGCCAATCTCAGAAACTTTAAAAATCCTTGGAGTCACTACTGACCGCCACCTAACACTTGAGACTCATGCGAACAACACAACCAAAAAGATGTTCTACTCCATGTGGAAACTGAAAAGACTAAGACCATTCTTTCCAAGATCTGTCTTCTACAGCCTAGTGCAATCACTTGTACTCAGTCACCTGGACTACTGCAACTCACTATACGCAGGCTGCAAAGAGCAAATACTGAGGAAACTTCAGACAGCCCAGAATACAGCAGCCAGACTCATCTTCGGAAAGCCAAAATACGAAAGTGCAAAACCCTTACGTGAGAAACTACACTGGCTCCCACTCAAGGAACGTATCACCTTTAAAGTATGCACCTTAGTTCACAAAATCATTCACGGTGAAGCCCCTGCATACATGTCTGATTTAATAGACCTGCCACCCAGAAATGCTAAAAGATCATCCCGAACTTTTCTCAATCTCCACTTCCCTAAGTGCAAAAGTATAAAATACAAAGTACTGCATGCATCAACCTTCTCTTATATGAGCACGCAATTCTAGAATACACTACCACGCAACCTGAAAACGATCTACGAATTAACCGACTTTCGCAAACTTCTGAAGATTCATCTCTTTGACAAAATTTATTGCAAGGATCAAAACACATGAAGTCCATACACACTAACAGAAATGCATCAATACACTCTCTTCTGAATTCTCTTCCCCGTATTTTCACCACGCTTAAAACCCTACCCTTAGATAAAATTGCTATACCCTAATGTTCTCTTGCTTTTATTCTATCGCCCTATCATTTCCCCATTGATACATTCCATTGTTCCATTTCCCAAATGATATTTTGTCCATTGATACATCCCACTGTTCTACTTCCCAATTGACATTCTATCGCCCTATCATTTCCCCATTGATACACTCCATTGTTCTATTTCCCAAATGATTTTTTGATTTTGACTTTGTCTTCCCATAACTCCTCACTATGTAACCCATAACTGTACTGTAACAAATTGTATTTTCCATCATTCACACTGTATTGTGAGCCCGCAAACAGGTGGGAAAATGTGGGATACAAATGCAATAAATAAATAAAATAAATAAATAAATGTAGGAAAAACTGGACCCATAAGTTGATTTGTATTTGAGTCCTTTGCAGCTTGGGTAGTGCAGATTTAGGTACGTTCGTGTTGATTCGGATGTGTTTCTAGTTGGTAGGTCGATCAAGTCTGTCATGTATCCTGGAGCTTCACCGTAGATAATTTTTTGAACCAGAGTGCATATTTTGAAAGCAATGCGTTCTTTGATTGAGAGCCAGTGTAGTTTTTCGCGAAAGGGTTTTGCACTTTCAAATTGCGTTTTTCCGAAGATAAACCTAGCTGCTGTGTTTTGAGCGGTCTGAAGTTTCTTTAAGGTTTGTTCTTTGCATCTCGCATAAATTCCATTGCAGTAGTCTACATGGCTTAGTACCATTGATTGTATCAGATTGCAAAATATCATCATGATGCACTGAAAACAGCCTTTTGGACCAGTATCAGAAGGTTACTACATGGAGAGGGAAAGAACCAGGCACACCCATTAAAGGGGGGCCGACCACAACCGGGCTGAAGGCCAGCAAACACAGAAGTGTGGGGGAGGGTACAGGGAGGGCCTAGCTAGAGAGCAGAGGTAGTAGTGGGAGGGAAACAAGGGGTAGCAAGGGGAGGGGGCAGGAAAAAAGGGGAGGAGCAAGGGAGGAGGAGAGAGGAATTTGAACTGCACAGGAAGTCCTTTTGAATTTGGAAGCAGGAGAAGAGCAACCCTGGGCAGCAGCTCCTGAAATTTTTACAGGCACATGTTTTGTGTCTGCCCTGGGCAGAGCTTGTGCAGAGTACAGCCAAAGAAGCTCTTACAGCAGAGCACGATATTCCAGCAAATTGAGAACAAATTTTATGGTATGTAGACATTTAAAACTTTGTGCAAGGCATTTTAGCTTTCTCCTATCCTTAAAGGTAAATGCTTTTCTATATTTGAGGAAAAACCCGAAGCCCCTTCACAGCTGGCTCCCCTGAGGTCAGCCCCTGGATGGCCTTCTGGGACTGTCCAATAAGACGCCAGCTATGGAAGTAGAGAGTATTTCCATTTTCTGGGAATGCTTAGGACTGAATGGCCAGAAGAAGGATAACATTCAAATTGTTCACAGCGATTAATCATGCTGATAATATGGTTGTCCACAGCTTGCTGTACACACTATGTGGCACATCTTTGCTATATCAGCTCTAACATATAGGGGCATTTTCGATATGATGCCTAAATCCAATTTTGGATGTTTTGATAAAGATGTTCAAAAATCAAGTGGCAAACCTAGCAATTTTTGAATCGGAAAAAACTCATCCAATTCTAGATGTTTTGCACTCCTTGCATTTTTTTTTGTAACCATTAAAAAAATATCCAAGGGAAAAATGCACATATGGGACACATGGGTGGGGGGTTAACATTCTTAGTAGATTGGCCACTCAGACATCCAAGCAGAGCAGAGGGGCATCCTACGGGGCACTGCAGTGCTCTACACATAAAAGGTCTCAGGTACACATCTCACCATTACCCGCCTTATATTGTATGGTGAGTCCTCCAAAACTCACCAAAAACCTACTGTACTCAACTGTACACTACTACAATAGACCTTTTTATTTATTTATTAGGATTTATTTACCGCCTTTTTGAAGGAATTCATTCAAGGTGGTGTACAGGAAGAATAAATCAAACATTAGCAATAGACAATTACAGCAGTACAAATATTCAAATAACAATACAAAGTATGGCGTGTATACTACTTACAATGTCAACATAATATGTAATAGAACATTTTAATCGACAGCGTATGGTATAAGCAAAGATGGAACATGTGGAGGGGCATAATCGAATGAGGTTTTCATGAGGGCATCCTCGCAGGACGGCCCCGTAAAGGGGCAGGGCAACACGTATTATCGAAACAAGATGGGCGTCCATCTTTTGTTTCGATAATATGGTCGGGGATGCCCAAATCATGAAATTTAGGTTGACCTTAAAGATGGTCGTCCGTAGGTCATTTTTGAGATGGTCATCCCCAGTTTTCGGTGATAATGGAAACCAAGGACGCCCATCTCAAAAACGACCAAATGCAAGCCATTTGGTCATGGGAGGAGCCAGCATTCGTAGTGCACTGGTCCCACTCACATGCCAGGACACCAACCGGGCACCCTAGGGGGCACTGCAGTGGACTTCAGAAATTGCGCCCAGCTGCATAGCTCCCATACCTTCGGTGCTGAGCCCCCAACCCCCCCCCCAAACCCACTCCCCACAACTGTACACCACTACCATAGGTAGGGGGGCACCTACATATGGGTGCAGTGGGTTTTAGGGGGGGTTGGAGGGCTCAACATTTACCACCAGAAGAGGTGGGGGATGGGCCTGGGTCTGCCTGCCTGAAGTGCACTGCACCCACTAAAACTGCTCCAGGGACCTGCATATTGCTGTCATGGAGCTGGGTATGACATTTGAGGCTGGCAAAATATATTTAAAAAGTTTTTTTTTAGGGTGGGAGGGGGTTGGTGACCACTGGGGGAGTAAGGGGAGGTCATCCCCGATTCCCTCCGGTAGTCATCTGGTCAGTTTGGGCACCTTTTTGATGCTTGGTCGTGAAAAAAATGGACCAAGTCGGCCAAATTCTCGTCAGAGACGCCCTTCTTTTTTCCATTATCGGCCGAGGACAGCCATGTCTTAATCACGCCCCAGTCCCGCCTTCGGTACAGTGCCGACATGCCCCTGTGAATTTTGGTCATCCCCACAACAGAAAGCAGTTGAGGTCGCCCAAAATCGGCTTTCAATTATGCCGATATGGGCGACCCTGAGAGAAGGACGCTCATCTCCCGATTTGTGTCGGAAGATGGGCACCCTTCTCTTTCAAAAATTCACTTGATAGGATCCCTTTTACTAAGCTGTGCTAGCAGTTGCCGCATGGCAAGGCTGACACAGCCCATTCAAAGTGAATGGACCGTGTTGTTACTACCACACCGCCCCTAGCGCAGCTTTGTAAAAGGGGGCCATAGATAGGTAAGAGAGTAAGAGTTAGAAAGTAAGGTGACTAATTTAAAGAAAGGTGCATACGAGGTCAGAGAAATGGTTAAATATTATGTCAGCTAGGGTAGGAGTGAATAAACATGTACTGCTGCAGTATGTGCAGCCGGTGTCACTCCTCGCATGTGTGAGTGAGACTAACAAGTTAGTTACTTCTTCCATTAAAGGCCTTGTTGATAAGCCAAGCTTTAACCTGCTTCCTGAAGCAATAATTTTTGAAGCTGTTTTAGTGATACTCAGTTTTGATTTCATGATATTTATATCTATATATGGGAAGCTTTCAAATAAATTACAAAGCTGTCAAATAAGGTAAAAAAAAACATATTTTGTCCTCTAGGCTACTCCAGGGACCTGCTTGCAGCTCTAATAAGACTGGTCAAAACATCTGAAGGTGTCATAGAGGCTGATATGTAATGTTTCTTTCACATCTTTAGGGGGGGAGGGGACAGTGGAGGAGCAAGGGGGATCATGCCCAGCGGTCAGTGCAGCAGACCTTGATCCTGGGGAACTGGGCTCAATTCCCACCTCAGCTTCCTATGACTCTGGGCAAGTCACCTAACCCTCCATTGCCCCAGGTATAAATAAGTACCTGTATACTTATTTATACCAATCCAACTGGTACAGCTTTTGACTTTTTACAGATGGGCCACGCATAGGTAGTCCATTATTTCTAATAATCTTTTACTATTGTTTTCAATAGCATTTCCTATTATTTGGGGTGAACCAATGACTCACCTACTGGCTTCAACCCATATAATGGACTAGATTGCCTCGTACAGTCTGTTCTCAATCTAACCTCCTTGGGGCAGACAATGATCATAGAGCTCCAGGACGGGGAGGGGGGTGATGAATGAGGCAGGAAGAAACAAGGCAGAATTCAGGGGGGCACCTAGATGTGGATACAGTGGGTTTCTGGGGGGGGGGGGGTTGGAGGGCTCACATTTATGACCACAAGTGTAAGAGGTAGGGGGAGATGGGCCTGGGTCCGCCTGTCTGAAGTGCACTGCACCCACTAAAACTGCTCCAGAAACCTGCATACTGCTGCGATGGACCTATCACATTTGAGGCTGGCATAGAGGCTGGCAAAAAATATTTTTAAAGAATTTTTTGAGGGTGGGAGGGGGTTAGTGACCACTGGGGGAGTAAGGGGAGGTCATCCCCGATTCCCTTCGGTGGTCATCTGGTCAGTTCAGGCACCTTTTCATGGCTTGGTCATAACAAAAATTGGACTAAGTAAAGTTGTCCAAGTGTTCATCAGGGATGCCCTTCTTTTTTCAATTATGGGCCAAGGACACCCATGTGTTAGGCATGCCCAAGTCCCACCTTCGCTATGCCTCCAACACGCCCCCGGGAACTTGGTCATCCCCACGACGGAAAGCAGTTGGGGACGCCCAAAATCGGCTTTCGATTATGCCAATTTGGGAGACCCTGGGAGAAGGATGCCCATCTTTCGATTTGTGTCGAAAGATGGGCGTCCTTCTCTTTCGAAAATAAGCCTGATTGTGTCGTATATTATTGAATTCTGCTATTTATGGTGATATTTTATAACAACATTTGTCCCTTATTGATAATATTACAAAAGTTTTTATCACTGCTATCAAATATTTATTTATTATTTATATTTGTTTATGTCCACTGGATGTTTTCTGGATTTGTTGCATTACCTTCAATCTCTTCTGTTTCTAATTTTAAATAATGAAAACACGAACCAACCAACCAGTGGTTTATTTATAAGTGTTTCTCAAGTCAGTCCTGGAGTACCTCCTTGCCAGTAAGGTTTTCAGGATATTCACAATGAATATGCATGAGATTTATTTTATTTATTTATTTGTTGCATTTGTACCCCACATTTTCCCACCTATTTGCAGGCTCAATGTGGCTTACATAATACCGTCAAAGGAGTTTGCCCAGTCGCTTGATAACAAATACAGGTTTATAGAGATTGAATGAGATATATGTGGAGGATCGGAAGGGATGAAGACTGCGTGATGTCCAGTTCGACCATCAATCATGTTATGTTCCTGGGTAAGAGGTTTACGTGTGGTTGTTGGGATAGGCCTTTTTGAAGAGCTTGGTTTTCAGTGATTTCATAAAGTTCAGGTGTTCATGGATTGTTTTCACCACTTTTGGGAGGCCATTCCATAGTTGTGCGCATATGTAGGAGAAGCCTGCCTCTATTGTATGCAAATTTCTTTCATGCATATTCAGTATGAATATCCTGAAAACCTGACTGGCAAGGGTGTACTCCAAGACCAACTTGGGAAGCAGTGATCTATAACATGCCTTCTCGAGTTGCCTGTCCATGGAAAGACCACAGCATAAAGAATTGGTTGCTTTAATTCAGAAAAGCCATACCACCCAGTGCCGTAGCGAGGGCGGCTGGCACCCGGGGCAGGTCGCTGCCGCGGACCCCCCCCCGGGTGCAGCACGGTGGCCACCCTGTCGGCGCATGGCACACACCCCCCCCCCCCCCCGCCGGAATGCATTGTAGCTTACTTTGGCAGCGAGGGGCGGGCGGGAGGGCCGATCCACCCCCGAGCCTACGTCGCTGGGAGCTGCGTCGGCTCCATTGGTTCCTTGCTCTTTCTGCCCCGGAACAGGAAGTAACCTGTTCCGGGGCAGAGGGAGCAAGGACCCAACGGAGATGACACGCCCCCAGCGGCGTGCACCCGGGGCGGACCGCCCCACCGCCCCCCCTTCCTACGCCACTGATACCACCTACATTCACAAATAAAACCATTTATCCATGGGTTAATCAAAAAAAGAATATCAAGCATATTAGTTTTACACAAAAGCAACCAAGCTGAAGAATAAGTAAAAAAATAAAGAATATTTATTAGATCAACTATAAACAGCTAAAATAGTGAGAAACAAGGATACAGGCCCTGTGAGGCCTCCAACTAAGGAAACAGAAAAAAAGAATTTCAACAACTCAGGATTCCCCAGTGCTGTTTCATAGATTCAGCTGAACAGTCAGCAAGAATATTCTTCAAGCTACAACATAGGTAAGGTTACTTGCATCTGTGCAGGATAGGAAATGCTGCAGTAGGTTCACAATGTTCTTGAGTTGAGGGTGGAATGCCAGAAATTACTTATGATGCAAGGCAATCAATTTAGTATGGTCAAGAACAATAATTTAGCTTGGTATCTTCAGATGGTTTGAATTTAGCAATTATTAGATTTTCCAGAGCTAGTGGATAGCAAAAAAACATTACATATAAAAAGACTTGAATATTATTTTTTTAATGGGGAGGGTAAATGAAAAGGAATAATATACGAACTTTCTACCTCCCAATCCTTGGCTAAATTACATACTACTACTACTTATCATTTCTATAGCGCTACTAGACATACGCAGCGCTGTACATTTGAACATGAAGAGACAGTCCCTGCTCGACAGAGCTTACAATCTAATTAGGACAGACAAACAGGACAAACAAGAGGATGATAAAATAAGGGTTCTGAACAAGTGAATAAGGGTTAGGAGTTAAAAGCAGCATCAAAAAGGTGGGCTTTTAGCTTAGATTTGAAGATGGCCAGAGATGGAGCTTGACGTACCGACTCAGGAAGTCTATTCCAGGCATATGTTGCAGCAAGATAAACGGAACGGAGTCAGCGGTGGAGGAGAAGGGTGCAGATAAGAGAGATTTACCCAGTGAACGGAGTTCCCGGGGAGGAGTGTTGGGAGAGATGAGAGTAGAGAGGTACTGAGGAGCTGCAGAGTGAATGAACTTATAGGTCAATAAGAGGAGTTTGAACGGTATGCGGAAACGGATAGGAAGCCAGTGAAGTGACTTGAGGAGAGGGCTAATATGAGCATAACGACACTGGCGGAATATTAGTCGTGCAGCAGAATTCTGAACAGATTGAAGAGGAAAGAGATGGCTAAGTGGGAGACCTGTGAGAAGCAAGTTGCAATAGTCTAAGCGAGAGGTGATAAGAGTGTGGATGAGGGTTCTGGTAGTGTGCTCAGAAAGGAAAGGGTGAATTTGGTGATATTATAGAGAATAGAAATGACAGGTTTTTAGCAGTCTGCTGAATATGTGCAGAGAAGGAGAGGGAGGAGTTGAAGATGACCCCAAGGTTGCGAACTGATGAGACAGGAAGGATGAGAGTGTTAGCCACAGGAATGGGGGAAAAGGAGAGGTTGGTTTAGGGGGAAAGATAAGAAGCTGAGTCTTGGTCATGTTTAGTTTCAGATGGCGCTGAGACATCCAGGCAGCAATGTCAGACAGGCAGGCTAATACTTTGGCCTGGATTTCGGCTGAGATTTCTGGTGTGGAGAGGTAGATCTGGGAGTCATCAGCATAAAGATGATACTGAAAACCATGGGATGAGATCAGAGTACCAAGGGAAGAAGTATAGATGGAGAAAAGAAGAGGTCCCAGGACAGATCCCTGAGGTACACCAACTGACAGTGGGATAGAAGTAGAGGAGGATCTACTAGAGTATATACTAAAGGAACGCTGGGAGAGATAAGAAGAAAACCAGGAAAGAACAGAGCCCTGAAATCCAAGTGCTATTCCCAGCAACCAGTACTTCAGTCACTGCTGATATTAAGGCATTCAGCCTTATTTTCGAAAGTGATGGGCGCCCATATTTCGACCCAAATCAGGAAATGGGCGCCCATCTCACAAAGGCGGCCAAATCTGTATAATTGAAATCCGAATTTGGGCGTCTTCAACTGCAATCTGTCGCGGAAACGGGCAAAGTTGACGGGGGCGTGTTGGAGGCGTGGTGAAGATGGAACTGGGGCGTGTTTATCAGCCGAGGAGAGATGGGCACCTTCGGCCGATTATCGAAAAAAAGGGCGGCAGAAAGCAAGAATTTGAGTCGCTTTTGCTGGACCCTTTTTTTTCACGACCCAACTGGCCAGATGACCACCGGAAGGAATCGGGGATGACCTCCCCTGACTCCCCCAGTGGTCACTAACCCCCTCCCACCACAAAAAATGAACTTTAAAACTTTTTTTGACAGCCTGTATGCGAACCTCAAATGTCATACCCAGCTCCCTGACAGCAGTATGCAGGTCCCTTGGAGCAGTTGTTAGTGGGTGCAGTGGACGTCAGGCAGGCGGACCCACGCCTATCCCCCTCCTACCTGTTCCACTTGTGCTGGTTTTCTTTTTATTTGTGAACCGCATAGAACCCACAAGGTTATTGCAGTACAGATGTTAAGTTTCAGTTTATCCTGCATCACCATTATTCATGTAATAAGAGGGAGGATTCTGCTTTCATTTCCTCTACTTCTACCAGTTCCCTGACACCGTTATACCTCCTGTCAATATAGACATAAGTAATAGGGATGTGCATAGTGAACAAAATTAAGCTGGCTCTTGGATGTCTCAGCCTTCTTTTCATGATTTTTGGACATTTATATTTGTTTCACACATTCATGTTAATAAAAACTTTTTTAATGCATGTTAGAACTTTACAATTGATTTTATATGTGTCAATTGATAGGTTAATATGTGTTAATTTATGTGCACTAATTTTTCAGATACATTAATGAACCAAATGGACACTAATGAACACATATCTCCAGTAGGTAACCACATCATGTGTATACAGGAGGACACACTTTGAGCACTGCCACTCATTCATTTTGCCTTTTCTCAAAACTCTGCTGTTTATGATCATCAGAGAACGCAGGATGAATGTCAACAGTGCCTAGACAGTACAATCTGATTAGTCTCTTTAATGCCTATAGTACATTTGCCAGTAGTAGCTGAGTCTTACAGTCATTATCTACCAACATATTCTCTGTTTCCATGTCTCAACACGCAGGCATCTCTAGCTTATAGTCATTCACTGACTCCGAGCCAAAAATGTCCAGCATTCCAGCCAGCAGTATAGCTGTGACCACCCTCACCCCACCCAGCCGCCACCCTGCCAGCATTCCTGTAGCTAGTCCTGCAACAAAACCACTGAGACTTTAGGTATGTTGTACTGACAGTTCAATACAGGAAACATATGGTATTACGATACTGAAAATTAAGAAATACAATAGTTCCTTCTTTGTTCTTATACAACGTTTTGGACAAGAATAAATTCACAATACTATAAGCAAAGTATAGCTGCAGTTTAAAATGAAAGAAAGGATCTTTAAGAACAGCATAAATCAATGGAAGTATACAATCAAGCCAGCAATTTGAGCTGTGGTATCTGTTATCGAACCAAAATCCCGAAAAATATTGTAGTACACAAGTTTCCGAGACCACACAGATTCATTCTTCAAAACATCAAAAGATAAAAATTGTCTTTTAACACCATTTCTTCCCTCTGCCGCACCCTAAGATATACAGGAGCCCTTTTACTAAGCCGCGTAAGCGTCTACACGCGCCCAATGCGCGCCAAAATGGAGTTACTGCCCGGCTACTGTGTGGCTCTTGCGGTAATTTCATTTTTGGCAAGTATCCGATATACGTGTCTGAAAAATAATTTTTATTTTCGGATGTGCGTATTGGGCACACGCCAAGTGGTATTTGACGTGCATAGGTCATTAACTGCCCGGTTACCATGTGAGGTCTTTACCGCTAGGTCAATGGCTGGCGGTAAGAACTCAGACCCAAAATGGACGTGCGGCAATTTTCATTTTGCTGCGCGTCCATTTTCGGCAAAAAATTTTTAAAGGCATTTTTTTGCAGGTGTGCTGAAAAATTATTCTGTGCGCACCCATAACACACATCTACACTACCGCAGGCCATTTTCAGCGCACCTTAGTAAAAGGACCCCCACCGTATGTAATAGTGGAAATGCTATGCTAGCAATTTATGCATAGTAAACAAAATATTCAAACTATAGTGCCATATGTTCTTGAATATTTACACATATGGTAGCCCAACACTAATCCTAACTATTTTGGGGGCACTCATTTCACATTAACACACAGGTCCATGACTCACCTGCCTCCTCATCGCCCTTTTCAAACTTTTTAAACTGTAAACAATTTAAAAAAATTTTTTTAAAGATCATTATATTACAGTCTCAAACATCAGTAACCTGCTTATAATCGAAAGAGAAAAATGCCTATATTGCGACCCAAATCGGGAGATTGGCATCTTTCTCCCGTGGGTGCCCAAATCGGTATAATCGAAAGCCGATTTTGGGCGTTTCCAACTGCAATCCATCACGGAAATGGGTAAAGTTGACGGGGGCGTGTCAGAGGCGTGGTGAAGGCGGAACTGGGGCGTGGTTATCGGCCGAGGAGAGATGGGCGTCTTTAGCTGATAATCGAAAAAAAGGCGTTTTTACCACGATTTGGGGTCACTTTTGTTGGACCCTTTTTTTTCACGAACAAGTCCCAAAAAGTGCCCCACTGCCCAGATGACCACTGGAGGGAATCGGGGATGACCTCCCCGAACTCCCCCAGTGGTCACTAACCCCTCCCACCAAAAAAACCCCACTTTAAATACTTTTTTTCCAGCCTCATGCCAGCCTCAAATGCTGTACCCACCTCTATGACAGCAGAATGTGTTCTATCCTGTGGCAGCCTTTCCCTGGTTCTGATGTGGCTCTCGGGTGAGTGTGTGACCACCTTTCTGTTATGTGGGTGTAGGGTATTGGGCTCCATGATTCCACTAGCTTGTTGTTAAATGCTCACGATGTTGGTAGTTGGTAGGCTCTACTGCCATGGTGCTTTTCTCCCTGCTACTGGTGTCAGAGTGTGCCTGTTTTGGTTTCCGGTAGTCCATGAGGGTAGTGGCCATTTTTGTAAGCCAGTTTTAGATCCCTTTCACATGTTAGCCACGTTACAGAACTTAGTTCTTACCTTGAATGTGGCTGAAAGAGGGGGCATTGTACAGCATTCTGCCAGCTCTGACCTACTGCTAATCTCAGTACCAGCGAGGACTCGTTGCCAGTGGGGCACAACCTCTGATCTGCAGTTAACTGTGAGTAAGCGTGCTTATTCCAATAAAGGACGTTTTCAGAGAGATAAGTCTTCAGGTGTCAACTGGTGTGTCAATGTTATATAGCAGCAACAAGTCCTAGAGGCCTGCATGTTTGGAGGTCCCTGGGGCACTTTTAGTGGGTACCGTAGTGCACTTCAGCCAGGTGGACCCAGGCCCATCCCCCCCTACCTGTAGCACTTGTGCTGGTAAATGGGATGTCTCCAAAACCCACTGTACCCATATGTAGGTGCCCCCTTCACCCCTAAGAGCTATGGTAGTGTTGTACATGTTGGGTAGTGGGTTTGGGGTGAGGGGGGTTGGGTGCTCAGCACCTGTGGTAAGGGAGCTATGCATGTGGGAACTGTTTCTGAAGTCCACCGCACTGACCTCTAGGGTGCCCAGTTGGCGTCCTGGCATATCAGGGGGGCCAGTGTACTACGAATCGAGGCCCCTCCCATGACCAAATGGCTCAATTAGGATGTTTTTGAGCTGGGCGTTTTTAGTTTCCATTATCGCTAAAAAAAACAAACGCCCAGCTGAAAAATGTCCATTTTTTCAAAAATGCGGTCTGTCCCGCCTCTTCGCGTACCCGTTTTCGGACATAGACGCCCATGGAGATAGACGTTCACGTTCGATTATGCCCCTCGTGGCACGTCACTTATCTTAGCATGTAAAAGGACCCACTGCCAATGTGGACCATGTTTCGTCAATACATTGCTTTGCAATTTCTGAGGAAAAGTGATGAATTAAATGTAACAAATCAATGGAATTGAATCAAGAGCTTCATAGGTGTGGTCCTATATAAAATACAAAAATCAAATCCTCTCCATTCAAAAGAACATCACAAAAAAATCTAATTAATGCGGCAAAACTAGCCTCCTAATATCAATGCGTCTGCCTTCAAAATTAATTTAAACATGGTGGCAAGAATAATGGTGGGAACTGTATCTGGGTGGCATTGTTTGAAGTCAACTCCACTGACCACTAGGCTGCCCCTCGATCTGTAGGGACGTCTGTGTGGCCTTTTTCTGTCAAAATGATGCCAGATAGAAGTTTTTGTGCCTGCTTTTTTGGTGTTTACAAGTCAGTTTTGGAAAATGGCTCTTCTTTGTTAGATGTCTTCTGTGGAAATACGTGCATTTTAATCCATTCAAAAGGGAAACCCAATGTTTTTCCTGTTTAAAATGGCTCTACGATGCACGGGGTTTGTTTTATTGGATGTAATTGAGCTAAAATGTTCCAATTCTGACTTGGATGTTTTTTTAAAATGACCCTCACCGTGTCTCTATCAAATACTCATATGTATGTGAGTGCAATATATGTTGCTGTGTTATTTTATAAAGTACACTCCTGCACTCTTCCCAAGTTTCACCTGTAAGAAATTTGATGTTATGGATCAAGTGTATGGTATTTCAGACTAGCCAAACTAGAGAAAGGAATAAATTAACAAGGTAGGTTATATAAAATTCTTTTTAATCTCTGTCCTTTACACATTCCAGAAAGGAATTTTAATGAGTCAGAAAAGACACAATGAAAGAGACATGGAGCAGCAGTTACAGCCCAAAGCAGCATGACTGCATTATAGACCAGATGATTTTCAAAGCGATTTAACGAGCAGGGGCTTCTACTACCCGCTTCAATTCCTTCCTGCCCGCCTAAGTGGGAATATTCAGTGAATATCCCCATAGATCATCAACTAAAAAGTGGGCAGGTTCAGGGGCGGGCACTGGGGAGGAGAAGCCCACGGTTACGCTGGTGCCAGCAGTATTCAGTGCCAGCACCCACACAGCTAAGCAGCCTAATTTAGGGACAGCTCAAAAGCTGGCCTAAATTAGGCTGGCTTAGCTATGCGGGTGCCAGCACTGAATATCAGGCCAGCACCCGCATAACTCATTTTTTTCTAAAAACTCCCATCCCTCCTCCCGACCTCTCTAATATCCCCTCCCTCCTACCCTCCGGCTCTGATGCCCTAAGTCCCCTCCTCCCCAAATGAATCTCCCACCCCCCCTCAATGTCTAGGTAGGCCCTCTGGGCCTACCAGTCTCTTTGGTGGTCCAGCAAGGGTCTTTGGGGGAAGAAGCGCAGCCCCCTCGCTCCTGCATCCTCATGGCTGCCTGTCAAAATGGCTGTCGTGACCTTTCACAGCAGGTTGCAGTACTTCATGCTGTATTGCAAGCTGCTGAGAAAGGTTGCAAAATCCATTTTGAAATGGAGCCACAAGAAGGCAGGAGCAGGGGGCTGCACTCCTCCCTCAAAAACCCCTGCAGAACTATCAGGAAATAGGGGATGGGGTTGGGTGGGGTGAGGGCAGGAGGGTTTCATTCGGGGGGAAGGTGAGGGACTTAGGACATCACAACCAGAGGTAGGAGCAGGAATGTAGCCAGCTTGAGGGCACAGGGAGAGCAGAGAGCGGACTGTTCGATGGCGCCAGCACATATTTAAACGTGACAGATCTGAGTAGAAGGGAGGAGGTATTAGAGAGGCTGAGAGGGAGATCAGGACGGTTTTTAGAAAAAAAATAGTTATGCGGGTGCCAGCCCAATATTCAGTGCAGGCACCTGCAAAAACTCTCTTATGCGGCCCCAGCTAAATATCAGCTGGGACCACAAAAGCTCCGGTGCCTAGCCCACCCACATTTAGCCACATTTAGCACCCACATTTAGACATGGCCCGGCACTGAATATTGGAGGCTAATTTAGCTGGTGACGGTAAGCATTTTAAAAAAATGCTGACTGTCACTGGCTGAATATCAGGGGCATATACCTTGCATAGAATAGTGGTTGCAACCCTAAATAGCAGTGGTACAATAATATTGGGCATTCAAAAAAGGTTGGAAAATAGTTAAACTTCAATGAGCATGATCAGGTCAGTTTTTTTTGTTTTTTTTACAATTGCATCCCTAATCTTGACTGTGGGGATTACAAAATGTAATATGACATAGATTGGAACCTAGGTGTTGATTTAAGTATTGTTCTTGTCATATAGCAGAGTTGATTGGCAAGACTTAAAAAGGTCTACTGGTAGAGGTGTTGCAGGCCAGCACGTAACAGATTTAGGGTATGCTTGGGACAGATATGGAGGTGGGCAATGATAGGAAAGGGTTTAGAAGGTCAGGTAAAAGGTATATAGAAAGCTGTAAGGCTGCATATGGGAATTTATATGTGTATCTATTTAAAAAAGACAAATTTCAACTGAATAGACTGGATGAGCCATTTTGGTTTTTTATCTGCCATCATTTACTAACGGAATTAGCGTGCACTAAATGCTAAGAATCAACATAGCCGCCGAGAGGGGGGGAGCAAAATCCCCCAGGCCCGGGCCTCCAGGGGGAGCCTAGCGCAGGGTTTCTCTCTGTCCTCTCCTGCTCCTGCGGGACCCGAGTGATCACGTCTCAACAAGAGCAGGAGAGAGAAAACTCGGTGATGAGCCCCCCCCCCCCCTTGCATTACCTGCCTAGCAGTTGCTGGGCCCTCAGGGCCGCGTATGCTCAGTTTAAGACTGAGCATGTGCGACCTGAGGAAAGCAGACGCAGGGGCAGGCAATGTTGGGCAAAGGAAGGAGCCGCACTGCCTGCAGATGGTGGGGCCAGCCAACGGTACTTCAGGCGGGTGGGAGGGGGGCAGCAGTGATGACGATTTGGAGGGGATCGGAGGCGACAATGACGATTTTGCCCCAGGCCCGGCGGCGGCAGCCCTGCCCCATGCCCGGCTCAGTCTCTCGGTGGCCCTGAGAATCAAATGGGCTTCTTAGCATTTAGTACCTGCTCAGCTTTAGTAAAAGCTATGGTAAGCAGCAAAATATGGCATACAGTGGGACACACTGAGGCATCCCCTGGTAATTTTGCCATGTGTTAGCCATCTGCTAAAATATAAGATTTACTTTTTGGCACAGGGGCATGTCTATGCACATCAGTTAGGGCCCCTTTTACAAAGCAGTGGCAAGCTAGCCCTCCTATTTCCCCTGTATCACTCTTTCCTCAACCTTTTATTCTCTTCTGTGTTTAACTGATTACCCATTGCCACATTTCTAACCTCAGTACTCACCCACAACCCAGCTCTCATCTACTTTTCTCTGTCACTCATCCATTCTTTAGGCCCAAGCTTTTTCACTCTCAGTCATCATCTTCAGTCCCATTCTCTGATTACCTCCTTTCACCACCTTCTTGTATCTTTATTTATCTTCCTTTCACTCATCTACTAGATGTATCCCTTCCCACGGCTTCTCCTACATGGTTTTACCATGCATAGCATCTATCCCTTGTCTCTTCTCCCATCCAGCACATCCATCCTCTCTCTCTCTCTCTCTCTCTCTCTCAATCTCTCCCCCCTTCTTTTCTCTCTTCCTCTTCTTCCTACTAGCAATGGAAACATAAACCCCCTAGCAGTAGTACTGCAAGACTACCACTAGGGATCACTCATGCCCAATGACCTCTGGACCACCAGTGTACCTAATGGTAGGTACTTTCAGTGGTGGGGGCCCTTTGGGGGGGGGGCTAGGGGCTCTGGTCAGTTGTTAAGGAGCCTTGAATGAGGAGCTGGAGATGTGATTGGAGGAGGGGAATAGTGCAGGCCCTGCGGGCTCTGGACCAGGAGCATCAGGCCACAGTTTGAGGCCCAATGCTCCTGGGCCAATGAAATAATGCTCCTTGCGAGGTGGTTTACAAGCAGCACTATTCATTTACCATGGGAGTCAGCAACTGCATGACTGTTATACCACAGGTTGCTGACTCCCATGGTAAATCAAGGTGCGGTAAAAGCTTGCCTTCTACTGTGTTTATCAAGTCCCATCCCCTTTCCATTTCCTTTGATAATTTTCCTGCTTATTAATTTACTATTGGGACAAAAGAGAAATTCATAGAAGGGTCCACTGGAATGTACTGTGAGTGGCGGGGGGCAACACAATAATCATTCACACAGGGCATTAAAAAAGGAAACACTGGCTATGTTGTTAAATAGGCCCCTTAATTAATTACAAATAAAAGGTTGTTATGTAATGGTAATGGAACAAAGGCAGCAGAGTGCCATTACCACTTCAGAATCACTTCTTAGTAATTTCCACAGTAATTCTGGGAGCTTAGACATGCATGTACTTTAAAGTTATATCTGATCTGAGTTCCTAATAAGTGAGCCTGGTGGGAGTATTTCCAAAAATTAATATTGTAAATTGTCTTGCTATTAGCTATTTTGTTGTGGAAAAACAGTATATTAAGACCAAATGAACCATAAATTATATAACAGAGACCTTTAAAATCGGGTTTCCTAACTGGTCCTGGGACCCCTACAGCTAGCCGGGTTTCCAGGATAACTATTATGAATATGAATGAAGTCAAATGTATCTCATGTATATTTATTGTCCTTAATTACTAATGACCTATTCTTCTGTTATCAAAATTATCAAGAAACATTTTATTAAATACAATATCCATTAGACTAACACACATCTAAACATACTTATATTATCATCTGTGATACTCTATATGCTATTTTTCACAAACTTAAAACGTCATCAAAGTCACATGACTTATCTGTCTTCATCACTGACGACGAAATGTTCCATATAGTTCATGAAAAAATCTTTAAATAGTCCGTTGATAAACTACAGTCACAGGCAAAGTGAAGTCTATAATGTAGTATAGTCCACAGAGTAGGTCTCAACAAATGAGTAACTCCACTCTAACCGAATTCTTCAATCGGATTTTCTTCACAATGATGTACAAATTTAAACTTAAACAAAAGCATCCATAGATCTCAACACAGGCCGTGTTTCAAAACTTCATCAGGAGATCCTATTATACAACATAAAACAACACTCAACATAACAAAATTCATACATCTATTACAAAAGGTTTTTATTACAAATCTTACCAGCGACATTTAGAACACTGAGTTCAAAACCGGAAATCCTTTCTGAGAATTCACGTCATCGTGATAGATTGAACGATCTAACTTTACTTAAACCACCACTCTTATACAGACATCAACAGAGCCCAATCAACCTCTTTATTCAGGCCATATGGGTGCACAGTCCTCCAATTGAAATAAATCGCTGCTCTCTACGAATCAATTCACATTCCACATTACCATAACCCCCCTGCATATTGTTAATGATCACAAACCTCAACTCATCAACTGAATGATTATATTGTAACCAATGGCTGACCAATGGTGTCTCCACTTTCTGCAATCGAATATTGCTCAAATGTTGAGCAATACGTAATTTAATTTTCCTTGTGGTTTCACCTATGTACCAAAGTTGACAGGGACAACATATTGCATACACTACATTTTGTGTATTGCAGTCTGTATTAGATCGCAATATAAAATATCTATTTAAAGATGGTACCCAAATACGATAGTGCATAAAGCATATCTGCAGTACACACAAGCATTACAACAAGTATGTCCCCCTCCTTCCTTATATTTAACATATTGATCAAATTTCTTTTTTGACAGAATTTCACCTAAATTCCTCTCACGATTGCAAGCGAATCTTGGTTTAATCAGTAAACTATGATGGAGAGATAATACCGACCAGTGTTTAAGAATAATATCTTGTATATCTCGTGTTTGCTTATAGAACGGAAGAATGCAATAACTTGTGAGCCCTGTGTGTTAACAGGGGATACCTCGTGATTTAGCCAACATCTCTGAGCATATTTTGCTCGTTTATGAGCTGATTTAATAGCATACTGTGGATATCCACGCTTCTGAAATCTTTTCGCCATCGAAATAGCCTGTTGATTAAATTCCACCGGACTGGAGCATAAACGCTTAATCCTTAAAAACTGTCCAATGGGGATACTTTCCTTCAATTTTCTAGGATGATGACTGTTAAAATGCAGGATAGCATTTCTATCTGTAGCTTTCCTGAACACGCCTGTAGTAAATTGACCATTAGACAATTCTATATCTATATCTAAAAATTGTACCTTGGATCCTATGGATTGTATTATCAAACGAATGTTCGGATCACATCCATTAAATATTCCACAAAAGCATGTAACTCAGTCATAGATCCAGACCAGATAATAAATATGTCGTCAATATATCTTTTCCAAGTGATCAAATGACCACTACTATGCATAGATGTATAAACATATAAAGATTCAAACAACGCCATATATAAACAGGCTACCACAGGAGCAACCGTAGCTCCCATGGCAACTCCTTTCACTTGTAGAAAAAATTGATCCTTAAAGCGGAAATAGTTTTTCTCTATAACAAATGACGCCATATGTAACAGTAACTGGATCCTAGACTGCGATAAATCTTGTTGTTCCAAAGTATTTTTAATTATCTGTATACACGCCCTCTGTGGAATGCTCGTATAAAGGGACGTTACATCCAATGTCAGCATAATACACGGTTGATCACATGGAATTTGTATCTCCTTCAAAAAATCTAACATCTCTCCAGAGTCTTTAATGTACGATTGTACACGTACCATATGTGGATGTAAATAGTATTCTAGAAATTGAGATAAAGGTTCAAAAAGAGACCCTACACAAGAGACAATAGGTCTCCCTGGTGGATTTTGAAGCGACTTGTGAATTTTCGGTAGAAATAAATGTTGGGCACATTGAATTTTTTGCGTAGTAAATATTTAAATTCTTTCACAGAAATAACATCGCGGGGCCCTAGCTGTTTCCAACATTACTTTAACTTGTTGAGCAAACTCTTCCGAAGGATCAGATGCTAGTAATTCATAAGACGTTCTATCTAATAATTGAGATAAAGCTTCTCGTGTATATTGACTAATGTCCTGTACTACAACCGCGCCCCCCTTATCTGCACGAGTTATAACAATAGACTCGTTCCTGTTTTAACTCTTGCATCGCTGCTTTCTGCAATTTGGTCAAATTGTAAAAAACAGGGGTAAAGTTTTTTTCCAGAGCCTCTACATCTCTCATCACTAATTTTTGAAAAGTATCCACCGCAGGATCAGTCGCTCCAGGGGGCAACCATGAAGATGGAGATTTGTATTTATCAAAAAATGACACTTTAGTATCCTTAGTCTGCACTATTTCAACTACTTCACTCTCAGATTTGTTATCAAAAAACGCACGAAGTTTCAATTTTCGAAAAAATTTATGTAAATATAATCTCACAGAAAAAGCATCATAAAGAGCAGTGGGGACAAACGATAAACCCATAGATAAACCGATAGTTGGGCCTCTGTCAAATTCTTAGAAGAAATGTTTACTATTAAACTCAATTCTTCCGTCCTCTCCGGACTTCGAGTCACTAAAGGGGCTGCAGGTAACACCGCAGTACTCTCTATCCGATTACCTGATCGACTGTCATTAGAGGGGATTTTCTAACTCCTGGCTTATCTTAGTTGTTTCCTCACCGGATGAATCACTAGATGTATTTAGAAATGTTACTTTTTATTTTTCCTATTTCTACGTGATTTCCGTGAATGATCCATCCAGGGTATACATAGCCTTTTGTGTAATCCCCTTCATCTCGTTTATATTTCTTAATTTTTTGTTGTCTAATCTCCATTGTATATTTTTCTACAGCTGATAGATGTTCTCTATACTGCTTCTCAAAAACCTCTGAAGCAATTAATCCTTTCATTTCTTCTAATTTTTTATCCAAATCAACCTTTGAATCGCAAACTTGTTTATGCAATTTATCAACTGTAAGTAGCATTAAATCTAGAGAGCAGCGTGAAATTAACTCATTCCATTTCAACACATAATCTGAATCATCAAGGAAACGAGGTTCCTTGATTAATCGGAGACCACGAGGTACCCTCTGCACATGACAGTATTCTACCAATGTAAAGGCATGTAATTCAGTGCGGACTATATATTATGCAGTTTCAAAATGTCAGACCAATCCACTTCCATAGATTGGTTTACAAATAACCTGCCCCCCATCATTAAATCTTTTATTCTATCAGTTGAGAGTCCCGTTTTTGTATCCCAGCCAATTGTCGCCATCATTACCCCAACTTAACAATGTACACTACTAACCTGGGTAAAATATCTTAATTATCGGTCAAATCTAGCTAATATCCTTAATTGACGACATATTTATTATCTGGTCTGGATCTATGACTGAGTTACATGCTTTTGTGGAATATTTAAATGGATGTGATCCGAACATTCGTTTGATAATACAATCCATAGGATCCAAGGTACAATTTTTAGATATAGATATAGAATTGTCTAATGGTCAATTTACTACAGGCGTGTTCAGGAAAGCTACAGATAGAAATGCTATCCTGCATTTTAACAGTCATCATCCTAGAAAATTGAAGGAAAGTATCCCCATTGGACAGTTTTTAAGGATTAAGCGTTTATGCTCCAGTCCGGTGGAATTTAATCAACAGGCTATTTCGATGGCGAAAAGATTTCAGAAGCGTGGATATCCACAGTATGCTATTAAATCAGCTCATAAACGAGCAAAATATGCTCAGAGATGTTGGCTAAATCACGAGGTATCCCCTGTTAACACACAGGGCTCACAAGTTAATTGCATTCTTCCGTTCTATAAGCAAACACGAGATATACAAGATATTATTCTTAAACACTGGTCGGTATTATCTCTCCATCATAGTTTACTGATTAAACCAAGATTCGCTTGCAATCGTGAGAGGAATTTAGGTGAAATTCTGTCAAAAAAGAAATTTGATCAATATGTTAAATATAAGGAAGGAGGGGGACATACTTGTTGTAATGCTTGTGTGTACTGCAGATATGCTTTATGCACTAATCGTATTTGGGTACCATCTTTAAATAGATATTTTATATTGCGATCTAATACAGACTGCAATACACAAAATGTAGTGTATGCAATATGTTGTCCCTGTCAACTTTGGTACATAGGTGAAACCACAAGGAAAATTAAATTACGTATTGCTCAACATTTGAGCAATATTCGATTGCAGAAAGTGGAGACACCATTGGTCAGCCATTGGTTACAATATAATCATTCAGTTGATGAGTTGAGGTTGTGATCATTAACAATATGCAGGGGGGTTATGGTAATGTGGAATGTGAATTGATTCGTAGAGAGCAGCGATTTATTTTCAATTGGAGGACTGTGCACCCATATGGCCTGAATAAAGAGGTTGATTGGGCTCTGTTGATGTCTGTATAAGAGTGGTGGTTTAAGTAAAGTTAGATCGTTCAATCTATCACGATGACGTGAATTCTCAGAAAGGATTTCCGGTTTTGAACTCAGTGTTCTAAATGTCGCTGGTAAGATTTTGTAATAAAAACCTTTTGTAATAGAATGTATGAATTTTGTTATGTTGAGTGTTGTTTTATGTTTGTATAATAGGATCTCCTGATGAAGTTTTGAAACACGGCCTGTGTTGAGATCTATGGATGCTTTGTTTAAGTTTAATTTGTACATCATTGTGAAGAAAATCCGATTGAAGAATTCGGTTAGAGTGGAGTTACTCATTTGTTGAGACCTACTCTGTGGACTATACTACATTATAGACTTCACTTGCCTGTGACTGTAGTTATCAACGGACTATTTAAAGATTTTTTCATGAACTATATGGAACATTTCGTCGTCAGTGATGAAGACAGATAAGTCATGTGACTTTGATGACGTTTTAAGTTTGTGAAAAATAGCATATACAGTGGGGGAAATAAGTATTTGATCCCTTGCTGATTTTGTAAGTTTGCCCACTGACAAAGACATGAGCAGCCCATAATTGAAGGGTAGGTTATTGGTAACAGTGAGAGATAGCACATCACAAATTAAATCCGGAAAATCACATTGTGGAAAGTATATGAATTTATTTGCATTCTGCAGAGGGAAATAAGTATTTGATCCCCACCAACCAGTAAGAGATCTGGCCCTACAGACCAGGTAGATGCTCCAAACCAACTCGTTACCTGCATGACAGACAGCTGTCGGCAATGGTCACCTGTATGAAAGACACCTGTCCACAGACTCAGTGAATCAGTCAGACTCTAACCTCTACAAAATGGCCAAGAGCAAGGAGCTGTCTAAGGATGTCAGGGACAAGATCATACACCTGCACAAGGCTGGAATGGGCTACAAAACCATCAGTAAGACGCTGGGTGAGAAGGAGACAAACTGTTGGTGCCATAGTAGAAAATGGAAGAAGTACAAAATGACTGTCAATCGACAAAGATCTGGGGCTCCACGCAAAATCTCACCTCGTGGGGTATCCTTGATCATGAGGAAGGTTAGAAATCAGCCTACAACTACAAGGGGGGAACTTGTCAATGATCTCAAGGCAGCTGGGACCACTGTCACCACGAAAACCATTGGTAACACATTACGACATAACGGATTGCAATCCTGCAGTGCCCGCAAGGTCCCCCTGCTCCGGAAGGCACATGTGACGGCCCGTCTGAAGTTGCCAGTGAACACCTGGATGATGCCGAGAGTGATTGGGAGAAGGTGCTGTGGTCAGATGAGACAAAAATTGAGCTCTTTGGCATGAACTCAACTCGCCGTGTTTGGAGGAAGAGAAATGCTGCCTATGACCCAAAGAACACCGTCCCCACTGTCAAGCATGGAGGTGGAAATGTTATGTTTTGGGGGTGTTTCTCTGCTAAGGGCACAGGACTACTTCACCGCATCAAATGGGAGAATGGATGGGGCCATGTACCGTACAATTCTGAGTGACAACCTCCTTCCCTCCGCCAGGGCCTTAAAAATGGGTCGTGGCTGGGTCTTCCAGCACGACAATGACCCAAAACATACAGCCAAGGCAACAAAGGAGTGGCTCAGGAAGAAGCACATTAGGGTCATGGAGTGGCCTAGCCAGTCACCAGACCTTAATCCCATTGAAAACTTATGGAGGGAGCTGAAGCTGCGAGTTGCCAAGCGACAGCCCAGAACGCTTAATGATTTAGAGATGATCTGCAAAGAGGAGTGGACCAAAATTCCTCCTGACATGTGTGCAAACCTCATCATCAACTACAGAAGACGTCTGACCGCTGTGCTTGCCAACAAGGGTTTTGCCACCAAGTATTAGGTCTTGTTTGCCAGAGGGATTAAATACTTATTTCCCTCTGCAGAATGCAAATAAATTCATATACTTCCACAATGTGATTTTCCGGATTTAATTTGTGATGTGCTATCTCTCACTGTTACCAATAACCTACCCTTCAATTATGGGCTGCTCATGTCTTTGTCAGTGGGCAAACTTACAAAATCAGCAAGGGATCAAATACTTATTTCCCCCACTGTAGAGTATCACAGATGATAATTAAGTATGTTAGATGTGTGTTAAGTCTAATGGGATATTGTATTTAATAAAATGTTTCTTGATAATTTTGATAACAGAAGAATATGTCATTAGTAATTAAGGATATTAGCTAGATTTGACCGATAATTAAGATATTTTACCCAGGTTAGTAATGTATATTTATTGTGGATATTCAGACTACCTAACGGCTTTCAGAGACTGCACCATAAACCCTACAAAATGGATTTAGCTCACACCTTTTTTAGTTTTAGTGCATGATGAGCGTATTCATTACAGTAAGTATTTTCCTGTACACAGAGGCTTACAATCTCAGAGACCAATACTAAAAGCTCCGGGGCTAAAACCAACAGTGCAAACCCCTATAACGCGACAGCCTGCGCAGAAACCTAGCGAATCAATGATCAAAGCAAATTGCTTCAATTTTTATAACATGCTATTAAACCAAATTCAAGAGGGAGGATTAGGCCTGGAGATTGTACACAAACGTTTTGTGGTAGGCGCAGAGCTGCTGCGCACATGCCCAGGCAAAACCGGAAGTGCAAGAAACATATCAGCACCGTTCCTTCAGCACCCTTTAAATATAAGCTTTATAAAATTTGTTGGACTTAAATTTTTGAAAGGCTTATATTTAAGCATAGAAAAAAAAACAGGTTGCCAATTAAACGAGTGCTTTCACTTCTCTTTTGTTCAGACTCACACCGTTTGGTTTTTCTCTATCAGCACTTAGAGGCTGCACGGGCATCCTGCCATTTCCAAAACAGCAGTTTAATGCCGGAATTTCAGAAGAAAACCTCTCCTCAAAAACTTCAACGTAACCACAGAGCTGGTGATACATTTTCAGTATTAAGGCCAACGATTTTTTTTCTGTGAGGTTGTCAGAGCATTGGAAGGGAATATTGACTATTTCCCTCTGAAACTGTGGCCTTAAATAATCTAACGGACTCACCTAATTCATTCCCTTGACACACCCCGGTTGGGTACTCTCCTAGGACCATCCTAAGTGTTTATCTCTTTATGCTGCTCTAGAGTGGTTCCAACCCTGAAAGTGCATGCAAGTGAAGCTTTTGCCATTAAAGTTAGTGACATCAGTGTCACATTAACATGTAGTCTGGGCCAGTGTTACATATGCAGGCTATGCACCCCTCTGCTGGAGGTGGACTTGGGGCAGTGGTGTGCTGGTAAGTGTTTAACAACAGGCTCTCTCCCCGGTCTACCTCTGCACCCCCCCCCCCCCCCCCCCCAAAATGCAGAGCTGGCTATAGCCGGGGAGAGAGCCTGGTGGGGGGCAATGCATTACTCCAGGAAAAAAAATTAAATGATCTCAGGTTCCAATCTAATTCATGTTTATGTGCGATAATGCCATAAATAAGTAAATCAATATAAACTTTTAATGTGGCACCTGATTCGCAAAGTGGACAATTCCAAACACTATAAGAAACTAAAATGATTTTTTCTACCTTGTTGTCTTGTGACTTTGTTTTCTGATCATGTGGCCCAGTATCCGATTCTGTGCTATCTGTCCCTCGTAACTCTACTAACTCCGTTCCAGGGCTTCCTTTCCATATATTTCTTATTTTCCGCTTTCTTCTTCATTTCTTGTCCCACATCCGTAAGTAAAAGCTGGGTCCTCCGCAGACTTGACTGTCCAGTGGATCCAGCTTCTGCCTAATTTTTTCAACCATGTGCAGTTTTTCTCCTCTCTTCCTTTTCCCTCATCCATCTCCTACCTCACTCTTCCTTCCCCTCCATCCATATCCAGCATTTCTTTCTCTCTTCCCTTCCCTTCCGCCATCCATGGCCAGCAACCCTCCTCTCCCCTGCCATCCCCTCCATCCACCTATGTCCAGCAACTCTCCTCTCCCCTGCCCTCCCCTCCATCCACCCATGTCGAGCCACTCTCCTCTCCTCTCCCCTGCCTCCCCTCCATACACCCATTTCCAGCAACTCTCCTCTCCCCTGCCCTCCGCCATCCATCCATATCAGCAATTCTCTTCTCTCCCCTACCCCCTTTATCCATCTATACCCATTGATTCTCTACTCTCCCCTCCCCCTCCAGCCATTCATTCCCAGTGATTCTCTTCTCTCCCCTGCCCCCCCTCCAGCCATCCATACCCAGCGATTCTCTTCTCTCCCCTGCCCCCCTCCAGCCATCCATACCCAACGATACTCTTCTCTCCCCTGCCCCCTCCAGTCACCATACCCAGCGATTCTCTTCCCTCCCCTACCCCCCATCCAGCCACCCATAACCCAGTGATTCTCTTCTCTCCCCTGCCCCCCTCCAGCCACCCATACCCAGCGATTCTCTTCTCTCCTCTGCCCTCCCTCCAGCCACCCATACCCAGCGATCTCTTCTCTCCCCCTGCCCACCTTCAGCCACCCATACCCAGCGATACTCTCTCTCCCCTGCCCCCTCCAGTTACCATCCCAGCGATTCCCTTCTCTCCCCTGCCCCCCTTCAGCCACCCATACCCAGCGATTCTCTTCTCTCCCCTGCCCCCCTCCAGCCACCCATACCCAGCGATTCTCTCTCTCCCCTGCCCCGCCCTCCAGCCACCCATACCCAGCGATTCTCTTCTCCTCCCATGCCCCCCTCCAGCCACCCATACCCAGCGAGTCCTTCTCTCTCCCCTGCCTCCCCTCCAGCCACCCATACACAGGGATTCTCTTCTCTCCCCTGCCCCCCTCCAGCCACCCATACCCAGCGATTCTCTTCTTTCCCCTGCCCCCCTCCAGCCATCCATACCCAGCGATACTTTTCTCTCCCCTGCCCCCCTCCAGCCACCATACCCAGCGATTCTCTTCTCTCCCCTGCCCCCCTCCAGCCATCCATACCCAGCAATTCTCTTCCTCTCCCCTGCCCCCCTCCAGCCATCCATACCCAGCGATACTCTTCTCTCCCCTGCCCCCTCCATCCACCATACCCAGCGATTCTCTTCTCTCCCCTGCCCCCCTCCAGCCACCCATACCCAGTGATTCTCTTCTCTCCCCTGCCCCCCCTCCAGCCATCCATACCCAGCGATACTCTTCTCTCCCCTGCCCCCTCCATCCACCATACCCAGCGATTCTCTTTCCTCCCCTCCCCCCTCCAGGCACCCATACCCAGCGATTTTCTCCTCTCCCCTGCCCCCCCCCCCCTCCAGCCACCCATACCCAGCGATTCTCCTCGCTCCCCTGATTACCTCTGTCGAAGCGGCCGCGTTATTGAAAGCCCTACCCGTCTCTAGCCTTCCCTTCGAGTTTGTTCCCTCAGAGTCCCACCCTCGCGGAAAGAGGAAATGACATCAGAAGGGGGGACTCTGAGGGAACGAACTCACAAAGGGGAAGGCTAGAGATGGGCAGGGCTTTCAATGATGCAGCCGGGACGGAGGTAATAAAAAAGATTTAAACCCCCAGGGCGGTGCAGGCAAACGAGGGCAGTGGTGAGAGGTGAGGTAAATGGGGTAAGCATGGCTTGTGGCGCCCTCCTGCCATGCTTACCTCGTTTACCGGAGCCAGCTCACCCTGCAGAACAACAAGCTCGCAAGATGTAAAAAATTTAACAAGTGGCTCTTGCGAGCCGGTGCGAGTCGGCTCCAACACACCACTGGGGCTTTCTGTGACAGCAAGGGAGTTAAGGGCAATTGCCCTGGTTGCCACCTCTTAATGCAATGGAACAGGAGAAAACATTCTGCAATATAAGCACAGATGGCGACAAACAGCAGAGGTGGCCCAGAGAAAGAGCAGACAATCGATTTGCCACATGCAATTTATTATGTAATGACCCAAACTCGGCCAAGTTTTAAACACTATGCCTTCATCAGGGATCTAAAAACTATGCGAAACACAAAATAAATAAATAATAAAATCAATTTTATGACTATAATTATTTTTAAAATACGTATTTAAATAAGATCATCACCAATACGCTGCCACCCCTTAGGTATGTTATTTGTCACATGGCTCATTGCATTAAAATTGGCTCTATGGTAAATAACATTTATCAACAGCATTAGTGTGCATTGTAAGTGACCACCTTAAGGACCTAAATAGGTATGTTTTAGAAGAAAGAAGAGAGAAGCGGAAATGATAGAGGTATTCAAGCACCCTAAAGGCATAAACACTGCCCAAAATGCAAGTATTTGCCAATGGAAAGGAAATTCTAGAATAACTACTACTTCTACTACCATTACTTATCATTTCTATAGTGCTACTAGACGTATGCAGCTCTGTACACTAAACGTGTAAGACACAGTACCTGCTCGATAGAGCTTACAATCTAATCAAGACAGACAAACAGGACAAATAAGGGATAAGGGAATTACTTTGAGACATGGATACTGAACAGGTGAATAGGAGTTAGGAGTTAAAAGCAGCCTCAAAATGGTGAACTTTTAGCCTAGATTTGAAGGCGGACAGCGCTGGAGCTTGATATACTGACTCAGGCATATGGAGTCGGGAGTTGGCAGTGGAGAAGGATACACATGAGAGAGATTTATCCGATGAATGGAGTTCCCAGGAAGGAGTGTGGGGAAAGATAAGAGTAGAGAGATACAGAGGAGCTGCAGAGTGAATGCATTTATAAGTCATTAAGAAGAGTTTGAACTATATGCAGAAACAAGTAGGAAGCCAATCAAGTGACTTGAGAAGAGGGCTAATATGAGCATAGCAACACCGGCGGAATATAAGTCGTGCAGCAGAATTTGGAACGGATTGAAGAGGAGAGAGATGGTTTAGTGGGAGACCTATGAGAAGCAAGGTCACAATATGCGGTTCAAAGGGGGCATACTCAGGATTCATATTTGGAAATCTTTCTTCACAGGAGGCATCGAGGGACAACCTACCAGTGCTGGTGATGCAGATAGAAAAAGTAATAGAATTAAAGAGAGAAGATGATAAACACAGACATTCCTTAGCTGTGAAGAACTGAATATAAAACTGGATATTATGGGGGGAGGGGTCCTATGGTATTGTAATAAGAAAGGAAATTGGGCAGCGTACAGAGACCCTGCAGTCCTTATCTCTTCTCCTTTTCTCACTTGGTGCAATGCACTTCAGTTGGAGTATCTCTGGAGTACAATATATACTCAAGTGGTACTCTATGTAAGGACCCTTGGAGTACTTCCAAAAATGATAATAAACCACCTTCAGTTAATGAAATCTGCACTTTTATTTCAAGCATAACACCTTCTGTAGTCAGGTACTAGATCTAAATTTGCAGCACTAGCTGCGATGAGTTAGATTGTATTTATGACTTTCCAATTTTGACAAATACATGTGATAAAATTGTTGAGAAAAAAAATGAAAAATTAGGAATGTCCTTATCAGAAAATTATTCTAGGTTGCTGTATGCCCACAAGGTGCAACTCAAGCCTGCTATGTTTCACCAGCTCCCAGAGAGGACTACTTAATATCCTCATATCAGAAAAAGCTCTTCTTTAGGAAATGCTGGAAAACAGCAGGATCTGTAGTAGAGTTGAGCATTATGGTCAGACTGCAATGTAGAATAAGGTCAATAACTCATTATGCTTTGCTATAAACACCAGGAATTGTTGAATAAAAACAAATCATATTCAGAAAGCATCTTTAATCAGTTCTGTCAGGTGAAATAAAAAAGGGCTGTAGTGAGGGGGGTCTTGAAATTTTGGCTGCAGTATTTTCCTGCACTGGAGATCTATCGCTGTGTGTGTGTTTTTATAAAACAGAGTTTCAACATTGCTGACAAAGTCAATTATGTACTGAAATGTTAAGCTGTGGGTGTGTAGCACACTACACCCTGGAAAGCCCAAAAGAAACCTTTTAAATTAAAACATTACTTCTGTGATTATTTGGATGTACTCTGGTTTCTTTTCTCCCAGCTGGCTTCTGAGTGGGCTTGCTGAATTAATTCAGATCATAAGGAGGGTCATTTTATAACAGGGAGACTGGGCAGGGAAAACACATAGGTGCATATGTTGTACTTTATGTTATAAAGGCAACATATGTACCTATGTATGTTTGTAAAATAGCCCACTGGAAAGTTGCCACACAAAATTACTCCTGTTCCAAAGCAAGAGTAACTCTGTGCAAATATGTGCCAGTATGAATCAGTGCTTATCAGTGTATTTTATAAGACAGATGAAAAAGTGCCGGAACCGCATTCACTCTGCCAATTCTCTACCTCATAAGAACATAAGAGTTTCTCTACTGGGCCAAACCAGGGATCCATCTAGCCCAGTATCCTGTTTCCAAAGGTGGCCAGTCCAGGTCACAAGTTTCTGGCAGAGTCCTAAAAAGTGGCAAAATTCAATCTATTTAACCCCACAGGACTACTTCAATAACAGCCTATGGACTTTTCCTCCAGGAACTTGTCCAAAACCTTTTCTAAACCCAGCTACATTAACTGCTTTTACCACTTGCTCTGGTAATTCTAAACACTTACATGGCCAAATCAAGGCTTAGCGTGTAAATTTGCATTCAAATATAATAGAATAAGGTCAGTTGCATGCACAACTTAGTTTAATAGTTGGCAGTTAATTGGAGTTTACAGTTAATAATGTGCTTTAATCTGTGTTAATAGTCGCTATTCTAGAAGGTGTATGCACCAATTCTATCACACACAACTTCTACGGGGTGTAGATGTACCACACATCTTGTTCCCATCATATATCTGCTCATGGTTCCTCACCTATATGGTAAGCCATATTGTAGAAAATCTTTAGCATCATATCTATATTAGTTGAGTGTTCTATATATGCTTATTAGGTGTATCATTAATATTATGCTAACATTGTATTGTATCTCTGGTATTTGAATTCCAGTGCTGTTAAATGTGTATATTTTTTTATAATGTTTCACGATAGTTCTACTATTAGATTTCAATTTAATGTTTACCTTATTTATTGTATTTAGTTTATTCTTGGTTATTTTACTATTGTTCTGCTGCAAACAAAATTGTAAGTTTTATGTTAAACTGTACCTGCTGTACACTGCCTTGGGTGAATCTCTTCATAAAGGTTTAATAAATGCCTAGGAATTAAACATGCAGATTATAGAATACTAGAAATTATCCCTCAATTTTATTATAGAACGCCTAGAGATCTGTGCCAAAATACAAACCTATTCTATAACAACACACATAACATAATTGGCTTAATACTGGGGCTTAACAAGGGGGCACTGCAGTGGATTTCTCATAGCAGATCTTAGGTACAAATCTCACTGTTACCCCCTTATATCGTATGGTGACCCCTTCAAAACCCACCAAAAATCTACTGTACCCAACTATACACCACTACAATAGCCATTATGGCTGCAGGTGTCACCTATATATGGGTACAGTAGGTTTGGGGGGGGGGGGGTTGGAGGGGGACCAAAACTTTGCACCACAAGTGTAATAGTTAGAGTGGATTATGGGCCTGGGCCACCTTCTCTACAGTGGACTGCACCCACCACTAGGCTATTCCAGGAACCTGCTTGCTGTTCTAATAGGACTGGCCATAACATTTGAAGCTGTCATAGAGGCCAGTAGGTACTGTTTCATTTACATCTTTGCAGGATAGGAGGGGATCATTGACCTCTGAAGGAGTAAGGGTATGCCATTTCTTTATTCCTGCAGTGGTCATCTGGTCATTTGGGGTACTTTTTTGTGGTTTATTCATTAATAACTTCAACCAAATAAAGAACATTACAAATCTACAATATAAGGGAGGAAAAGGACCTCAGGTGTCACCCAGTGATATATCTGCCACCCTATGTTGTTAGTCACTTTAGGCATCAACTCAGTCATTGGTCCAAAAAATCCCACAATAGGTTTTTATTTTTAACAGTCTCTATTAATTCATTTTTCTTTCGCAACTAAATTAATTTCTTTATTTTACATTTTATTTCCTTTTGTAAAAACAGCATATATACGTAAGTACATAAGTATTGCCATACTGGGAAAGACCAAAGGTCCATCGAGCCCAGCATCCTGTTTCCAACAGTGGCCAATCCAGGTCACAAATACCTGGCAAGATCCCAAAAATGTACAAAACATTTTATACTGCTTATCCCAGAAATAGTGGATTTTCCCCCAAGTCCATTTAATAACGGTCTACTACTACTACTACTTAGCATTTCTATAGCGCTGCCAGGGTTACGCAGCGCTGTACAAGTTTAACATGGGGAAGGACCGTCCCTGCTCAAAAGAGCTTACAATCTAAAGGTTACAAACTATGTAGTCAGTGTAGGTATCATGAGTGGGGAAGGTGGTTATGCACCAAAAGCAAGGAAGATGAGATGGGCTTTGAGTAAGGACTTGAAGATGGGCAGGGAAGGCGCATGACGTATGGGCTCGGGAAGGCTGTTCCAGGCATATGGTGATGCGAGGCAGAAGGGGCAGAGTCTGGAGTTAGCGGTGGTGGAGAAGGGTACAGATAGGAGTGATTTGTCCTGAGAGCGGAGGTTACTGGTGGGAACATACGGGGAGAGGAGTGTAGAGAGGTACTGGGGGGCTGCAGATTGAGTGCATTTGAAGGTTAAAAGGAGAAGCTTGAACTGTATATGGTAGCGGATCGGGAGCCAGTGAAGTGACTTGAGGAGAGGGGTGATATGAGAGTATCGGTTCACGCGGTAGATAAGAAGTGCGGCAGAATTTTGGACAGATTGAAGGGGGGGATAGATGGTTAAGCGGAGGTCAGTGAGAAGAAGGTTGCAATAGTCAAGACGAGAGGTGACGAGCGAGTGACGAGGGTTCGGGTGGTCTGTTCAGAGAGGAATGGAGAATTTTGCTAATATTATAGAGGAAGAAGCGACAGGTCTTAGCTGTCTGCTGGATATGGGCAGAGAAGGAGAGGGAGGAGTTGAAGATGACTCCGAGATTGCGGGCTGAAGCGACGGGGAGGATGAGGGCAGAGACGGAAAGTGGGGGAAGAGGAGAAGAGGGTTTGGGTGGAAAGACAAAGAGCTCAGTCTTTGCCATGTTCAGTTTCAGATGCCGGTTGGACATCCAGGCAGCGATGTCTGAAAGGCAGGCCGAAACTTTGGCCTGGGTTTCGACCGTGATGTCGGGATTGGAGAGATAAAGCTGGGTGTCATCAGCATAGAGATGGTACTGGAAACCATGTGATGAGATCAGCGAGCCCAGGGAAGAGGTGTAGATCGAGAAGAAGCGGTCCAAGGACAGAACCTTGAGGAACCCCAACAGAGAGCGGGATGGGGGTGGAAGAAGAGCCATTAGAATATACTCTGAAGGTGTGTTGGGAAAGATACGAAGAGAACCAGGAGAGGACAGAGCCCTGGAACCCGAATGAGGACAGTGTGTCAAGAAGTAAATTATGATTGACAGTGTCAAAGGCGGCAGATAGGTTGAGGAGGATGAGGATGGAATAGTGACCTTTGGATTTGGCAAGGAACAAGTCATTACAGACTTTAGAGAGTGCTGTTTCTGTCGAGTGTAGTGGGTGAAAGCCGGATTGGAGCGGATCGAGGACGGCCTGAGAGGAGAGGAAATCAAGGCAGCGGCTGTGGACAGCGCGTTCAAGTAATTTGGAGAGGAAGGGTAGAAGAGAGATGGGACGGTAGTTGGAGGGACAGGTGGGGTCTAGTGATGGTTTTTTGAGAAGTGGTGTGACTACAGCGTGCTTGAAGGTGTCAGGGACAGTAGCAGTGGAGAGAGAGAGGTTGAGGATGTGACAGATTGAGGGGTTGACTGTAGGAGAGATGTTGTTAAGCAGATTGGTGGGAATGGGATCAGAGGAACAGGTAGTGCACTTAGAGGAAGAGAGAAGGCGAGCAGTTTCCTCTTCGGTGATCTCAGGGAAGGAGGAGAAGGAGGAGGAGGAGGCCAGGCTAGGTTGGTTGGGGGAGTGGGTTAAGAAGTCACAGGGAGGAGAAGGCTTGGAAGTGAATTCAAGGTTTATCTTCTGCACCTTATCGCGGAAGTAGTCAGCTAGTGTTTGAGGAGAGAGTGAGGGGTGGGTGGGAGCGGAGGGCACTTTAAGTAGGGAGTTGAGGGTGGCGAAGAGGCGACGAGGGTTGGAACCAAGAGAATTAGTTAATTGAGAATAATATTCCTGTTTGGCAAGGAATAGGGAGGACTGGAAGGAGGATAGCATGAATTTGTAATGGGTGAAATCTGACAGGGTGCGAGATTTCCTCCAGAGTTGTTCAGCAGATCGGGTGCAGGAGCGAAGGTAACGGATGCAAGGGGTTAACCAGGGCTGAGGATTAGTGCGCTTAGTGGGTCGAGAGACAGATGGTGCTAGGGTATCCAGAGCAGTGGAGAGAATTTCATTGTAGGCAGAGACAGCCGTGTCGACAGATTCGGAAGACGAGATGGAAGGGAAGAGATTGGAGATGTGAGAGGATAGGGTAAGGGGGTCGACGGCCTGGAGATTCCTGAAGGCAGTGGCTATAGTTGGGCGAGGTTGAGGGGGAGGGTGATGAAGTGTGAGGGTGATTAGGTGATGATCTGAGATAGGAAGGACTGAGGTGCAGAAATTGGAAGGTGAGCAGGAAGTGAAGAGAACACGGTCGAGACAATGGCCTATGGACTATGATCTATGGACTTTTTCTTTAGGAAGCCGTCCAAACCTTTTTAAAACTCCGCTAAGCTAACCGCCTTTACCACATTCTCTGGCAACGAATTCCAGAGTTTAATTACACGTTGAGTGAAGAAAAATTTTCTCCGATTCGTTTTAGCATGAGGATGAACAAAACTTGTTAACTTATCTGCAGCATAGAATCCTATTTAAGATGTCCAATTTATAACCTTGGATGTTTTTGTTTTGTTCCATTATGGTAGAAAAACGTCCAAGTGTTAGGAATGTCCAGATCCTGCCCTTAATAGGCCCCGGACATGTCCCCTTGTGATTTGTATGCACTTCTGATGAACTTCATAAAAAAATGTCTAAAAATTGGTTTTGAAACTATTAATTTGGACGTTTTTATGAGAAAAACATCCAAATGCAGATTTATGCTACTTTTTGGATGTGTTTCTTTTTTTAAAATGAGCCCCTTAGCCACTCAAAATAATAGCGGGGTCAAAATATACAAGAAGTTTTAGCATGTGCATTTTGCACTTTCTAATTTTTCAAGCAAAACAATGTGCATTGTTTCCTTTAGAAAAATGACCACTGTGGCATGGATACTGGAGAACAGCATCCCAAGTTAGCTATTCCCTTCCCAGAGATTGAGTTGGTCCCCTCTGCACAGGCAAACTCTGAACATGGGATGGATTCTGAGGAAGAAATGGACACCTCATGAATGAGGTACATTTTGTCTGCTTGCTCTTTTGGATTGTATAAAGGGCTTCTAGACTCATTGCACCCTGCTGAGACAGTTATTTAGCTAGTGACCACAGCATATTAAAAACTGTAGGAAGGTGGGGTGGGGTGCTGTTGCTCCTGCTGTGCAGTTTGCCTAGCACTGCAGGAGGGGAGTTTGTGTGCTTAAGCTGCTTGTTCCACTGGTATAACTGCCAGGACTGTGGAGCAGCCTGGAAAGAGGTAACCCAAGTTAAAACTGATTCATCTATGAAAGAAGGACTGAATTTGCTTTGGGTTTTCCTATAAAAGCAGGGATGGGTCAACCCATACGCCCAGCTGAAGATTCTCAAAACTTGGGACTTTTATAGTTTGCTTGGCAGGGATTTGGTCCTGCAACTGAGGACAAGCGTGCCCCTGGAAACTGTGGAGAAGAACTTTTTTTTTTAATGTTTATGTTGACTGATTTGTTTCTTTGCTTTGTGTTTCCTGGAATAAATGCCGACATTGTGAACTGGTACCGTAATGCTTGTCCTATGGGAGCCACTGGATTTGAGTTGTCCTGCTAGAATGTTGGGCAAGTCACTTAACCCTCCATTGCCCCAGGTACAAATAAGTACCTGTATATACCATGTAAACTGCTTTGAATGTAGTTAGGAAAAAAAAAAACACAGAAAGGCAGTATATCAAGTTCAATTTTCCTTTCCCTGAACTGCATTATGCCTGACACCACACATGCCCAGATGCACTGCTAATAATGCCAACTAAATTTCTTGGGTTTGTTCCATGGTATGCAGGGGCCTATAAATCCATTTTTTTCTAGAATCACAGATTTATTTTATACCCATTAAGAAAAATGAAACCTCACATGTGGAATCCTACCATCAGTAGCTTTCTGTTGTTATGGGAGACTCTAAAAACAGGTCTCACAGATCTCAACCAGTTCATGTGGTATTTCTACCATTTTTTTGGCCTTGTAGTTTGATCTTGCTTTTTTAGGTTTCCAGCTCGATTTAATCTGGATTCCAAATCAATTGAAACTGGGGTAAGACACTAGGAGCCTTTATTTATAGCACTCCAGAGTTTTAGCACAGTTTTAAATCCCCTTTTCAATGCCATCTAGCCTAGTCTTTTCAGTGATAGTCTTTAGCCAGGGATCATAGATCACAACTCCCTCTGGATCCTAGTATATGTATTTCAAATCTGGCCAGTAGGCATCACTCCTGAATTCCTCACCCCCCACAGGGCTGTGACTTCTGCTCTCCATCACATGCTAAAACTACCTGTCAAACTTACACAAACATTAAATTACCACTTTAAAAAGAAAATAATATTCTTATATTGTACAAGGCACAGAATCCATGACAGCAAGAAAAAAAACTTTCTAAAATGAACCAGTGTTAATGAAAGCTTGATACTATGGATGTGCATTCATTTTTAAATGATTTGCAAAATGCAATGTATGTCCCGATTTTTGTTTTTTTTATACCTGAAAATAAAATGACTAGACAAGGTTTTTGTTTGGCCTACATACTCTCATTCATACCATTCATTTTAGGTTCAATTAGCACCCATGGGATGGGAGAAAATCAACTAAAAACAAAGCCACTTTGGACAGACTATCCCTGCCACCCTTCCTCCAAACAATGGTGTAGCCCCATGCGGAGCCTGGACGTACCCACATTGGAATCAGCCCCCCCCCCCCCCCCCCAAAAAAAAAACAAAAACAAATAGTGGCACTGTTGCTATGGCTGGTGGGGATCACCAAGCCCTACCAGCTGAAGAGTTCCTCCTCTGGTGGCCAGAAACTTCCCCCAATCATGCATGGTTTTCATGAATGGGCTGGGGGGGGGGGGACTGGCATGGCAGTGGCCAAGAAAGGGCCACTGACTACAAGTATAGAGGAGTTTCTGGTCATTGGGGGAGGACCTCTTCAGCTGGCAGGGCTTGAGGATTTAAAATTTGTATTGGGGGGTGGCGGGGGGACAGAGAAATGGAGAGAAGGGAGGGGACAGAGAGCACCCCATTAGTCTCAGATTCGCCCAAAACTGGACATCTGGCAATGCCACTGCTCCCAAATCCCATGGTTGGTAATGTCATCAACACCTGACTAGAAGATGAAAGAAAGTGAGCACTATTTTCTCTCTTGCATTAAGACAGAGAGGAAGAGGAAAAAAGGTGCTAGGCAGAAAGAAGTATGCTGAAGTACAAAAATAGAAAAAAATTAGAAGTGATCCAAAGATCAGATAGGGCTCTCAAAGATAGCTATTCAGCTATGTAGCAATATGAAGATAATTCAATAAGAAGGTGCCTACTAAAGGTTTTGGTTATGGTGCCTATTTCAAACCGGCGATCTCCTGAAGCTGGCCAAATCGGTATAATTGAAAGCCGATTTTGGCCGGCTTCAACTGCTTTCTGTCGCAGAGGCAGCCAAACATCAAGGGGGCGTGTCGGTAGTGTAGCGAAGGCGGGACAGGGGCGGAACAAGGGTGTGCTTTGAAATGGCCGGCTTCGCCCGATAATGGAAAAAAGAAGGGCGTCCCTGGCGAGAATTTGGTCCGCTTTATTTGGTCCCTTTTTTTTCAGGTCCAAGTCCCACAAAAGTGCCCGAACTGACCAGATGACCACTGGAGGGAATCGGGGATCACCTCCCCTGACTCCCCCAGTGGTCACTAACCCCCTCCCACCCTCAAAAAAACAACTTAAAAAACTTTTTTTGCCAGCCTCTATGCCAGCCTCAAATGTCATACTCAGGTCCATCGCAGCAGTATACAGGTCCCTGGAGCAGTTTTAGTGGGTGTAGTGGACTTCAGGCAGGCGGACCCAGGCCCATACCCCCTACCTGTTACACTTGTGGTGGAAAATGGGAGCCCTTCAAAACCCACTCGAAACCCACATGTAGGTGCCCCCCTTCACCCCTTAGGGCTATGGTAGTGGTGTATATTTGTGGGGAGTGGGTTTTGGGTTTTGTGGGGGGCTCAGCACCCAAGGTAAGGGAGCTATGCACCTGGGAGCTATTAAAAGTGCCC
The DNA here is from genome assembly GCF_901765095.1 of Microcaecilia unicolor. Lineage (NCBI taxonomy): Eukaryota > Metazoa > Chordata > Amphibia > Gymnophiona > Siphonopidae > Microcaecilia > Microcaecilia unicolor. Next base: position 258,927,663 of record NC_044037.1, read on the forward strand.
CCTAGGGTGCCCGGTTGGTGTCCTGGCATGTGAGGGGAACCAGTGCACTACGACTCCTGGCCCCTCCCACGATCAAATACATTGGATTTGGCCGGGTTTGAGATGGCCGGCTTCGGTTTCCATTATGGGCAAAAACTGAGGCCGGCCACCTCAAACCCGGCCATCTCTGACATTTGGGTGGCTCCAATCGTATTATCTAAAAAAAAAGATGGCCGGCCATCTTTTTCGAAAATATGGTTGGCTCCGCCCACTTGCGGAGCCGGCCCGGAGATGGCCGGCGCCGTTCGAAAATGTCCCTCTATCTTATGTTACTATCCAGCTCATTTTCAAAAGTGATCGCCGCCCATCTTCCGACACAAATCGGGAGATGGGCGGTGATCTCCTGAATCCGCCCAAATCGTCATAATCGAAAACCGATTTTGGGCGGCTTCAACTGCGTTCCATCGTGGGGCTGGCGAAAGTTGAAAAGGGGCGTGTCGACATGGTAGCAAAGGCGGGACGTGGGTGGGACGGGGGTGTGCTTTGAGATGGCCGGCTTCACCCGATTATGGAAAAAAGAAAGCCGGCCGTCAGGAGAATTTGGTCCGTTTTATTTGGACCCTTTTTTTTTAGGTCCAAGTCCCAAAAAAGTGCCCCAATTGACCAGATGACCACCGGAGGGAAGCGGGGATCTTCTCCCCTTACTCCCCCAGTGGTCACCACCCCCTCCCACAAAAAAAAAATCAGACATTTTTTGCCAGCCTGTATGCCAGCCTCAAATGTCATACCCAGCTCCCTGACAGTAATATGTAGGTCCCTGGAGCAGTTTGTAGTGGGTGCAGTGCACTTGAGGCAAGCGATTTGGCCAGCGCCAAGCGTACTTTGAAAATACACTTGGCTCCGCCCCTTCACAGAGCCGGCCCCGAAGATGGCCGGCGCCGTTCGATTATGCCCCTCTATGTATATTATACTATTTTTACAATTTACAGAGCCACGAAATATAACAGTGCATCAGATTTACTGATTAAGGAGTAAAGCCTTACAATCTTCTATCAAATTATGTTTCAGACCCTTACCCATCTTACTTCACTCTGGAATACCATCTTTTTTATTTGGTTTTCTCATACCATATGTACTCACTTATGAATCCATTCTCATCTTCGCAGAACCACTTGCTTTAGTGTGACAGCCCCTATATTAAGGAATCCTTTAGCACTGGATTTTTTTTTGTTACATTTGTACCCCACGCTTTCCCACTCATGGCAGGCTCAATGCGGCTTACTTGGGGCAATGGAGGGTTAAGTGACTTGCCCAGAGTCACAAGGAGCTGCCTGTGCCTGAAGTGGGAATTGAACTCAGTTCCTCAGGACCAAAGTCCACCACCCTAACCACTAGGCCACTCCTCCACTCCAAAGAATGCTCATTAGCATAATTTAAAACATTACTTAAAAGTTACTATTTCAGACAAGCCTTCCCAACAGTTAAACATTAGGATTAATGATACTGTAATATCCATCAATTACACCATCAAATTCTATAGCTTACAATCTAGTCTGACTGAATCATAATGCTTGGGAGTGGTAGGCCTGGAACTGGTAGTAGAAACAGAGGAGGAAAGTCAGTTGATGCTACCAATGGGAGATTTTTGGGCCTCGTGTCAGGGATTTTCAGCAGAAGCATCAGATACTGAAACTGTCATAGCTGAAGAGGAACTGCAAAATATAGTTACTAGCATGCTAAATGGTGAGGAAAAGGAAGTGATACTGTCATGGGCCAAAGGTTACCCCACAGGTAGACCAAACAAAGAGCTTCGCACATGCTCAGTTTTACTAAAAACAAGCATGTGTGCTGGGGCAGGAAAGCAGAGCAGGCAGTGAATATCACCACAGGAAAGCTTTTGCTGATGGGGCTTGAGGACCCCTGTCAGCCTAGGTATGTGGGGTTATGGCATGGGTCAAGAGCAGTTGGTAGACAGGATAAAATGTGCCCCCATCACCACTTTGAGCTCATGTCCCTTCCCAGATCGAGGTCTGGCTATACCTCTGATAGAAAGTAATTATATTTACAAAATTTCTGAGTTTATTCATTCCCAACTCCAATCTCCAATCTCAAACAAAAGTCCAGCTTTTCTTAACTTCTTATTTCTACTACTGAGGTTAGCTGGGGTTAAACCAGCCTTGGATTAACCATAAAGCAAAACAAGTACTGCTTAGGACACCAAGGGAAGGGGAGCACCACAGATTTCCCCCCCCCCCCTCCCCTACCTATCAAGGCCTTAACTCTTTCACTGCCATCTGCCACATCCATTATCCAACATGAATTTTGGTGTTTTTCTAATCATTATAAAAATATATGATGTTTTGTTTCATACAATAATTATATTTATTAGCACTTATTGAGTCTTAATGTCTTTTCAGTTAAGCAATGGAAGAACCGAGGGGCACCACTGTTGGACTGTGCTTAGGGCATCAGTTGAACTTAATCCGGCCTTGGGTTAAATGCAGTCCATGTTAACAAAACACCTGCTATGGTGGGTAGCAGTAGAGCACAGTTCACAATATGGTCCCACATACAGTACAATTCAGAAGTAATTTGTAATTAGACTCAGGTGATCTGTGAACCGAGGTGCAGGTCCTTTGTACTTGGGATCCACTTCACTATGTTGGGATCCTCATGAACCCAGTAGATGGTATAGATTATGTATTTCCTCTAGCCTTGTGGTGTTTCTGAATCACCAATAGATGGGATGAAATCCTGATCGCCTTGTGGTAATAGATACACAAGTAGACCAGTCTCTTCTCCTTCTTACTAACTCAAGAGGGAGGTAAGGGTTCCTGGTTCCCTTTGCCATTCACAACGGCAGGTATTTAAGCAGCTTTCTGACACCTGGATACTCCTTGACTTTATCTACTGGCTTGGGTAGCACAGCACTAGTCCTTATAATGTCTAGGTTAAAAAGCTAAAGCTGTCCTATTATGCTTAAAATTAAGGGCCTAGGAGGATCAAGAACCTATGACAGGGTTCAAACAGTCAGGCAAGACTGTATAATCAAAGAAGTTTCCTTTTGCAACCAGTTCCTCACTCTGATGCTATCACTCCTAGCTTCAACCTCTTTCTAGAAGAGGCCCAAATTACAAATGGTCAGGTATTGCTCTGCCTCTCTGCCTGATTTTAAGAATACATATCAACAAATATCTCTTGATCAGGAAAATAAATACAACAAAAAAATGAAATCCACATTATACAAGGAAACTGATTGTTAAGAAGACCACAGTGGCATGGGGGACTGGAGGACGATCAACAGCAATGAGGCAAGATCTTCAAAATAATAAAAATGAATATTTACCTAATCACAGAAAAAAATAACTAAGGTGAGGTGATTATATACATCATTCATTCCCCCCCACCCCCCCAAAAAAACAGGCATAGCAGATATAGGAAATTTATGATCCAGGAAATTCTTCAATGTATGGAGTCATAGAAAATCTATTGGCACAGGCAAAAACATTTCAAAGTTTTCATGCCTTCAGTTACTAGCACGACTGCTGGGTTTTATTCTAACAACATAAGGCTTTCAAGTTGATTAAGTGCTTTGACTTCTCTTTATTCATCCTTTCCTTGTTAATTTACCTAATACAAAAACATTGTCAGTTAAATTATATTTTATTATTTATAGAGCACTGTAACATTTATAGCCCTACAGAAGATAAATCACATGGCTACAAACTTCCAACTTCAATTTACTGTTCAGATTAGGGCCAGTGAAAGAGTATTAGACAGCATTAAGCACACCTTAGTGTGTCTCCCCTCCCCTCTTGTTACCTGCCAGCAGCATCTCTGCTACAGCATCTCCTTTTCCACCCCAGCTCCAAGAGTCCCTTTCTCTCCTTCCCATTCCCCAACAACTTCTCTCTTCCTACCCAACGGCAGCTCTTTCTCTTCTAACCTCAGCCCCTGAAACTCCTCTTTCTCACCAGGCTGTTTTACCATCTCATACTCATCAGACAGCTCTTTTCCTCCTAATCCCCAGCAACCCCTTTCCCATATTCCTCTCTCCCCCCCCCCCCCCTTTGCACTCCCCTCTGCCTTTCTTTTCCCAAGGAAATGCCCACATCCTCCTCTGTTTTCTTGCTTCCTCCTCCCTACTACTATGAGCACCCTTCATCTTCCCCTGGCTCTGCCAGCCACTCACCTAGATTCAACAACTCTTTCCCCTCCCCCACCTGAGTCCAGATACAGAGTGGCATAGCACATGTGAGCATATGCCCCCAGATCCTATATATCGCTAGTAGATTTCTGCATGGAAATCTAAGCGTATTCCACAACAATGCGCATAACCTAATTGGTTAACAAGCCAATTAGTGCTGTTAATTGGATGGTAATGAACAATTAGAACTAATTGGCATTAATTAGAACTTATGTGCAGAATTCGCTAAGTGTATTCTATAATGTGGTACGCGTAAATTCTAATGCGTGTTGTCAAAAAGGTGGTTTGGCCATGTGCGTGGAATTAGCAGGTTATGGGCGTTAAGTTACGCGCAAGTTATAAACTATATCTGATCTGCACCTAACTAAGGCACCAGTATTTACACCAGGTTTTACTTGGCGTTTGTGTGCTGGTTTCACGCAACAGGAACATCCATTTTAGAATCATAAATGTTTACAATATCAACAGGTGAATATGGGCATGTGCCAACACATACAGATTTACATTTGGAAATAGCAGCATAACATAAACAACATAAATAATCTTTGTGCCAGAATATCAGGGCCAGTGTTAGAGAGGTGCAAACTGGGCAGTTGCCCTAGGTCCCCTTGTTAGAGGAGGCTCCAAGGGTACCTAAATCAGCCTGCTGGTGGACTTTGGGGGCCCTTTCCAAATTTCTGCCATGCCTCCAGCATGTTTAACACTTGCCCTAGGGAACATAAATGATTGTCACCCATTTTAGAAACATAAATGTTTATTTTTCCTGAAGCAGTCACAGAGCCAGTGTCCCTTGAGAGTTCCAGTAAATAAACCCTGCAAAAACAGACATATTTCAGACCTATATTTTATTTATTTGTTTATTTATGACATTTATATCCTGCATTAGCCCGAATAAAACTCAGGTTCAATGTAGTTTACATAACTAATATAGAAAACTTGTCAAAGTATTACAAATAAAACTGAAATGTAAGCTATCAGAAATGTACATTCCTCCCCCCCCCCCAAAAAAAAAAAACAAAAACAAAAACATTTTTCTACTTTACCGTCATTGCTTTGGTCCAAGAGCCTCTCTTCTGATTTTCTGTTTTTACTTAACTGTCTTGGGTCTCTGTCCTTTTTGACATTTCTTTACTCTATCCAAGTCCAACTTTCCTCTGCATCCCATATCCATTCTATCCAGCATCACCCCACTGTGTCTGTCTCCATGTTCCCTCCATGCCCAGCAGCTCTTCTCTTGTGTCCCTGTCTTTACTTATGTCCAGCTTCTCTCCTCTCCCTTCCTTTCCTCTTGCACCCCCTACCCTAGGACCAGCATTTCTTCATCTCTCTCTCTCCTGTTACCTCTGTCCTCTTCAACTATGCAGCCAGCATCTCTCCCTCTTCCACTTTTAAACACCCCTCCCCCCATGGTCTGGCATCTCTCTCTCTCTCTCTCTCTCTCTCTCTTTCTCCCCCCCCCCCCCCCCCCCGTTCAGGTTTGGTATCTCTCTCTGTGGTCCGACATCTTCTGTTCCCCTTCTCTCCCCTGCAAAAGCAGCACTATAAGATAGGCGGCCCAGGGTCTTTCCTCTGCCATGTCTACAGAAAGTGACATCACAGGAGGTGGGATGTGGCAGAGGAAAGGCCATGATGGGGCCAGCTGCACGTGGGGTGGCCTGTCTACAGCGCTGCCTCTGCCAACTGCAGAGGAGAAGAAGACATTAGACCCAGAAGGGGGAGGAAGAGCGATTCCAGACTCCGGGGTTGGGGGGGGGGGGAATTGGGTTGAGAAAGGCAGATAGTGGGGTCAGAGAGCAGAGGACAGTGGGCAGCAGAGATTGGAGAAGGACCCATAGAGTGGTGGAGGATGGAGGGGTTGTATTTTTCAAAGATCCAGAAGAAGATAGGAAAGCTATAGTGCCACAGAGGTTCCCCTTTGAAATAGCAAATGCACATAGCCCTAAAGCAGGGGTTCTCAGACCAATCCTCCAGACACATCACACCACTCAGTTTTCAGGATATCTGTAATGAATACATATGAGATAAATATTTATGCAGATCTATCTCATGCATATTGCTTGTGGGTATCTTGAAAACTATATTAACTTGGTATGTCCCAAGGACTGGGTTGAGAACCCCCTGCCCTAAAGTAAAGAAGAGTCAACTCCACTATGGCTTGGGTGTTGGTACCTTCAAATTCTGGCACCCTAGGCCAATGCTTCTCAATCCTAGTCCTCAGAGCACACCCAGCCAGAGATATTTATTAGGATTTATTTACTGCCTTTTTGAAGAAATTCACTCAAGGCAGTGTACAGCATGAATAAGTCAATCATAGGTAATAGACAATTATAGCAGTAAAAATATTCAAATAATACAAGGTATGGCATAGTATGCTACATTACCATGTCAACACAATAAAACAAATTAATAGACAGCATAGAGTGTAAGCAATGATGGAACATATAGATACATTAGATAGAGTAACAGGAGCTAGAAAATAAAGGGACTAATTTTAATGAAAGTTGCACATGAAGTCAGAAAGATGCTTGAATGTTCTCAGCTAGGGTAGGAGTGGATAAACATGCCCAACAATGGTACTGTATATGCTGCTGGTGTTGCGCCTTGTGTATGTGTATGACTAGCAAGTTAGTAGTTACTTATTTTATTAAAGGCCTGGGTGGAGGTTCAAGCTTTCACCTGCTTCCTGAAGTAGATAGACCTGCATGCACTGACTACTTGGTAAGCAAATATCTCTCATGCATATTCATTGTGGAAATCCTGAAACCTGACTGGTTGGGTGTGCCCTGAGGACCAGGTGTCACTGTTGGGGAAGGAGAGCCCTTGGACCATGACAAAGTTGGCTCTACCTGGCAGAGACCGGGATCTGGAGAAGGCAGGACCTGACTCAGACAGGCAGAAGTGTAGGACTAGGCAGTGACTAGCAAACTGGCTGTAACATGACAGGGTTTGTCTAGATGTTGGCTTGTAAAAGAACCCTTGAGGTTGGCTATTACAAGAGCCCCGGGGGTTGGCTCGACAGAGTCATTTCAGGGAGTAGCTGAAACATCAAGGTTGGAACGTAGACTCAGAGGAAGCTCTTTAGTGTCTGGTTTACCCTCTGCATCTGGCTGTTAGACTGAAGGTGATAGGCTGCGAAGTAGTCCAACTGGATGCTGAAGTACTTATATAGTTTCTGCCAGAAGCGAGAGTGAACTGAACTCCACTCCACAATCGCTGACTATGAGTTCCAGCAGGCCTTGGAGACAAAATTGTTCCTTGATAAAGAGATGGGCCAATCAGGCAGGGGAACAAAGTGTGTCATCTTAGAGAAGCGATCTACCACCACCCAGATAGTGGTATACCCATGAGAGGGTAGAATATCGGTAACAAAATCCATGGCAATATCTGACCAGGGTCACTCAGGAACTGGAAGAGGCTTGAGCAAGTCCCAAGGGCACACATCACTGCTTATTCATGGCACAACTGACACATGAGTTGATGTATTCTTGCACTTCCAGAGCCATTTGAGACCACCAATAATGGCATGCCACCAAACAATGCCCTGATAATTTAGAGTCATGCGCCCACTGCAAGGTCTTCCTTCTTAGCTGCTTGGGAACCAGCTTCTACCCTGGTGGTACTATAATCTGGGAGATGCCCAGAATCTTCCTTGGATCGATGATAGATTGAGGATCAGAGATGGTGCCAGTGGAGTTGAAGAACCAGGAAAGGATATCAGCCCGGACATTCTTCTCTGCTAAATGATAGGCCAAATGAAAATCAAAGCAGGAGAAGAAGAAGAGTGACCACCTGACATGACAGGTGTTCAGTCTTTTGGAATCTTGTAAATATATCAAGTTCTTATGGTTGATGGTAAATGGACATGCAGCCCCTTTGAAAAGGTGTCGCCACTCCTCTAGAAGTGAGCGATCCCCAGTGGTATAGTTCTGCTCGGCCAGGATGAAGTTCCTAGAAAAGAAGGAACAAGGCAAAAGTCTCCCACTGAGGGAGGCCTGAGAAAGGACAGCTCCAGCCCCTACAGAGGAGGCATCCACTTCAACAAAGAAGGGGCATGATATGTCAGGTTGTTGCAGTACGGGAGCCAACAGAAAAGCCTCCTTAAGCTTGGAGGAGGCCAGCTGAGCTTTGACCAGTTGCGAGCGTTCGCCCATTTGCAAGTGAGGGTGGTGAGAGGTGCTGTGAGTCTGCAGTAATTGTGGATAAATTGCCAGCAATAGCTGCCCAGGAATCTCTGAAGGATCTTAAGACCCGTGGGTTGTGGCCAGTCCTGTATTGCTGCAGATTTGTCTGGATCCATCTGAAGGCTGGAAGAAGAAACTGTAATACCCCAACATGGGAAGGTCTGTCTGCTCAACGGAACATTTCTCCAGCTTAGAGTATAGGCCATTCTCCCTTAGGTGCTGCAGCACCATCTCAACATGAATTCAATGCTCATGTAGGGAGGTAGAGAGCCCAGGATGTCATCTAGATAGACCAAGTATCAAAAAAAATGAGAAAGACAACTGTGGCACTAAAGAATCAAATAGATCACAATAATGAAGGGTCCAGTAATAGTACAAAGACATATTATTTCTTTTTCTTAAAACAAGGAAAAGACCTCAGAACACCCAAACGCTTACTTGAATTTTAGAATCTTTCACTGGGGTTGGTCTAAAAACCTCTTAATGTTTTTCTTATTTTATTCAAATTTATTTGTTAGTCCTTTTTAAAAAAAAAAAAAAGATTTTCATCCTCTTTGTTTTCTTCTTAATTTTTCACAGAAAACATTCCCTTTTTTCATTCAATAATGACTGTGTATTTGACTTATTTAATAATAACGAAAAGTCGAGCACTTAGCTAACACCCGACGGCGGCCTGACCTGTTTCACTCTAACGACTTCTTCAGGACTTGTGCATTGACGTGTGGAAGTTACAAAGGATGGTATCATTCATTTCAAAGATCACCTACAAAATATATACATCTTTTATTAGAAAAGAGACAACCAAGGTTACTGGCATGTGTGAAATATTTAACGTTTTAACCATAATGAACAGCTTGTTCCCCTCGTATTTTCTTAAATGTTTTAACTTACATTTTATCCTGTTTGCTGCTTGTTCAGCAACATGTCGGGAGATGTTTGTCAAGAGGAATCCTGCCCTTTTTAGTCATGTGGTCAATTAAATTGTAACTAATCATTGAACAGCATTCTTAAGACCTCAAAATCATTCATTGTGCTGCTATGGATATCAGGATATTGTTAATTAATTGTTAATTACTTCATTGTGTGTATCAACATACTCATAGCATTTATCAATGATTGTGATCACTATCAGGCTTATTTTCGAAAGAGAAGGGCACCCATCTTTCGACACAAATCGGAAGATGGGCGTCCTTCTCTTAGGGTCGCCCAAATCGGCATAATCAAAAGCCAATTTTGGGCGTCCTCAACTGCTTTCCGTCGTGGGGACAACCAAAGTTCCCGGGGATGTGTCGGAAGCATAACGAAGGCAGGACTGGGGCCTGCTTAACATATGGGCATCCTCGGCTGATAATGGAAAAAAGAAGGGCGTCCCTGATGAGCACTTGGCCAACTTTACTTGGTCCATTTTTTTCTTGCTACCAAGCCTTAAAAAGGTGCCCGAACTGACCAGATGACTAGCGGAGGGAATCGGGGATGACCTCCCCTTACTCCCTCAGTGGTCACTTACCCCCTCCCACCCTAAAAAAACTTTAAAAATATTTTATGCCAGCCTCAAATGTCATACCCAGCTCCCTGATAGCAGTATGCAGGTCCCTGGAGCAGTTTTAGTGGGTGCAGTGCACTTCAGTCAGGCGGACCCAGGCCCATACCCCCCTATCTGTTACACTTGTGGTGGTAAATGTGAGCCCTTCAAAACCCACCACAAACCCACTGTACCCACATGTAGGTGCCCCCTTCACCCCTTAGGGCTATGGTACTGTTGTACAGTTGTGGGGAGTGGGGTTTGGGGGGCTCATCACACAAGGTAAGGGAGCTATGCACCTGGTAGCAATTTGTGAAGTCCACTGCAGTGCCCCCTATAGTGCCCAGTTGGTGTCCTGGCATGTCAGGGGGACCAGTGCACTACGAATGCTGGCTCCTTCCATGACGAAATGGCTTGGATTTGGTCATTTCTGAGATGGGCGTCCTCAGTTTCCATTGTTGCTGAAAACCGGGGACGAACATCTCTAAGGTCGACCTAAATGTTAAGATTTGGGCGTCCCCGACCGTACTATCGAAACGAAAGATGGACGCCCATCTTGTTTCAATAATACGGGTTTCCCTTCCCCTTCCCGAGGACGTCCTGCGAGAATGCCCTCAGGAAAACTTGGGCGCCCCCGTTCGATTATGCCCCTCCACGTAAAACATCGAGGAAACAGCTGCACAGATCTGTTCTTGTAAACATTAAATCACTGGTTAAATGTATGGTGTCCTTTGTGTTGATTTTGTTTTACAAAAAAATGGACTGTTTCTTAGTCTATCTGTTCATCAGCAGAATAATTGACAATTATTCAATTAACAAGCTCATCAAGAACTACTCCATATATACATTTACCAAGTTAACTGAAAAATGCTCGCCACTCAGTGGTGCTGTTCAAACCAATAGGTTCTAATGCATTTAACCGAAGTATCCGTCTTTGTTCTCGTTGCAGAAGTAATTTTGCACGATCTCCTCCTCTAACATTCGGCTTGATAAGATCAATAATGAAGCATTTCAAATGGTCGAACTTGTGATTGAATTCTTTGCAATGACTGACCAGTGGTGCTTCAGCACGGTTCCTTTTCAGATTACTTTCATGTTCATTTAATCTTATCTTAAAACTGCGTGTTGTTTTTCCCCCATAAAACTTCTCGCATGGACAGAAAATAACATACTGCATACATACTGTCGCAATTACTAAAATGTTTTAGATGATACTCTTTCTTATCATGAGGATTTATACAAGATTTTAACTGTAAAGTCATATTACAATTTTTGAACCTTCCAAATTTATAATAACCGCGTGGAATATTAGTATTTTTCATAGATGTAGATTGTAAGTTAGAAGGACTTAGGATTTCCTTTAGATTTCTTCCACGTGAATAGGAAATTTGTAATGAGGTATCTTTAAATAAATCATGTGACTTCATAATATGCCACTGATTCTTAATTATATTAAGTAGAGGAGTGTGGTAGCCGTGTTAGTCCACTCTTAAGGTTATCAATAGAAATCAAACAAAATAAACCATAAAGCTGTATGTCTCTGTTGATCACCCTCCCCTCACCTATCCACACCCATCCTGTTAGAATATCAATGATATGCTTTGATGTCCCCATGCATACCTCCTACCCACCCCCCTCCTCCCACCCTGTCAGACTGTCATAGTAATGCTTGAATGTTTTCACTTATATACACTGTCAGCTAGCACATTTGCTTATTTCCGATCTGAGGAAGAAGGGCAACCTTCGAAAGCTAATCAAGAAATGTATTAAGTTATGTCCAATAAAAAAGGTATCAACTTATTTTCTTTTCCATGTTTTATTTTGTTTGATTTCTATTGATAACCTTAATTATATTAGAAATCCTTGGGATAGCGTTGTTATATTTGCTAATGAATGTAAGAACTTTTTGCTTATCAAATGATTTGTCTGATTTCTTCAATAGTTAGTCTCTTTCATTATACTTAACCCTTTTATAAGCTTTCTTTAAAATTTTGTCCTTATACCCATGTTCTTTCAGATCTTTAATTAGTTTTTTAGATTGTGTTTTGAAATCATCCTTATTACTACATAATCATTGATAACACAAAAATTGGGAATACGGTAATGCTTCTTTACAGTGATGGGGATGACAACTTGTGGAGTGTAAAAATGTATTTTTGTTAGACAGTTTTTGATGCACTTTAGTGATAAATCCATAAGAGATCTGCTGTATGTCTACATCTAAAAATGTTATAATATCAAACGAATAATCAAATGTGAATTGCATGAAATCAACCATTTAACGAATGATATTAATTCTGAAATGTCACCAGTCCATAATAAAAAAACATCATCAATATAACAATGCCAGGATAGAATATGTTCCAGGAAAGGAGAATGAAAAATCCATTTTTAAATCATTCATAAAAAGGCATGCTATGGATGGGGCGAAGGTTACACCCATAGCAACCCCTGAGATTTGATGATATAACTGCCCATTGAAAAGAAAAAAAATTTCATTCATTGCCAATCTTGCTAAATTAATAATTAATTCGTTCTGGACTTTATGTGGCCTTTCTCTTTGTTCCAAAATGGTTCTTAATATAATAACTGCATTGTCTTGAGGCACAGATGTGTATAAATAAACAATATCTAATGTTACCATTAGCTATTTTTTCTCTGTGATTAAAATGTCCTGAAGAATGTTGAGAAAATGTGTTGTGTCTTTGATAAATGTTATACGTTTCTCAAGTTCAGTCCTTATGAAAGAATCAACAAATGTTGATAAAGGTTCCAACAAAGAACCATGTGATGAGAAAATTGGATGTCCAGGCGGCTTTTCAGCATTTTTATGGATTTTAGGAAGTAAATAAAAAAAACAAAACAAAACAGGAATCGCAGGATATGTATTATTTAAATATTTAAACTCCATCTTTCATAAAAAAAAAATCAATCCGAATTCCTTCCTGGGTGATGACATTAATTCTTTTTTGGAGTTTTGTAGTTGGATCCAATTTTAATTTCCTATACACTTTTTGATCATTCAATTGTCTCTCTGTTTCTTTTTCATAATCCACTCTGTTTATAACAACAATTGCTCCTCCTTTATCAGCTTTTTTAATTATTATTGATTTATCATTTTGCAGAGTTTTGATGGCCATTCTTTCTTCCTGATTTAAATTATTTCTAAATGTGAACGTTTCTCTAGAGACTTCATTTAAGACAACTTGGTGGAAAATCATAATGGTTGTGTCTAAGGGACCAGGTGGTGTCCAATCAGATTTAATTCTAAAGCCTGAAAAATCATCTTCAGAAGACCAACCAAAATATTTACATACACTTTGAATGATTTATTACATCATTACAACTATCTTGAATTGAAACTCATCAAAGTGATTTGAAGGAACAAAGGAAAAACCTTTAGATAATACTCTCTCTTCAGCATTACTCGATTGTCTAGATGAAAGATTACCATTGATTCTTTCTGTATCTTGTCTGAGAATGACCCGTCTTCCTCCTCGATTGTTGTTCCCGTGGGACCTTCTGTAATTTCCTTTCCTTGTTTCTAAAAAACTATCTGACGAATCATTGCCGCTGGATGAGTTTGACGAAGAAGAATGAAAGCTTAGTTTCCAAGCCTATAATCAAAAAAGAAAAACGCCTATATTTTGACCCAAATCGGGAGATGGGCGTTTTTCTCGCAAAGGCGCCCAAATCAGTATAATCGAAAGCCAATTTTTTTTTAAATTTCAATCTTTTATTAATTTTCAATTACTTACATAGAGATGATATTACATCAAAATGTTTAGAAATTCACAATATTTTGCTTAACTCAATAAGCTACAGCAAAAATAAAAATAAAGAAAAAATACAAATATATTTTGTCCACAATAGGAGGATCCAAGAATAGGAAATAAATCCAAACATCTAATACATAAATAGAATTATATCATAATTTAAACTGACTAGAAGGATTTTAGGATCATGCAGCCTAGACAGCACATTAACTGGAAGAAACCATTTCAGGGGTAACCCTCACATTCTCTCTAGCAGTAATAAATTCTTGTAATCTTTTAGGACAGGAAAAAAGGTAATAGACTCCATGCAAAGAGATCATGCATTTACAAGGAAATTTAATAACAAAAGTTCCCCCAAGTGAAAGAATTTTTGGTTTAAAAACCATCAATTCCTTCCTCCTGGCTTGAGTCTCTCGAGCTAGATCTGGGAAAATCTGAATTTTAGCTCCCATAAAGATGGCATTCATTTTTCGGAAATAAGTACGCAATACCAGATTTTTATCCGACTCCAGTGCGAAGGTAACAAGCAATGTAGCTCGATCTGAAATTTCGGATCTTTCAAGAAAATCAGTTAAATTCAGTTCCTGCGGAGGTTCTGGTGTTCCATTAGTTGGACAAGTGATTTTTTAAGATATTGTGTTCGAGTCACCAAAGGGTGACTTTCTATCAAAATATCTAGAATCTCCAGGAAATATTTTTTTAAAAGTTCAATAGCTGTAACAAATGAAGAAAATGGAAAATTCAAAAACCTTAAGTTATTGCTTCTTAACTGATTTTCAGTATATTCCAGTTTGCGTGCCTGGGCTTTATTTTCTTTAATTACAGACACCACAATAGCTTGCAAAGATTTTAACTCAAAGTCACAAGTTTCCAATTTGGCAATATGGCTTTCAACGTTAGTGGATATCTGTGCATTAATAGTTTTTATTTGACTTATTTCAGTTTGAGCATAGTTAAATATCTGCTGTAGAGACGTGTTTACCCCTTGGATGGCCTCCCAGAGAGTGTCAATAGGGACTTTTTCCGGTTTTGACGGACCTCTTCCTAATCCGGGAGAAAGCTCTCCCTGGATTATTCCTAGGGGTACATAACCCCCTTCTGTTGTTACAGTACCTGGGGTTGAAGCGAGGGCTGGTCCTCCCACAGCCGTCGGAAAGTCGACAACTCCGGTCGCTCCCTCATACGGCCCGCTCTCAGTCCCGCTAATTCTCCCAGGTTGTGGAGGGGTCAAACCGGCAAGGGGGCTCAATGAGGCTCCCTCTATGCTGTGCTCCAAAGATGGCATTGTGGAGCTTATAGAAGCAAGAGCTGGCGTTCCCGGTGGGCGGATTCCATAGCTCTCCAGCGTGGGTTGTGACTTGGTGGGCACATTAACTGTGCTCGAGGAGGTAGGAGCCACAGTTTTGCCTTTCCTCTTCCCCATTACTCTCGGGGAGCGCTCCGTGTCGCCAGTCCTCAAACAGAAAACTTTGGAGCTCTCGCACACACGTCTGGTCAGACGGCCATCTTGGATCCCCCGAAAGCCGATTTTGGGCGTTTCTAACTGCACTCCATCGCGGAAACGAATACAGTTGATGGGGGCATGTCGGAGGCGTGGTGGAGGCGAGACTGGGGCGTGGTTATCAGCTGAGGAGAGATGGGCGTCTTTAGCTGATAATCGAAAAAAAAGGCGTTTTGACAGCGATTTTGGGTCACTTTTTTTGGACCCTTTTTTCTCACGAACAAGTCCCAAAAAAGTGCCCCAACTGCCCAGATGACCACTGGAGAGAATCGGGGATGACCTCCCCGGACTCCCCCAGTGATCACTAACCCCCTCCCACCAAAAAAAAACCCCACTTTAAAAACTTTTTCCAGCCTGTATGCCAGCCTCAAATGCCGTACCCACCTCCATGACAGCAGAATGTGTTCAATCCTGTCACAGCCTTTCCCTGGGTCAGATGTGGCTCTTGGATGCAGTACAGGGTCACATCAGCATTGCATTGTGGTGGGTGTAGGGTATTGGGCTCCGTGATTTCATTAGTTTGTGTTACAGTCTCACGATGTTGGTAGTTGGTAGGCTCTTTTCCCATGGAGCTTTTCCCCCTGCCTACTGGGTCAGAGTGTGCCCTGTTATGTTTCCTGTTGTAGTCCATGCGGTAGTGGCCATTTTTGTAAGCCAGTTTTAGTTCCCTTTCCTGTGTTAGCCACGTTAGACAACTTAGTTCTTACCTTGAATGTGGCTGAAAGAGGGCATTGTACAGCATTCTGCCAGCTCTGACCTACTGCTAATCTCAGTACCAGGGAGACTCGTTGCCAGTGGGGCACAACCTCTGATCTGCAGTTAACTGTGAGTAAACGCGGTTATTCCAATAAAGGACGTTTTCGGAGAGATTAGTGTTCAGGTGTCAACTGGTGTGCCAATGTTATACAGCAGCAACAAGTCCTAGAGGCCTGCGTGTATGCAGGTCCCTGGAGCACTTTTAGTGGGTACCGCAGTGCACTTCAGCCACGTGGACCCAGGCCCATCCCCCCCCACCTGTAACACTTGTGCTGGTAAATGGGAGGCCTCCAAAACCCACTGTACCCACATGTAGGTGCCCCCTTCACCCCTAAGAGCTATGGTAGTGTAGTACATTTGTGGGTAGTGGGTTTTGGGGGAGTGGGTTGGGAGCTCAGCACCCGTGGTAAGGGAGCTATGCATGTGGGAGCTTTTTCTGAAGTCCACCGCACTGACCTAGGGTGCCCAGTTGGTGTCCTGGCATATCAGGGGGGCGAGTGCACTACCAATCCTGGCCCCTCCCATGACCAAATGGCTTGGATTAGGAAATATTTGAGCTGGGCATTTTTAGTTTCCATTATCGCTAAAAAAAACAAACGCCCAGCTGAAAAACGTCCATTTTTTCGAAAATACAGTTCGGCCCGCCCCTCCACGGACCCATTCTCAGAGATAAACGCCCATGGAGATAAGTGTTTGCGTTCGATTATGCCCCTCCACGTGTCTACCATTCATATCTTTTGTATCATCCTTGCTTGAGACCAAACATAAACGCTGTTAAGTGAATAGTCCTTTGCATCGGGTGTTAACTTTTTTTTCATTTTTTGTTTTTTTACCACTTCACCATATTTATTTAGTATTTCTTTAATTTCTCTGTGCCGATTTTCAAAAATTTGATCACCTAATTTGGATTTTAAATTGCTTTAGTCCTGAGCCACCATTTTTTTTCTCTTCATTAATTACTCTTTTGCTCCATTGAATAATTAGCAACATAAGGTCCAAGGAGCACTTTAGTATTCTATTCCATAAATCAATGAGGATGTTATAATGCCTTTGTATAGCTCCACAGTGCAATCACATCTCGAATATTGTCTGCAATTCTGGTCACCACATCTCAAATAAGATATAGTGGAATTAGAAAAGGTACAGAGAAGGGTGACGAAAATGATAAACAGGATGGGACGTCTTCCCTAGGAGGAAAGGCTAAAGTGGCTAGGGCTCTTCAGCTTGGAGAAAAGACAGCTGAGGGGAGATATGATAGAGCTGTATAACATAATGCGTAGAGTGGAAAGGGTAGACGTGAATCGCTTGTTTACTCTTTCCAAACTACTAGGACTAGGAGGAACACAATGAAACGGCGAAGTAGTAAATTTAAAATATTTGGAGAAAATATTTCTTCACTCAACATGTAAGTAAACTCTGGAATTCAATATAGCAGGTATGTCCCTGACTCTGGAGGGCTTACAGTTTGTTCCTAAGGTACTGGCGGGTTAAGTGACTTGTCCAAGATCTCAAGGGGTGGCAGTAGGATTTGAACTCTGGCTTCCCTGGTTTTCAGACTGCTGCTCTAAGCAATAGATAGAGATAAAACATATTTGAAACATGTCTGTTAACTCAACAGTAAACTAAAGGCCAGAAGATCTGAAGCCTGGTAGCCAGGCAACCTAATAAAATAATTAATAGGAAAATCATTTTATGGTTGCCATTAACAACAGGATTTATGTTACAGTCCTGCTGAACACCACTGTTCACATGGCCAACTGGAAGATGGTAGACTGAGATGCTAGGGCTGACTGGGAGTCAAAGTGTTAAAGCCCTTGCATATATTTCCAGAAAACTGCAAATATTGTTTATTTAAAACTTGATATAGCACTTTTACATCACAATAGGTCAAAGCAGTTAACAATATAAAATAGTAACATAAAATCCAAACAGGGAAACAGAACTCCATATAGCAAATCTGACACGAAGCTGAACACGATCAATGAGAACTGGATGGAAAGGCTAATTGAAAGAAATATGTTTTTTTTTTTTTAATATAGTAAGAGAAAGTTCTGCTCTAATAGCTGAGGGCAGAGTATTCCAAAGAGGTGGGGGCCAAAAAATAAAATGCAAAGTTTCAAGTTGACTCATAGTGAGCTTGTTTAGGGGATGGTAGTACCAAGTGGTTAGCATCTAGGGATAATTAAAGAAGAAAGATATGCAGGACTACCAGAATATGTTTTGAAAGCAAGTAACAGGATTTTAAACCAGACGTGGTAGGAAACAGATAACCAGTGAAGATTTAAAAATAAAGGAGTAACAGAATCAAAGTGTTTTGCCCTAAACAGCCAAATTGCAAAATTTTGAAGAGTCTGGAGTCTACGTAATTAAAATTGGGGAAGGCCTGTGTATGTGATATTACAATAGTCCAATCAAGAAATGACAAAGGCATGAAGTAAAGTACGTAATGAACTGAAGTCTTAAGTAATTTTGAATTGACCGTAAACGATACAGCCAAAAATACCCAGATTTTACAACATTAGAAATTTGCTTTGTTCTATTTAATATGTTGTATGTGTGCTATTTTAATTTTTTGGCACATAATTCCTGGAATGTACTCAGTTTGCATATTCCCATCAATAACAGAGGTATTGAGGTGAGAGGGTGGGGGTGAGGAACGGCTGGTACAGTTGTACCAGTGCCACACAATGAGGGATTCCTTCCTTCCTTGCTGTGTTCAAAAGTGCTCCTCTGTTCCTTGCCTGCTGAAATAGGTATTGCCCCTACCCCAAAGGTTTTCATTTGCTCTGTTCTGCCTTGCTCTGCCCTACACCCCACCCTAGTCCTGCCCACTTTAGTCTCCCCAAACAGATGAGTCACTGACCGCCTATGGGCATATGCCTACATCTATAACAGAGCACCAGCTGAGCCACCAGGTCAGTCTTCTCCTTCATTTTCCCAGTAACTGTTTTAATTTTGTCAGTTAAGCAGCTAATTTATTTACATAGCATTTACACCATCACAAGGATGGAGAGATGTAGGAAATGGAGTCCACTTAAGAGAAGCCAGTGATTACTGGAATAAGCCTGGGGTTCAGTACTAGCACAGGTTCTTCTCAGCAATTTTACTGAGCACTTTGCTGAGGACCTGGAGGTTATCATTTGCTTTTTTTTTTTTTACAGATGGTGCTTTAATCTCCTGGTAAATTGAGTAGGAAATGTCCTTGGGGGATTATTAGACTGCTGTAGAACTCTCCAGAGTCACTGGGGGGGGGTGGGGGGGGGGGGGGGGACAGCAGTGTCAGTGGGTGGGAGTGGAGCCAAGCCCAGAGGGAGGAATTTGCAAAGAGTAACTGACAGTAGGTGTCATAGTTGGGGTGGAGTTGGAAGGTAATAAAAGTGATAGGATTAACCAGCACATGGTCTTTGGTTGCCTTCACCCTGTAAGGACCAGTGAGGAGAGGGGGTGTCCTGGATAGGCCCAACCTAAGGCTGGATAAAGAGGAGGTTTTTTGCTAATAAAAGTATCAACTGGAGTGTGAGTGCTCCAGGTGCGTAGAAGGATTTAACCCAGCCTGGGAGTGGAACAGGAAAGAGCCTGTTCAGTACCAGAGGCAGTAGCTCGAAGAAGTGCACCTGTGGAGGAGAGGACAGAAGGGAGGTCTGATCCTGAGTGGGTCCTGCTGCTGGAATAAAGGCCAGTGGGACAGCTTGCTGCTAAAAGCGCTGCAAGCACAGCCTTGGATTATTCTGCCAGAAAAGACGGGTATTGGACTGGCAGTGCTGTAAATATATAAATACCCTAGAAATTATAAATAGACTATTAAGTACTAAGGAGTTACACCAAAAGTCTTGGACTGGCATAGAAACCTCTTTCAGCAAGTTGAACTGTTGGATATAAAGGAAACTGTTAACAGAAAAGTATGAAGTTTGGATATCTGCCTGTTGCAGTATGTACTAGTAAAGTTTGTTTGCATAAAGCTACCAAACTCGGGGTGGAGAGTAGGAATATATACCAAAGAGTGGCTTAAAATCCTACGATAGGGTTATCCAGCTTTCAATCGCAGCCATCCATTCTGGTTTTCAGGATTTCCCCAATGAATATGCATGAGATCTATTTGCATTCGTATTGTAGAAATGCTGATTGTGAGTGACCAAAAATGACATGTGTCTCAAAACTATATGTAAAAAAGACCTCAGCTGTGCCGATCAATAGTCCAATTTCATGCCATTACTTTTGTAGTGACCCTGGTTTGGGTGCTGACCAGCAGAGTTAGCTGGTACCCAAAACCTTGTGGTGAGACCAGGTTTACAGTACAAAAACCTGTAACAGAAAAGACACATGTGCTTCTTGTCCCAAGGTCACTTTTTTTTACAACTATCTAACTTTAACCTCTGCTTATGTGCAGTCTAACTACTCGGTCAGTCAGTAGAACTTGTCTAAAGGGTAAGAGGGCAATAACTAGCTGCTCCTGTTCCGTCCATGAAAGATATCAGCACATTAAAAAACAAACAAACCAACATGCCTGTTTTCAAAAGCTGCTTGTATTAAGCGCAGGATGCTGAAAGCGGCAACGGGAGGGTTAATCTGAATCCTTGCTTACATGGGAAACCCGCCTCCTAAGAGAAGGAATGACAGGCAGGCTGTCCACTCTGGGGCTTGTCTGTACCTTGTTGCAATGCTTCAGCCTGAGAACGGCATCCATCCGAGTTTATTCACAAAGCTGATGAGGGAGGAGCCACCGAGGCTTTGCTCAGCCTGTTCCGAAAGAGAAACAGAAAACCAACAGGGAAGGCCTTACCCGTGCTTCTGTGTCAGGAGCGGGGCCGAGGATCCCCCCCCCTCCCGTCGGTTTGCTGCCCAGCTCCAGGAAGGAATAGTGCTGGGGGAAGGTTGAGGATTAGCGAGAGGCTGATAGAAGGGAAAAGACATTGCTTCCCCGCTCTCCATCCTCTTGTCTGCTGCAGTCTGAGAGGTCCGTGAGTACAGTCTGCTGTTTGATGCCCAAAGTGATTTACATGCACTGTTAACCAGGCTGAAGGTAGTACTGACTGGTATTTCATGCCAGCACCTGGTTAAAAAAAAATTCATATTTAAGCTTGTGAAATATTTTCCGAGCATATCGTTCCAATAATCAGATTATATCTGCTTCACTATTTTAAGTGAGACTAGTAGTAGTAGTAATCAACACATGCTGACAGCAATTGTCCCTTGTAATTCAGCAAGTTCCTGCAGCACTTCTAGCTATTATTTCTAGTGTCTCAAAGACACAACAGTTGAACTTTATAGTTCTGAACTAACTGCATTTTGCCTTTTATATATATATATAAGTAAGGCCACTGCAGCTGAATTACCGTTCAGTGAATCCAGACTGCCCCAATTTGACTGCCCCTATCGGACCGACCGTTCACTTGTCTATTAGATTGTAAGCTCTTTGAGCAGGGACTGTCTCTCTTTGTTAAATTGTACAGCGCTGCGTAACCCTAGTAGCGCTCTAGAAATGTTAAGTAGTAATAGTAGTAATTAGGCTTTAACGGCAATTCCAATTGGTAGTGTTTAATGTCCCCAAAATGGCAAAGATATAAAATTTGCTTTCTTGAGTCTGTTTTGACACGTATGCAGTGTTGGGCAGACTGGATGGACCACACAGGCCCATATTAGCTGTCACCTACTATAAGCAAAATGCAGAAGTACTCTAGGTCTTGTAGGTATCATCAACACAAACTGTGGGTTGGGACCTCAAAAGGATGGGGGCAGGGCCGGCTCAAGGGATAGTTGCACCATGAGCCAACTTGTTTTGGCAGCGGTGGCGGGCCCCCCTCTTATTGCCTCACTTCCAACGCTTCATCCCCTGCCTCTCCCACTCCCCATGGGTTTGTCATCTCTCACCTCCCTTCCTGGTCTAGTCTGTATTTCACCTCTTTCACCCTCCTGCAGTCCTGTAGTTTACATTGGTTGCTAGTGGCAGCATGTCAGGTTGCCTTTGGCCAGCCCCTGGGTCTTCCCTCTGCCATGTCCTGCTTCCTCAGATGCAATTTCCTGTGAGCAGGATGCAGCAGAAGGGAGATAGAGGGGCTGGCCAAAGACAGCCTATCATGTTGCTGCTACGTGCTTTTTTGATAGGGTGGAAATTCTTGCAAGTAACTGGGGTTAGTGAGTGTAGGTAAACACTCAAGGCTCTATGCCGACTGCTACTGCTGTTGCCTTCACACTTTGGATAAGTTGGGGGGAGGACCGTGTTGCCAGATGGTGAAAGTTTTTCAACCCAAAAGCAGCCCAAGTGTAGCACAGTACTAATATTATTATTATTATTACATTTGTATCCCACATTATCCCACCTTTTTGCAGGCTCAATGTGGCTTACAATTCATCGTGGATACTGGAAATAGAAAAGAATGTACATTTGGTTTTACGGCAAGTTTTGGGTACATGATGGTGAAATACATAATATTGGAAATAGAAAAGAGTAAACATTTGTTTTAGCAGAAGTTTTGGTTACATGATGGTAAAATACATGATAGTGTGAAAGCAGAAGACATTAAAGAACATTCCTGGGTATCTTAAAGAAAGTAGAGTTACGCGAGTTGTTCTTTATGATATATTTTGTCAAAGAGATAAGTTTTCAGGAGTTTGCGGAAATTGGTCATTTCGTAGACCGTTTTCAGGTTACATGGCAGTGTGTTCCAGAGCTGTGTGCTTGTATAGGAAAAGGTTGATGAATGCATTGATTTGTATTTCAAGCCTTTACATTTGGGAGGATGAAGATTGAGGAATGTGCGGGAGGATTTTTTGCATTTCTGGGTGGTAGTTCTATTAGGTCCAACATGTAGGCTGGGGCGTCGCCAGCCTACATATAAATATTGATGAGGTCAATATGAATATTAATAAGGTAACCATAATCATAATAAACAGAATCAGCAGCAGCATAATCAGAATAATAATCATCAGCAGCATAATTAGCACAATCAGCACCATAATCTGCAGCATCATCATAATTATAATTAGCACCATCCATCCGCCCACAAAATAAAATGAGCAGGTTCCCACCACAAACCAACTATCTTTTGATCTAGGCACAGGAAAAAGATTATACTTTTCCCAGGTTTCAACTTAAATCATGTTTAATGGGGGGGGGGGGGGGGGGGGAAGATGAATGTTGTAAATAACTCTGAATGTTAAGCACCTGATTCTCATAACAAGATGATATCAGGAGAAAAAAAATCTCTTGGAGAGGATCTGGAGAAGTTAGTCAAGTATCTGAAGGTATCAAAACCCCACAGGCTACTGGAGGATAGTTGTAGGGGGATTGCAAAACCTTGTCCAAGCAACTACTTTTTGGTGCTCTTGGTTCTGTCCTACAGAACAGTCCTTTTGTTCAGATGAGAAAGGTGGGGCCTGAAGGGGGCTTCTCCTCTCCTCAGAAGAGCAGATATAGTGCCAGCTGTTTGATTTGTTCAAGGAGTGGGTCTGTGACATGGTTAGGTAGGGCTATGCTTTAGCATTTTCCTGCTTTCAGTTGACTTTATGCTATACCCCTGTTGGGTATAACCAAGCAAGAGAGTGGGGGTGAAGGCCATATTGAATAGGTAACTAGTCCTTGGAGCAATGGTTTTCATACCCAAGGAAGAACGGGGAACAGAGAGATTTGCAGAGACCGGGAAGTAGTGTGATCAACAGGACATGTCCAAAAACCACATAGACAAGAGATAAAATAATGTTCTTTAATAGGAGATTAGACTCGACACTGCACCATGTTTCGGCGAACAATGCCTGCCTCAGGAGTCTGTAGTTGGTAAACACCAGTTGATGTAACTGAAGAAAAAGTGAACTGTAGTCTTTAAAAAGGCATGTAATTGGTAAGTATACAAGATATGTAGATCGAAAGCACAAACAAAACTGGAGGAGAATCAATTACAAAACGTGCCAAGCAGGAATATCACTGTGTCAGCAATGAAAAATCTGACACAGCGATATTCCTGTTTGGCACATTTTGTAATTGATCATATTTCTTTGACCCTGTAATGATTTTAATGGAGGTGTTTTGAATAATTTGAAGATGACGCAGATCCCTTTTGTCTCAGACATTTGTACAGGAGTCGCATCCAGAGTAAGGGATGCCTTGTAAACATCCTGTGGTCTGGTGGATGATAAGGAAGGAGAAATGTGGTCTTACTTGCTAATTTTCCTTCCTTGAGTCCTACCAGATCACTTCGGAATCCCTCCCAGTTTTATATTTTTAAGATTAAAATTAAATGGAAGAATGAACGATAATGATTTTTCATAAACTTTCCAGAAATTTGGTTAAGTATTTTCATCTTTTTGGGAGTATCCCAGTTCTAGTTACATTCTCTTGCCTTGCCTGTTTGAAAGTCTATTTGCTTTATTATTTCAATACTTAAGAAGCAGGCAGCATGGTGTCCCTTTGTAGGGCATAAAACATTTTGTTTTTATGTCTCCATGTGCTGGTAGAGGGGCATAAACCATACATCTGGACTTGTCTGATATGGTCTTACCTGCTAATTTTCTTTTCTTTAACCCTATTTTTCCATAGATGATAAAAGCATGGATCTAACTCAAGATAAACATAGAATTGCAATTCTAATCAACACACAGAGTTAAAGAACCATATCTCTCTATATAAAACACACCTCCAGCGTTCTAATGAAGCCGGAAGGACGCCTGAAACTGGAAGATGTAGTTGTGTAGATTGCTTTTTCCCCATGAGTGTCTGCCCCGCCCTCAGGTCACAACATGATGACGTCGAGGGTGGAGCACTGACAGTCACCGAAAACATCTTTACAACGCTGGAGGTGCGAGGAGGAGCGGCGAAAGGGACAAGGCAGGGGGCGGAGGCGGAGCTAGACAGAAAAACAGAGCGTTGCGACCAATACAACAACACGGGTATGGGCACAGGGGCGGAAGTGTAGCTTCAAAGAAAAACAGAGCATCGCGAACAATAGAAGAACCCGGGTAAGAGCGCATGGCAAACGAGAACATTTCACTGAAACTGGGAGGAAGTGAGGGAGGAAAGCAGCCTGAACGTGGGAGGGAGGGAGCGAGCCAGCCAGCTTGAACGTGGGAGGGAGGGAGGCAGGCAGGCAGGCAGCCTGAACGTGGGAGGGTGGGAGGGAGCGAGCGAGCCAGCCAGCCAGCCAGCCTGAACGTGGGAGGGAGGGACCCTGAACGAGGAAGGGAGGGGGGCCATGACCCTGAAAGGCGGAGGGAGGGGGGCCACGACCCTGAAGCTGGGAGGGAGGAGGGGAAGGAAAGGGGGGGGGGGGGAGGGAAGACGGGGGAGGGGAAAGGAGGGCGGGCCTCTGCGGCACACTTTCATTCTTTTTCACACACACACTCTCATTCTCACACACACAATCTCACACAGACAGTCTCACTCTATGTCACACACACACACACTCGCACATTCACTGTGTCTCTCTCACACAGTCACTCTAACACACACTCTCTCAAACACACACACTCCGAGGAAAACCTTGCTAGTGCCCATTTCATTTGTCTCAGAAACGGGCCTTTTTTACTAGTGTGTGTATATATATATATATATATATATATCCTCAAAAGTACCACTTGAGAGGTACTTACTTCTTTCTCTACTGAAAAGGTTTCTAGATGTTTGGTTTCATAAAAGTTATGTTACTTCCTAATATCTTACAAAACATGAGATATCTAGAGATGTGCATGGAAAACATTTTGGATTAATTGTTCAGTTATTTTCTGGCTTTATGCTTCCCCACCACCAATAAAAAAAAAGAAAAACTCTGATTATTTTTTTCAGTTTAATAACTTAGAAACATTTGACTTTCATTAAATTTATTTAGTGAGCTCATTATTTAAATTGATTTAGGGGTAACTAAGGTACGTTAGCGTATTTAACGTGCCTGCAAATTTAAAGTGCGCTAAACGTTAACGTGCCTATACATTTCTGTGGGCGCGTTAGCGTTTAACACGTATAAACCATTTATGTGCATTATAAACGCTAACACGCCCATACTGCCACTTAGTAAACATAGGCGTTAGTGAGCACAACATTTTGTAAGAAGCACTAACAAACCAAACGCATGCTAATGAATGCATATGTGTAATTTAGACCCACTGTAAGAATAATTCACATGCAGCCTGTGTGGCTCTAGCAACACGTGAAAAGATCTATATCTTGCCACCCAAGGAAAAGCTCTTTTTTGATGGAAAGAAGACTTAAATATCTAGCCTTTATCATATTGGGCTGCAATTTAATTTAATTGTCATTCATACAGTAATAGTAAAAGTTTCTGATTCATGTGATAATTTCCAAAACCATATCAAACAGAGAGTTTAGAATATCTATAAACCTCAAATTATTTATGTTTGTAAAACTTTCCAAGCTTTTATATTTAGACCTCAAAACTAATAGTCATCAAGTCTCAAGTTTCATGTTGTGGTCTCTCAGGCCACTGCCATATGAGGACAGTTCAGCTGAGTTTTTTTTTTAAAGTGAAGCAGTAGCAACCTCTATTCCTTTGGGATGTTGCTTACTCCATGGAAACAATTACTGACCATTAAAGAGCCCAAAGCCACAGTTTTGGGTCTTACTGGGAATTGGCATTTTAAATACTTGCAGGAAAAGTTCTTATCGCCTGCCCTTTGACACAGAACCATTAAATATTCAGTGGAAGTTTCTGGCATCAGGATTATAATACTCCTTTTCCATATAGAGTGAAGGAACAGCTTTATCATATATCAAACTCTTTATCATTCCACTAACAAGATGTTAGCTCAACTACATATTATATTTAATTAAACCGCTACATTGCAGTACTCAACTCGATTCAGTATCCCAGTTTTTATTTATTTATTTATAGCCGTTGAGCCCATGAAAACGGGCTACTTTTGGAATGGGGGGGGGGGTTCCGAGCCCCCCCCCCCGGAGTCGCCGCCGCCCCTCCACCCGGCCCGAGCAGCACTGTAAACTTACATCAGCATGCAGCAGCAGGCACATCAGCAAAGCTGCCGTCGGGGCGGGCTTCCTTCTCTGCCTGTGTCCCGCCCTCGTGTGACGTAATGTCGGCGAGGGCGGGACAAAGGCAGAGAAGGAAGCCCGACGGCAGCTTTGCTGATGTGCCTGCTGCTGCGTGCTGATGTAAGTTCACAGTGCTTGGGCCAGATGGAGGGGGGGCGGCGACTCGGGGGGAGGGGGAGCGGTTCCGACGTCTGCAGCATGCCAGTAGAGACTTCCCTCTCTGCCCGCCCCCATCATCACGTATTGAAGCGGGGGCGGGGCAGAGAGGGAAGTCTCTACTGCGCATTTGCGAGTGAGTACGGTCACTCGCCGTTTATATGTTTGATTTATTGTATTTGTACCCCACATTTTTCCACCTTTTTGCAGGCTCAATGTGGCTTACAGAGTATGGAAATGAAAACGTCATTACATGATTTGAAGACAAAAAAAAAAAAAGACAGTCAATCATAAGCTGAGGTGAAAGAGGAATTCAGATGGAAAGGTGTTAGGTAAGGTAAGTAAAGTTCAAAACTTTACTCCTTGTGAAAATAAAAATCTTCTGCGATGGAATGGAGAAGTTAAAGACTTAAGTTCTACTCAGACGTTCTCAATGGAGTGGCCTAATGGTTGGTGCAGCGGGCTTTGATCCTAGTATCCTGGGTTCGATCTCTACTGCAGCTCCTTTGCCTCAGGTACAAATTCGAGATTGTGAGTCCTCTTCCTTGAACTTAATGGTCAAGTAGATTATAAATGTCAGAATTAAATTAAATTAGAAATAATGGACTGCCTATATGTGGGCAATCTGTAGAAAGTCCAAAGCTGTTGGATAGGCAGTGCCTTAAAAGGTGGAGGAAAAATAATTTTTAAACTGCTTAGATTTAAGCAGTCTAGAAGTTCTGAAAACAAACAAATAAATAAAATGAACAGAGTTTTCATCAAAAGCTGTCCACTTGAAGAACTGTCCATTCACAAATGCTACCAATAGTGTTGCATCTCCAGTCAGTAAAGCAATTGAGTTGAGCTATTATCTTCTTAGTAGAGTAATACATAAAGAGTTTATTATATGATCTTTTATTACACATTTTTATGTCCCAGTGAAGTTAGTGAGTGTGTATCAAGCATAGTTATAAGTTTATATTATGTGTTGCAAATGGCGTTTTTTTTTTAGTAATAGTAAATATATATTTTCTGATATTTTCATCAACAATTAATATCAGGGTATTTATATGTATTGTTGAATTTGTATTTGATTGTTAGCCCTATTGTTATATAGCAATGAATATGTATGAGATCTGTTTGCATACAATGGAGACTATTGCATCAGCCTATTTTCGTGTGGGGAAGCAGGTTTGGGGCTTTGGTCCTCAGGGCGATGGCTCCAGGATCCCACCCCCTCTAGGGATTGTTTTTATACATGTATCTCACAGGTTCTGGAATAGTGGGAAGCTATGTAATGGAAGAAGAAATTAGGTCTTACCTGATAATTTTCTTTCCATTAGTCCTTCTCACTATTCCAAAGGCCTGCCTGAGGTTTCTGAGATAATTTAGCCCATTACTTCACATTGACTAAACAACGACTGTCACCCTGCATGGTGCTTCCTGTGTATCTCTTGTTCTCTACAAGTGGTCCAGAGATGAGAGAGGTCCACACATGTTTACTCATCTGGTTAGGGTTAGGTGAGCGAGTTGTTTAAGGTTGTTGTGTTTTTATTCTGGGTGTTATCCTAACTTGTTGTATATGTAAATACTGAGAAGCTAGATTGGATGCCAAAAGAGAGATGTCTCAGCTCAGTTTTCAGCTCTCTTATCTCCACGTGCTGGTTGATGGACACAAGTATTCCACAGGTATATACTTGAATACAAACCCATCCGCATATAAACCGAGAACATTTTTCCCCTAAAAAAAAAAGGGGGAGGGATGTTAACTTAAATATAAACCAATGAATTATATTCAAGTACCAGTAACCCTCTTTCTCTCTCCCTCCCTCCCTGTGGCATCTGGCATTTCTGCCTTGGTGTCTTGCCATGGGCAGCTCTGCCCCTAGCCCTCGTAACTGAAAACGCTCAGTCCCTCCTTGTAACAAGACCACCACCCCCCTCTCTGGGGCTACAGCCTGGTGGTCCAGTGGAGAGCTGGGGCAGGAGCAATCCTCCTACGTTTCTGCCTGTGCAGTCCCCTTAGTTAAGATGGTTGCTGTGAGTTCCCTCGAGTGCCAGACTGCCACTGAAACTCTCTGCAGCCATCTTAAGTATGGAAACTGCACAGGCAGGAACGTTGGAGAATTGCTCCTGCCCTAGCTCACCACTAGACCACCAGGGCTGTAAGGTAGCCACAGAGAGGAGGGTGTTCTTGTTGCAAAGAGGGACTGAGCGTTTCCAGTTTGGTGGGGGAGCAGTGCAAGGTGCGGCAGGACACCTTGGGGAAGGGAGGAGACAGTAGTGCCGGTAATCAGGTGGGGTTGGGACTCGCATATAAACCGAGACCTCCCCCCCCCCCCCCCCATTTTTTGGCCCAAAAATCTCGGTTTATATTTTAGTGTATACAACAATTTCTCCTTCACATCCTTGCTTTGGTGGGGTAGTTTTTCTTAAAATAATAACTGGAATCTACAATTGGGTTGTCATTTATGAGCTAACATGTTTTTATGGACTGTGGGAACATAGTTTTTTTGGATGCTCCTTTCTGTGAAATAATGAAGTGAGTGACAAGGACTGATGTATGGCTGTCTTGGGTTAACTGAAAAATCCAGTTATAATGGTGATAATCTTTTAATATTTTTAATGGTGGTATGAAAAGACAGACCAGAAATGAGCCAGGAAATGGTGAATCATGGAGTATATCTTTTCACAGTTTTTTTTAAATTCAGTATTCTGTTATCTTAGTGTTAGCAGGGTCTGACTTTATTATTCCAAGCCCCAAAAGGAACAAAAATAGATAGAGACAGGGTAGTACAGATTTATCTTCAAATAATTATAGTTTTAAGATCATTTCAGCATCACATTCATTGGTGTCTCTTCAAAGTTGGTTTTCATATAAGCAAACTTCTTATTTCAGGTCTCATAAACTAAAAATAAGATGGCATACATATGGCAAAAAAAGAACCACAGCTGCAGGGAGTGTCTGTTTGCTCCTTTGTGCAGTATGGAAAAAATTGGTTCTATATTAAGGTAGGGGATATGAGTGGTATGTGACAAGAACATAGACTCTTAATTAGCTTTATCTACAAGTTCAGGTTCACTGCTGCCATTGTTAGACAGGTGAGTTTTCTGGACTATGTGAACTAGAAATTATGCAAGTGAAAAATTTGTTATAAAGTATGTTGTGATAGAGTCGTACTGAATATGGAACATAGCTTACTGAGGGAACTGATAGATATTTTATAGATATTTTATATGATTCTATCAACTGCTCAACTTGTAACAGGAGGCCCAAACTACAGACCTCTGATGCAGGCAGCTCCCAGCTTAAACATATCAGCAAGAGCAATTATCCTTTACAAGTCCTTTCATTTCCCCGCTGTTTCAGCATTTTAAGTGGTCCATACACAATGTGCTGCTTCCAGCACCAGCAGCAGGGCTCCTTGGAGTTCAGCCTCACCCTTCATCACCCTGGGCTGTGTTTCTCTCACAAACAACCAAAGAGACCATACACCCTGCTAGCTTGACAGCACAACTTCACAGACCAATCACATGCTTGCGTCTTTTAAGTCCTGAGCAAGCCTTTCAGGCTTGCTAAGCAGAATCCTCCCTTTTATTAAGAATTTTCCACTTGTGCTGTTTTAAACATTACTGTCCTTTTATCCTCACCTCTTTATTCCCTTACCCTTAATTGTTCTGTCTGTCTGCCTGTCGTATCTACATTGTAAGCTCTTTGACCAGGGACTGTTTTTTTTGTGTATGGTGTACAGCGCTGCATATGCCTTGTAGCGCTATAGAAATGATAAGTAGTAGTAGTACTGCACTGCCAACAAAGATACTTCTCAGCAGTGCTTTTATGGGGTCCCCACCTATGGCTCTGCCCCTATGGTAGCCACACCTCTTTTACGAGCCATGGTACATATAAAAAAGGCATCATTGAAAATATTATACCAGTATAGGAGAAAAAAATAACTTGTCATTTTTTTTCATTATAAATGGAGGAGTGGCCTAGTGGTTAGGGTGGTGGACTTTGGTCCTGGGGAACTGAGGAACTGAGTTTGATTCCCACTTCAGGCACAGGCAGCTCCTTGTGACTCTGGGCAAGTCACTTTTTTTTTTTTTTGTTACATTTGTACCCCGCGCTTTCACACTCATGGCAGGCTCTATGCGGCAGGCAATGGAGGGTTAAGTGACTTGCCCAGAGTCACAAGGAGCTGCCTGTGCTGGGAATCGAACTCAGTTCCTCAGGACCAAAGTCCACCACCCTAACCACTAGGCCACTCCTCCACTTAACCCTCCATTGCCCCATGTAAGCCGCATTGAGCCTGCCATGAGTGTGAAAAGCGTGGGGTACAAATATAACAAAAATATAACAAAAAAAAAAAATAAATAAAACTGTGTTACGGGAAACTGAGCATTTTGGAGTTTATTGCTCTTGGGATACTGGACTGCAAGGCTAAAACCAAATCCTGGAATAGAGTTGTTTCCAGGCCTGATTGGACTCTGAGTGGACATATACTTTCTGAACAAGCAGCTACAACTCCCATAGAAAATGTCCTATTTCTGTACTCTTAACATCTTTATGATGTTGTCCTCTGAGGACATCCTGAAAACCCCGACTGGCTGGGTGTGTCCCGAGAACGGAGTTGAAAACCACTGCTCTAGGGAATGGGCACCTTGTTCAGAAAATTCAATTTTTTGTTCCTGAAGAAGCTGAGGTGCAACAGTCCTTGTGCTCTGTTCAGCTATTAACTGATTATCCTCTGTCTGACTTTTATTCTGATTCAGATCTCGGTCTACCATCTCAAGGCTGGAATCATCCATCTTTCGGAGGTCCTTATCAGTATCACTCATTGATGCCTTGGGTATTGCCATTCCCCAGTTGCAAGGCATTGATGATTTCTATTTCATCCAGTGTTTGAGGAGTGTAAGCCCAAGCACTTCAGTGGTATCTTCTACCACTTTTCCACCCTAAAAATCTATTTCAGAAATGACAACCTGAACAATTCTTTCAGCAAGACAATTACTTGCGCTAGCTGTGAGGTGTAATGTTTCAATGTAATTTTTCTGGAGAACTAGAACACCTTTTTTTAATGTTCATTATGGCTTTATACATTGCCTTTCAAATTAAAATCAAAGTGGTTTACAATAAAATCATAACATGAAAAAGGAACTACAAGTCCAAGACAGACAGTCAAAACAGAAATATAGATAGGGGATTGTTGCGCCCAGAACAGAAGATACAGTCGACTGCTGAAAATCACGCTACAACCTCCCACCCCCACCAAGAAAGGTCATGGTGAAAAGATGGGCATTGAGAGATGACTGAAATTGGAGGTAGGATTGTTCGAAATGAATGTGTGCAGAGAGAGAATCCCAAAGATAAGGGACAATACAGAAGAATTCTGAATGAACAAAAAAAAAAATAGAAGGAACAGTAAGACGGTGTTGAGAAACAGCGAAGAGCACAGGAAGGTGCATATGGAGTGATAACAGAAGAAACATATGAAGGATTCTCAGAGTTAATGTCAGATTCTTGTGTTGGATGTGATACAGGAAATCAGTAAAAAAGGGGAAGGGGATGGGATTTGATATATCACCTTTCTGTGGTTACAATCAAAGTGGTTTTGCATATATATGTACAGGTACTTACTTTGTACCTGGGGCAATGGAGGGTCAAGTGGCTTACGCAGAGTCGCAAAGAGATGCAGTGGGAATTGAACCCCATTCCCCTAGTTCTTAGGTCACTGCACTAACTACTAGGCTCCTTCTCCACTGCAGTGATATTGTGCAAGGAGGGAAGAAACATGGTCAAAACTATAGAGATGTATTTTGAACAGCTTGAAGTTTCTTGAGAAGGGGTGCTAGAAGACCAGCATAGTCTAGTACAATAGTCCATTTAAGAGGTCACCAGTGAATAAAGTAGTGTAGCACAAGCATTATCTCCAAGGTAACTGTGAAGGGAGCATATATAGCAAAGACAGAGAAAAAACAAGACTTGACCATAGAAGAAGTGTTAAGGTTAAACGATAATTGGGAGTCTTAAGATCACACCTAGATATTTCAAAGATTTGACCAGAGTGATTGGAACACCACACATCAAATGCATTACAGAAGGGTTAAAAGACGACCTGTCATCCAAATTGCAGAAGTCTTTGCAGGATTTAGGACCAGATGCTTGGATGATAACCAGGCATCAACAGAGGTCAGACAATCTGGATTATAAGGATTTTGAGTAGATAAAAGAAGGAATGTATCAGCATAGAAATAAAATTTGGTTTTGGTCTCTCGGATCAGTGATGCCAATAGACAATGAAAATGTTGAAAATGAGCAGACAGAAAACTGAACTCTGTGGCATACCACAGGGCAAAAGACGGGGAGTAGAATCAGAGGTTGTTAAAGAAACATGAAAGGTGCAGTCAGTAAGAAAAGAGGTAAACTATCTGTGAACAACTCCAGAGATCCCAGCAAAAGGAAGTTGAGAAAGCATTAATTAGATTCACCAGGACAAGTGAAACAAGGACAGTGCTACCACGGTCAAATGCTGAATATAGATCATTAAGCAAGGAGACCATAATCGTTCCTGTGGAGTGACCAGGGTGGAAACCTGATTGATGAGGATGATGTAGATGAGAGGATACAGTATGGTATAGTAACTGGGGGGGGGGGGGGGAATGACGACAACAGACGGACATCTTTTTCTGTCAATTTAATATCAATTTTCTGTCAGAAATCGGCCTCTAATTTTATTTTTTATTTATTTTT
Organism: Microcaecilia unicolor; assembly: GCF_901765095.1. Classification (NCBI taxonomy): domain Eukaryota; kingdom Metazoa; phylum Chordata; class Amphibia; order Gymnophiona; family Siphonopidae; genus Microcaecilia; species Microcaecilia unicolor. Next base: position 258,961,461 of record NC_044037.1, read on the forward strand.
ATTTTTGTTACATTTGTACCCCGCACTTTCCCACTCATGGCAGGCTCAATGCGGCTTACATATTATATACAGGTACTTATTTGTACCTGGGGCAATGGAGGGTTAAGTGACTTGCCCAGAGTCACAAGAAGCTGCCTGTGCCTGAAGTGGGAATTGAACTCACTTCTTCAGTTCCCCAGGACCAGAGTCCACCACCCTAACCACTTCCTCCAGAAGTCCAGTGTGGCTTACTTTGGGATAGGGTGTATTATTGCATTTTTCCAAGCTTATGGAACCTCACTGGTACTGTTTGCAATAGCCAATAAAAGTGAGAGAAGACCATGAGAGAGAATTTTTTACCTGTAAGAGGGGATAGGGTCAAGTGGGTAGGTAGTAAGTTGAGAGAAGTTTTTAAGAATTAGGGGTTACAGAGGATGGGCAGACTGGATGAGCCTGAGTCATTTGACCTTTATCTGCTGTCATGTTTCTATGTTTCTGAAGAGAAGCCAGACAGAGAATAAATTTAGACCAGACATAGGTGGTGGAATTCTGGGGGTAGTGGGAATCTGCGAATGAGATTGGGGGATAGGGAGAATTGACTCAAAATGGGCTGGGGAGGCGAAGATGGAAAAACTGAACACAATTGCTCTAGTTTTGATGGAAAAATATAAAGCAAAGTCAGAGACAGAGAGGTTGCTTGGGAGAATAGGTTTTGGGCCCAAGGAGGAAAGTTGAGAGACAATTGACATTTGTTGATTTTCTGCTGAGATTTGGCACTCAGTTACAGTTTATAACCAATTCATGGGAGTCATGTCTTTCCCCACAGCTATTAGACCACAGACTTGTTTTCCCCTCTTGTTTCTTGGAAAAATCCACAATCTTTTGAGCTTCTTTATTTTGTAATTTAGTTGCTAAGACTAGTACTATCCTCCATGGCCTGCTACTTATAGGTCACTCTCAAGGCCTTACTCTTCAGGGTCATGCTGTCCATGGCTAGCAGGTATGTCCATTGAATAATCGCTTTTATGGATATCTTCACAATTCCGGATTTGCTTTTCTCTCTCTCTTAACATAAGGGTTAAGACATAAGACATAAGCATTGCCATACTGGGACAGACCAAAGGTCCATCTAGCCCAGCACCCTGTCTCTGACAGTGGCCCATCCAGGTCACAATCACCCGACAAGATCCATGGAACAAAGCATTTTGTACTGTTTGTCCCAGGAATAGTGGATTTTTCCCTACGTCCATTTATAACATTCTATGGCCTTTTCTTTCAGGAAGCCATTCAAACCTTTCTTAAACTCTGCTAAGCTAACTGCTTTAACCACATTCTCCGGCAACGAATTCCAGAGTCGAATTACGCGCTGAGTAAAGAAAAATTTCCTCTTATTTGTTTTAAACTACTCACTCCAGCTTCATCGCATGTCCCCTTGTCCTAGTATTTTTGGAAAGCGTAAACAGACGCTCAACATCTATCTGTTCCACTCCACTCATTATTTTATATACCTCTATCATATCACCCCTCAGCCGCCTTTTCTCCAAGCTGTAGAGCCCCAGCCGCTTTAGCCTTTCCTTATAGGAAAGTCGTCCCATCCCCTTAATTCCCTTATCCCTTATTAGTTCTGTTTGTCCTGATTAGATTGTAAGCTCTTTTGAGCAGGGACTGTCTCTTCATGTTCAAGTGTACAGCGCTGTGTACGTCTAGTAGCAGTATAGAAATGATAAGTAGTAGTAGTAAGTAGTAGGGAAAAGAAATTAACAAGTATGGACACATTTTACCTGTTCAGCAGTCCTATTTATTCAAGTGGTAAAGCTTTAAATTCATTTATAGCTATAACGAATAATGTGATCTGTTTTAAAATGTTTCTGTGGTGCCATTTAAAGTGGATAGGTTATCCTTCTAGCCTTTTAATATTGCTGTTTAGGTGGCTAACTTTCTGTTCAACTTCCAGACTGCCCTAGCCAAGTCCCATTTTTGATACGGAAAAATTTGGGTATTTAGCAGTTTAAATGGCTGTTATTCATTCAGGTGACCTGAGTTTTTTATTTGTAGGAAAAACACACAGTCCACACCACCATATAAGTGCTTTTGAATATCAACCAGCTAGTTTTAAGGATTTAATATAATCTAAGTTATTCATGGTTATTGTACATTGATGTGGAAGGTTTTCTTGCAATTAAATATATTTTCTTTTAAAAAAGCTTGTAAAGTATTATGTATTTTAGTTAGAGGACTTGGAGGAAGATGCAGATAGTGGCCCTTGGGGAAAGGGTGGGTGTTGCAAAACAATTACACTCTGCTTTGCATAATGTTACCAGAATTTGTATATTAGTCAGGAAGAGGGCATTTCAATGGACTTAAGACATTTTTCTAATTTGTGTAAATCTGTTAAATATTTTAAAGCATGGTAAGGAGTCACTGTATTTTCCTACCACACAGTCAAGGATAGTACAGGCTTTTTAATTGCTGAAATCTGGAAGGGCTTCAGGCCCAGACAGAGTAAATCGTGGCTACTATAAGTTCTTGATTAAGATTCTTCCACTTAGACTCTTCAAAAACGTGTTGGACTTCCACCAACTGCCAAGCTCTATGTATGATACATCTATAATGAACCACAAAAAAGGCAGACCTTTAATCTAATACAGATGTTACATGCTTATTTCCTGCTGGTATGGATTTAAACATTATGTAAAAAAAAAAGTCCTGGTTCTCTGGATAGAGAGGGTTTTTGCTTAGCTAGTCAGAGATCAAGCTGAATTTAATACCAAGAGACAAGACACTCTTGCTAATTTTTATTGCACCTTTATTGTTGCCAGAGCTGCCCTATTTTATTACTGGACAGATAAAGCCTTTGAATGCAGTGGAGAATGAAAGTACAATGGAGAGTGTGCTTGAGGCAAGTTAGGTTTAGTGAAAATTATACAAATGAATAATGGCCTTCAATCGGTGTTCCAATGAATGACTCTAGATCCTAGAAATCCTTTCTGAATAGGGACATCAGGGAGGGATGCCCCTTGTCTCCATTGTAGTTTGCCCTTGTGATAGAACTCTTTAGCATATGTCAGGCAGAATAATAACAACAATAGGATCAAATTGAGGTGTACAAGATCGATAATTCTGTTACATTTCATTTCTGAGACTATTCCACGTTTTTTGGAATTACGAAAGATGTAAGTTACTGTGAAAAGGAGTGGTAGTATAGCTGTGATTTATTCTCCCGCAGTATCTCCATTCTCTACCCAGTCCTTTAGCTTGAGCCTTGTGGAGGGACTTTCTATACCTGGCTGTGTGCCACTTTCATTTCTCCTGGGTTACCAGCCTCTTCCCAGTACCCAACTATCCCTTCCAGCTCTCTTTGATCTGATTTGCTCCTTGTGTTCTTCTCTTAGCTATCCCTGTTCTCTTAGAAGACTTCAAGATCCATGCCTCTGATCCTCATTATTCTATTGCACACCTTTATCTTTCATAGCATAATGACTTGGACCTTACCTGACTAATAGCTGTCCTTACCCACGCTGCTGGGCAGACACTGGACTTATTAGTAACTACTTGTTCCTCTGCTCAGTTAATCTTGAGAAATCAGGATCGTCTCTGTTGCTTAGTCTGTGAACAGTCTTCTTTTAATTGTCTTTCCACATCCACTAATATTCCTCCCCAACTACACTTTAGGGCATATAATGTTATACATTTTTGGCTAATTGTTCTACAATACCTAGTAACTTTAAGGCCTCACTTTACAGCAATAAGTATTATATAACTCATAAGCCCCATATTAGGCTCTCATCCCTGTGGAATCCTCTCTTTTTTCTACATAAAAAATAGTTCTTATTCTGCTGAACATGTTCAGACATTTAAGGATCTCTCCTATGCTTATCAAACTTCTATTATTATAGGAGAAAAGAGTTTTTACCACTTGACTTCAAGAAAGTTCCCACTTCTTTCAGGCTCTTTAAGTTCTCAAGCAGTAGACCTGTCCTCCATCCCTTCCTTCATTTCCATTCTAGCATCTGGTTTCTTCCAAATTACTCTTTCTCAACAAATCTCTTCTACTGCTCAGTCCATGCTACCAGACACTCATGCTACCCTTCTCCATTACTTGGTGCTATGTCTGCTACCTCTCTGAATACAAATCCATCCTCTACTGCCACTAGTGCCAGAACTGTGGCCTCTGTAGCCTATACTTCCTTGTCATCAAGCAGTTGAATCCATTACGAGTGGGTTGTGTCCATCAACCAGCAGGGGGAGATAGAGAGCACTGAAAAACCATAGTGCCTCATGGCCAGCTAGCTCCATCTGCCTCTTCAGCATTCTCTATCTCCCCAGCAGGGTGGTTGCAACTTGTTCAAGCTCCTTCAGAAAATCTGCCTGGGGTGGCTCCTGTGCTTTTGCCAGTTGTAGCAGGGGTGTTGTGGCTGATGGTGTCCACTTTAAAGGCAAATATGTTAGCCCTGTCCCTGTCTTTGCCCACGCTGTGGATGCAGGCACATAGGTTTGCCCTTTCCCTGCCTTCCTCACGCTACTGATCCTCCGGAGTTGGAAATTTGCCTCTTTCACTGTTGCCTCAAACTTTCCTCACAGTGTTAAAAAAAAAAAAAAAGTTGCGTCGCGCTTTGGTGCTGTGATCCCAGAAAAGAGGTTTTCTTCTGATTGTGCAGCGTGACTGGAGCTCGGAGACTCGGTCTGGTGAGGTAAGAGCATTTTGTAGCTCCTTTGGGGAGGGCCCGCGTTCGGGACGATTTTGGCGCAAATCCAACATTTTTAATTTTCGCCGCTTTCGGCGATGGCTACTGAGAAAGTTAAGCGCTGTTTCATTTGTGGCAAGCGCAAATCTGCAGCGGGGCTCTGTAAGGCGTGCTTTTCAGACGGTAGAGCCGGCCCAAGCATTGCGAGCGATGTTCCTTCCCGCTCTGTGGAGCTGGCAGCGGGCGCCATTTTGGAACAGCATGGCGTGACCCCCCCTGAGGCGGAGGGGTTTGAGCCTGGAGGGGCGCCTCATGTGGAGGCTGATAAAAGAGCTGTTTCCCCCGGACTGGAACCGGGAGGCCAGGGTGAGCCATTTTCCCCTGAATTTGTTTTATTGCTGCATAATGCATACATGTTAAAAAGACCTCTTCTGCCGGGGTCCCCTGTGGCCCTGATTTCTGTATCCCCTCCAGTGCAGTCTGGCCTTGGATTACCGTCAGGCGCTTTTTCCCCTGACAGAGGGCCGCAAGACAAGTGCAGAAGGGTGGATTCCCCTTCAGAGAGTGGTGCACCCCCTTCAGAGAGTGGTGCACCCCGTTTTTCCCCCGCGTGGTCAGGATGTGAGGATTCTGAGGGGTGTGGCAGGCCTTTGTGGTCTGGAGAGCCAGAAGAAGGTGCAGGATTGCCAACGGATCAAGATGATTCTTCCGCGGTGAGGATTTTCCACCGCGATGAGCTGCCAGCGCTTATTACTGATGCCTTGCAGGTCCTCTCTATAGAAGACCCTGGGAGTACTGAGACCTCCTCCGGTAATCCGAGGATGGCAAGTACTAAGAAGCCTGCTCGAGCCTTTCCTTTGCATGACTCCATCAAAGAGCTTATCACGGCTCAATGGGCTGACCCCGAGGGGCCTTTGAAAGTCGCCAGGGCTATGGGGCAATTATACCCTCTAAGTGAGGAGCATTTGGCGCGCCTAGCAGTGCCTAAAGTGGATGCCCTGGTCACGGCTGTGACAAACAGAACTACCCTCCTAGTGGAAGGAGGAGTTGCCCTGAAGGACATGCAGGACCGTCGCCTGGAGGCAGCTATGAAACGGTCCTTTGAAATTTCAGGCCTATCCTTACGGGCGTCTGCATGCAGCTGCTACGCTGCCCGAGCCTGCCTCGCTTGGTTACAACAGGCAGTGGAACAGCCCGGAGATGGAGCGGAGCCCCTTTCGGAGGTGGCACCGCGGATGGAGTCGGCCTTGTCATTTTTGGCTGACGCCCTTTATGATCTGGTCAGTGCTTTGGCTAAGCAGATGGCTGTAGCAGTGGTGGCTCGCCGTCTTCTGTGGCTATGGCATTGGGCAGCTGACATGGCCTCTAAGCAAAGGTTGGTGAAGTTGCCCTTTCAAGGCCTTCTCCTGTTTGGTGAGGAGTTGGAGAAAATTGTAAAAGGCCTGGGGATGCCAAACCCAGCGCTTACCTGAGGATAGGCCGCGGCCTTCTTCCAAGGGTCAGGTGGTTCCCTCCTCTTATAGACCTCGCTTCCATGAAGCTAGAAGGTACCGCCCGGGGCATTCTGCTGGGTTCACTTTGCGTGCCCGTTTTCAGCAGAGGAACTCCTTTCGCTCAGACAGACATTCCGCAGCAGCAGGCTCAAGACCTGGAGTTCAAGGGCGACCCTCTCAATGATGGTGCGCCGGCCCCCTCCTCGATTCCTGTGATAGGAGGATGACTTTCCCTCTTTCTCGAGGAGTGGGCCAAGATTGCGTCAGATCAGTGGGTCTTGGACCTGATCAGAGAAGGCTACAGAATAGAATTCAATGCCCAATAAGAGACGTGTTTGTGGAGTCCCGATGCGGTTCTGCCGCCAAACGGGTGGAGGTAGAGGAGACCTTGCAAGGCTTGATTCATATAGAGGCGGTTTCCCCCATGCCTCCCGCCGAATGCGGCTCTGGCCCTTACTCCATTTACTTCATGGTGCCGCGAAAAGGAGGGTCTTTTCGGCCTATCCTAGACTTAAAAGAAGTCAACAAGTCTCTGAACGTGCGGCATTTTCACATGGAAATCCTGCGCTCCATCATAGCGGTGGTACAGCCAGGAGAGTTTCTCACGTCTCTGGACCTGGAAGAAGCTTACTTGCACATAACAATTTGGTCCCCGCACCAGAGATTTCTGCGTTTTGCGGTGATGGGAAAACATTTCCAGTTTCGGGCCTTGCCTTTTGGCCTCGCCACAGCTCCTCGAACCTTTTCCAAGGTAATGGTGGTAGTAGCTGCTTTTCTCAGGCAAGAGGGTATCCGGGTTCACCCGTACCTAGACAACTGGCTCATCAGAGCAGACTCTGTAGAAGAGAGTCATCAGGTTACAGCCAGAGTGGTCTCAGTACTGCAGTCTCTGGGCTGGGTCGTCAATATAGCCAAAAGCCACCTGACCCCCTCTCAATCTCTAGAATATTTGGGGGTCCGGTTCGACACAGCCTCGGGGATGGTCTTCCTACCCGAGCAAAGGCGGTGCAAGCTTCATAACCAGGTCCGTCTGCTCCTGAGGATGCCTCGCCCGCGAGCTTGGGACATAGTCCAGCTGTTGGGGTCGATGACGGCCACTTTGGAAGTGGTGCCTTGGGCGAGAGCACACCTGAGACCTCTGCAGTGTTCCCTGCTTCAATGGTGGTCTCCAATATCTCAGGATTATCATTGCAGACTCGCGTGACTCCCTGCGGCCCGGCTCAGTATGGAGTGGTGGCTCTCAGACAGCATGCTGTGGCGAGGAATGCCGCTAGCGCTCCCCAATTGGTGCCTGGTGGTAACAGATGCCAGCTTGAAGGGCTGGGGTGCACATTGCTGGGGAAGGCATGCCCAGGGTCTTTGGTCATCAGAGGAGTCGGAGTGGTCCATCAATCGCTTGGAGTTGAAAGCGAGTTTCCAGGCACTTCTGGCCTTTCAATTGACCCTGGAAGGATTGGCTATCAGAGTTCTGTTGGACAACACGACAGCAGTGGCCTACATAAATCGCCAAGGAGGCACTCAGTGTATAGCACTAGCAGCGCAGGCCGCGCAGATTTGCCACTGGGCCAAGCTTCATCTGCAGTTTCTGTCAGCAGCTCATATTGCAGGTCAGAGTACCGTGCAAGCCGATTATCTGAGCAGGAATCAGATTGACCCAGCGGAGTGGGAACTTGCAGACGAAGTATTCCTGCAGATTTGTGCCAAATGGGGAAAGCCCGTAATGGATCTTATAGCGTCAAGCACAAATGCCAAAGTCCCGTGCTTCTACAGCAGACGGAGAGATCCTCGCTCGGCTGGGTTGGATGCCTTGGCTCAACCCTGGCCTCAGGGCCTCCTGTATGTGTTCCCTCCGTGGCCCTTGATAGGGCGAGTACTCCTGCGGATTCGGCTCCACCAAGGAGAGGTGGTTCTCATTGTCACGGATTGGCCCAAGAGGCTGTGGTATGCGGACCTCCAGCGGATGCTGGTAGAGGATCCCCTGCCGTTACCTCTGATACCGAACCTGTTGTCACAGGGCCCGGTGACCATGGAGGACGCCTGCCGCTTTGGTCTTACGGCATTGCTATTGAGAGGGCGATTGAGAGACAAGGGATATTCCAGTAAAGTCACTTCCACTCTCCTACAGGCCTGCAAGTGTTCCACTTCCATGGCGTATGCCAGGATTTGGCGCCAATTTGAGGCTTGGTGTGCTTCTAAAGCGATTACACCCATGCGGGCTTCTGTCTCGCTGATACTTGACTTTTTGCAGGATGGTTTACAAAAAGGCTTGGCCTATAATTCCCTGCGTGTTCAAGTGGCAGCCTTAGCATGTTTTTGAGGGAAGGTCGCTGGGCTCTCTCTGGCTGCTTGCCCGGATGTGACATGGTTTCTTAGTGGGGTGCTTTGGCTCCTTCCTCCCGTGCGGGTCCCGTGTCTGGCCTGGAACCTGGGGTTAGTTTTAAAGGCCCTTCAGTGTTCGCCCTTCGAGCCGCTTAGGCAAGCTTCGGAGAAGGATGTGACCTTAAAGACGGTCTTTTTGGTGGCCGTGACATCGGCCAGACGGGTATCTGAGCTCCAGGCGCTGTCCTGTCGAGACCCATTTCTGCAATTCTTAGAGTCCGGAGTAATGGTACGTACGGTGCCTTCCTTCATGCCTAAGGTGGTTTCAGCGTTTCACCTAAATCAGCCTATTTTCCTGCCCTCCTTTTCTAAAGAGGAGTTTCCAGAAGCCTATGGGCAGTTGCACCTTCTGGATGTCTGAAGGGCTCTGTTGCAATATCTGCGCATGTCAAATTCCTTCAGGACCTCTGACCATCTTTTTGTTCTTTTGTCAGGTCCGCGCAGAGGGTCTCCAGCGTCTAAGGCCACTATAGCCCGTTGGCTCAAAGAAGCTATCTTTTCAGCATATCTGCTATCTGGCCGGCCTCCGCCTGAAGCCTTTAAGGCACATTCCACAAGAGCGATTTCCTCTTCTTGGGCTGAAACTGGAGCACTCTCTTCAAGAGATATGTAGTGCAGCTACTTGGGCTTCTAAGCTCTCTTTTGCCCGACATTACAGGCTGGATGTGGCTGCCAGGAGAGACGCGCATTTTGGAGCACAAGTGCTGGCGCGTGGTGTGGCTTGTCCCCACCCTATCTAGGGATTGCTTTGATACATCCCACTCATAATGGATTCATCTGCTTGATGACAAGGAAGGGAAAATTAGGTTCTTACCTTGGTAATTTTCTTTCCTTTAGTCATAGCAGATGAATCCATGAGCCCTCCCTCAGTGGTTCATTATGTGATTTTATGTTACTTTTATGTTCAGTTTTTCCTGTAGATATGTTCCCTCATTGGGAGAAGTTGGAAAACAGTCTTCAGGATTTCTGTTCAGTTACAGGAGGATGAGTTCATTCCCTCCAGGAGGATGAGTTCATTCCCTCCTTTGAATTATACCTCCAGTTTTGGGGCGTTCATCCGCTGTGAGGAACGTTCATGTTATTATGCTTTGCGGTGTAACACTGCTTTGGAAGCTTCAAATACTGAAGAGGCAGATGGAGCTAGCTGGCCATGAGGCACTATGGTTTTTCAGTGCTCTCTATCTCCCCCTGCTGGTTGATGGACACAACCCACTCGTAATGATTCATCTGCTATGACTAAAGGAAAGAAAATTACCAAGGTAAGAACCTAATTTTCCCACATGCACCTACTTCCGCTTTGAAAATTGTAGCAGGACAGCTCTGTGCTCACATTTACGCGTGCTGTTTGAGGCATGCAATTTTTGGGGGTTAAAATATTCACATAAATTTGAACTTTATAGTGTGCTTGTAATTGCAAAATGATCCCCAACATCACCCTTGGGAAAGCTATCTCAAACAGGAAGTAGCAAAAAAGCTATTTTGTAGCATGTCATTTCTGCAGGTAAAGCATTGCTTTATTGTGAAAATTGCTTTGAAAAGGACTCTTAGGGCCTCATTTACTAAACTGCAAGACAACATTACTGTGAATATTAGTGAACTGGTCCCATTGAATACAATGAGACCTGAACTATATTAATGTACCTTAATGGTTTTTACCACATGCTCATTTTATTGCACACTTTCGTGAATGAGGCCCTTAGGGGTCCTTTACAAAGCTGTGGTAGAAAGTGGCTTTAGTGTGCCGTTACGCGGGCCTTTCCCATTCGCTAAGGCCACTTTTACTGCTTCCAGAAATTGTCAATTTTCCATTTTCCAAGTTAATGGCCATGCACTAATGTTGCCAATAGTTCACAGAAAAACAAGACTGGTTTCTTCTGTTTTTTTTTGTATAGCCAATAGTTCACAGCCATTAACAAAAATTAGCCCGTGAGCCCTTCCTGCTATATTATAGACAGTAAGAGCTCACATGCTAATCTCATGTTAATCAGTTAGTTTGCATAAATATAATTGATTAGTAGAGTAACGCCCACTCTCTGCCCAGAGACAAGCCCCCTCCCAGAAAATTGAAAATGTATTAATTTTTTTAGCATGTGGTTTGTGCGTGCACATTTGGAACTTACCATGGGTTGCTTTAGTGTGTCCCTCGGTAAGCTCTTTTAAACTGCGGTAAGCAATTGCTAGTGCTTATCACAGCTTAGTCAAAGGAGCCCCAGAGTTAACAGACCAGTGTAAAGTTTGAATGCTTTCCAAACCTATATTTCTAAATGTGAATATGATTCCTTGTTTGAAAAGTAATGTTTGATTTTGTTTACTATATATAATTTTTTTTTAGTAAGAGCGCCCAGTACACATCTAAATATTATTTTGTTGTGTTAATAAGAAAATGTTTCAAAATCTAATAGGAACTAGAGAATGACATGGGGACAGGAACTGGGACAGAGCCTGCGGGATAGAGTGGGGACAGGGACAGAGCCCACAGAATTGGGGACAGAGTCTGCGGGACAGGGACACAAACTTTGGTCCTGTGTCATTCTCTAAAAACAGGAGACTAGCCTTAAAGAGGCTGTTCCAACTAGATGGAACAGCATCTATAATATACTAGTATAAATATGTAAAAACTTAACACATCTTAGACAACTGTCAACTGAATTCAATGATAAACTGCAGGAGCTGCTTTTGGATTTAAATGAAGAACTGTTAAATGACATCGTGTGTGTCTTGTCTGACTTTCATATGGCAACAAGAGTCTTGTCTGTTGATCAGACTTCTACCATCCTCAACGTCCTTCCATCACATGTCCAGTTGCTCAAGCATTTTATTGTTAACTACAACAGATTTGTTGTTGGCATCAAGGAGTATTTCCAAAACTTAATTGACCTTTATTTTCCTGTTCATTCATTACCAGTGTTTGGTTCTCTTCTACACCCACATCTGAAAAGCAATCTAATTATTTTCCCAGATGATGTAAAAACACAGGCAATCGAATCTTTGAGAAGGTGGTACCAAAACCAGATTAAAGTGGAAGACTTGAGTTCATCAACAACTCAGGATGCTCCACAATCCACATTCCCAGAAAGCATCACATCTGTGAAAGAGCCCATAGGCGGTCGGTGGCCCAACTGTTTGGGGAGGCTAAAGGGGGTGGAGTTAGGGATGGGGCTAGGGGTGGAGCTTAAATCCATAATTGTCTGATAACACACAGAAAAATAAAAATAAAAGTCACAATACTTTTATTAAATTTAGATATTAAATATGTATCATATGTCAAAGAATAAAGTGATTGCTCAAAGCATATACTAACCATAATCGCTCAACTGCAAAACACTATGCACATCTTTGTGGAAAAACACACTCAGAACTTTACTGTACCAAAAATATTACACTGGGCAGAACCTAATACACCATTAGGGGCTTATAGCCCATTTAGTTATGTTTAAACAAAAGAGATCTGCAAAAGAGATCTGCATAAAAAAAATATTTATTTTTATTTTGACCTATAAAACCACTTGTCCCTGAAACATGCCTAAAAACAGAATAATCCAGTTGTGTATCTAAAATGCTAATTCCTACAAATGAGATGACATTAAAATGTGATTCCATGTGCCCCAGCTTTAGCCTTGTTATGATCAACAATCAAGAACAACCTGGATGCAGCAGCTCAAAAGTTTGTTTGGGCTGAAGGCAGTGAGGATGTCATGCTGGGGAAACATATTAACCAAATTGGCTTCCTTGTTTACTTACTGGGCTACAAAGGCTCACTTCCACTCCTTTTGGGAGTCTTGCATCTTTCTCCCTGTTTCTTCTGCTGCCTGCTGTCTCCCCGGTTGTCATTTTTACTGCACTGAAGAGTTCTGCCTCGGCACCGGCAATTCAGAGACTCAGAGCCAGCCTTCTGCCAGCGTTGGGGCTTCTCCTCAGGGGCGTCCAGGACTCTAACGTAACTTCCTCTTTTCTGCAGAGCTGGGAGGGAGTGAGACATGCCTGAAGAGAAAGCCCCGATGCTGGCAGAAGGCTGACTCTGAATTGCCGGTGCCGAGGCAGAACTCTTCAGTGCAGTAAAAATGACGATGGAGATGGTGGGCAGCAGAAGAAACACAAGATGGTCAGGGTTGGGCTGGGGAGGCTTAGCCTCCCCAAGCCTCTTATATGGGGCGCCTATGGAAGAGCCCCTCTGAAAAAGAATGAAAAATGGAAAGGCTCACCCTTAAAGGGGAGCCGATTACAACCGGGCTGAAGGCTCAGGAAGAATCTGGGGTGGGGAGGAGAGGGAGGGAGGAGTGGGAGTGGATAGGGAGATTAAGAGATTGAAGGGTGATGGGAAAAGGGGCGGGTAGGGAGGAGGGGTGAAGAAGGGCTGTGAAGGGAAACACAGCGCCGACAACAGTGCCAGACATTGTTTGGACTTATGGCCCCGTGAAGTGTGGGAATTAGCTCTTCAGGCATTGTCGCCGGCAACAAGGAAGAAGTATATCTCAGCATTTCTGTTTTATATGCAGCACATGATGGAGTCTGGTAATGGAGGGTTGTTCACCACTGATGCATTAGTGGGCTTTATATCAGCTGCTCGAAGGGAGGGTCGCAGTAGGGCACAGGTGGCTATTACAATTGATAGTATTAATTTTTTCTCCAAATTGTTTGGCTGGGAGAATACCACCCAGGCCTTTGTAGTGTCAAGGATGATGAAAGGGTGGCACAGGGTAGTAGGTTCCTCAGTGGATAAGCGTCAACCTATTTTACATGGTGATTTGTGTGCCTTGTTTGCAGTTATGGATGAGGTGTGTGATTCGCCATTTGAGGTACGGCTATACCGCTGTGCCTTCGCATTGGCTTTTCATGGGGCCCTTAGGGTGAGTGAGTTGGTGGCCCAGTCTAAGTCTGCGGGGGCTGACAAGGGTTTGTTAATGCGGGATGTGACTATTACACAGACGGGGATTGATTCAGAGGTTCACACGTGGATTAGACCACACTTACCGGAAACTACATGTCCTTTATACAATCTGCAACAGTACCTGCAGATTAGACCAATGGGGGGTGTCTGGCTGCTGCTTCATGCTAATGAGTCCCCACTGCTTCATGCTAATGAGTCCCCATTGACTCCATTTCGATTCATCAAAGTATTGCAGTTGCGCACTCATTCCGGATTGGGGCGGCGACTTCGGCTGCTCTGCATGGAGTTCCATGTGAACAAATTAAACGGTTAGGCCGGTGGGGATCGAATGCGTACAAAAGATACATTCGGCCTTCACATTAGTAGCCCTGTTAGGGTTAGCCCTGTTAGGGTGGGTGGTCCTTTGCAGTGGGGTTTACTTGGGTTGGCTTCCTGTTGTTGCCATAGTTGATAATATGTTAATTGCATGGGTTGGCTTTCCTGTTGTTGCCATAATTGATATGTTAATTGCATGTGACTTGCCATATTTGATAATATGTTAATTGCATGTGACTTGCAGGTGACGTGGTGGAACAGTACCAGATATGGATCTGTGGTCACTCTTATGTGCATTGGGCACATAAGAGGGCAGCTGTACGACCTGATGGGGTGAATTTGGGCTTTCCGAGGGGGAAGGTGGCTGTACGATGGTTGGGTAAGAGAGGGATGCTGTGGGCTCAATTGTTGCCAACCATAGAGTGGGAGTTGATGTCTTCCAGTGCGCCACAGTTTCTCATCCTGCATTTCTGGTCGGATATTATTCCACGACGAGTTTGGAGGGGCGAGAGGTCGCATACAGCGATCGATGGCACACGCAAAAAAATTAATAGGTGGATGGGTAAATTTATGGGGTCAGTTAAAGGGCAAGTGATTGTGCATGAGTTCCTTAAAGAATCTTGTGCGGGTTTACAGTGGGGGAAATAAGTATTTGATCCCTTGCTGATTTTGTAAGTGTGCCCACTGACAAAGACATGAGCAGCCCATAATTGAAGGGTAGGTTATTGGTAACAGTGAGAGATAGCACATCACAAATTAAATCCGGAAAATCACATTGTGGAAAGTATATGAATTTATTTGCATTCTGCAGAGGGAAATAAGTATTTGATCCCTCTGGCAAACAAGACCTAATACTTGGTGGCAAAACCCTTGTTGGCAAGCACAGCGGTCAGACGTCTTCTGTAGTTGATGATGAGGTTTGCACACATGTCAGGAGGAATTTTGGTCCACTCCTCTTTGCAGATCATCTCTAAATCATTAAGAGTTCTGGGCTGTCGCTTGGCAACTCGCAGCTTCAGCTCCCTCCATAAGTTTTCAATGGGATTAAGGTCTGGTGACTGGCTAGGCCACTCCATGACCCTAATGTGCTTCTTCCTGAGCCACTCCTTTGTTGCCTTGGCTGTATGTTTTGGGTCATTGTCGTGCTGGAAGACCCAGCCACGACCCATTTTTAAGACCCTGGCGGAGGGAAGGAGGTTGTCACTCAGAATTGTACGGTACATGGCCCCATCCATTCTCCCATTGATGCGGTGAAGTAGTCCTGTGCCCTTAGCAGAGAAACACCCCCAAAACATAACATTTCCACCTCCATGCTTGACAGTGGGGACGGTGTTCTTTGGGTCATAGGCAGCATTTCTCTTCCTCCAAACACGGCGAGTTGAGTTCATGCCAAAGAGCTCAATTTTTGTCTCATCTGACCACAGCACCTTCTCCCAATCACTCTCGGCATCATCCAGGTGTTCACTGGCAAACTTCAGACGGGCCGTCACATGTGCCTTCCGGAGCAGGGGGACCTTGCGGGCACTGCAGGATTGCAATCCGTTATGTCGTAATGTGTTACCAATGGTTTTCGTGGTGACAGTGGTCCCAGCTGCCTTGAGATCATTGACAAGTTCCCCCCTTGTAGTTGTAGGCTGATTTCTAACCTTCCTCATGATCAAGGATACCCCACGAGGTGAGATTTTGCGTGGAGCCCCAGATCTTTGTCGATTGACAGTCATTTTGTACTTCTTCCATTTTCTTACTATGGCACCAACAGTTGTCTCCTTCTCGCCCAGCGTCTTACTGATGGTTTTGTAGCCCATTCCAGCCTTGTGCAGGTGTATGATCTTGTCCCTGACATCCTTAGACAGCTCCTTGCTCTTGGCCATTTTGTAGAGGTTAGAGTCTGACTGATTCACTGAGTCTGTGGACAGGTGTCTTTCATACAGGTGACCATTGCCGACAGCTGTCTGTCATGCAGGTAACGAGTTGATTTGGAGCATCTACCTGGTCTGTAGGGGCCAGATCTCTTACTGGTTGGTGGGGGATCAAATACTTATTTCCCTCTGCAGAATGCAAATAAATTCATATACTTTCCACAATGTGATTTTCCGGATTTAATTTGTGATGTGCTATCTCTCACTGTTACCAATAACCTACCCTTCAATTATGGGCTGCTCATGTCTTTGTCAGTGGGCACACTTACAAAATCAGCAAGGGATCAAATACTTATTTCCCCCACTGTATATAGATCGGATGGGGTCCATCTGTCGGATGTGGGCCTGGATATATTCAACTTGGATTTACAGAATTTTATTGAAGCCATTACGCTGGTGGTAGGTCGCAGCCAGGGTTTGGGGGGAGCCCGCGGCGAACGAGGAGTCGTTGCCGTGGGCTGTGGCATAAGCTATGGAACTTAGGTAACATTAGCGACGAGTACACAGCACCTCAGCGGATAATATGGCAAACTGAGTTACTATGTATATGTTAATGACCTGTTGCAAGTTACAATACTGAGCAAAATGTTATGCCTGCATGCGGGCAGGATTACAGAACAAGATGGACACGGCTAGTCTCCTGGCTTGGACGGCCAGGGGGCCAATAGCTTTGGTTAAAGTGGTAAATGCATCCTTGTACGGGATGCATTTGATTGCACAGCGTGCTATAGCAGACAGCACTGAGGAGGAACAGGGTGCTTGGACGGCACAGCCTGGTTAAAGTGGTAAATGCATCCTTGTACGGGATGCATTTGATTGCACAGCGTGCTATAGCAGACAGCACTGAGGAGGAACAGGGTGCTTGGACGGCACAGCCTGTAGTAATATAAGCAAGAAGGGCTGTGTACTCGGAGGGAGATGTTTATCAATGATGTTTACCAATGATTGTTTATGTGAAGGTTTACAATAAATAAATTTTTGCGGACCTGGCTGCGGCCTAAATAAATCCACATTTGTTAAAGAAATTGGCTTCTGGTGTGGTGTTTGGATAGAAGGGGGTGACTGAGTGAATGCCGAATGCCCGTGTTGTGGATATTAGCAGTTTTATGATCAACTTTTATGGAACAATGCCTCCTTTTGAAGGCTTTTGTTAATAAATTGGATAGTTATTTATGTTTGAGTGATGCAGACAAATTTTATTTTATTTTTTTAGAAAAACAAGCAAAAGTGCTGGCTAAAAGTAGCAAAACTTGCACATGGGGAATCCTTTGCATTCCTGCTACCAGCACATCTTCTGAGAGGACATTTTTTTATTGTGTGAAGGACTGTGGAAGACAGGAGAGCTAGACTGAATCCTGAAATGATTGATGACATTATTCATCCACAGATTAAAAAATCACAACAGTGCTTCATATGGCATATTTCTTCCTTGCTAGGGTATACAGAGTGGGTTGTCTTTTGTATCCTCAGACATTTTAGCAGGGTGGACTAGGGTTCTTTGGGGTAATATAAGTCAGCTATTGTTGGGGTTAGAGGGATAGAGGGTAGTGGATGTGTGTGTGTGTGGGGGGGGGGAGGTTATTATTTTCTATTTGTGATTTATAAACAACAGTTGTACAGAATATTGTTTCTTTTTTGTACTTTAATAAAAAGGTTTAAATATAAAATCATGTGTTTGAGGTTTGTGCAGATGAGGACAGAGCCCACGGAAACAGAGGCAGACTTTGTCTCCATGTCATTCTC
Organism: Microcaecilia unicolor; assembly: GCF_901765095.1. Taxonomy (NCBI): domain Eukaryota; kingdom Metazoa; phylum Chordata; class Amphibia; order Gymnophiona; family Siphonopidae; genus Microcaecilia; species Microcaecilia unicolor. The sequence goes on from NC_044037.1 coordinate 258,978,862, forward strand.
TATTAGGAACACATTCAAGATGCTATTAAGCAGGACTTTTTCTTTCCATCTTTAAAGAGAATATATATGTAAAAATATATTACATACATTTGAAAGCATAGTGAAGAAAGGTAAATCGATCTGGTTTCTTTTGTAAAAACATAGCATTTAACAAAGTGGTAACTAATGCTAACAGATCATGTTCTACATTTTGAATACTTTAATTGCACAGGTACGGTACACTTCATTTTGACTGACACCAATTGGTACTCCTTAATAATTTATTGTGCAGTCTAGAGAGAAAAGTGTTATCCAGACTGTCCAACAGTAGCATGTTTTTGGCATTTCCTTTTGAATACCTATAATTTGCATCCTTTCCAGAAGGCAAGTACTGAGCTCTTGCAAAGGTATATAGTATATTGACAACTTGCACAGCAAATTTTCATTTAACACCTTGGAAAGGTTAAATAAAGAATTTCACACCATACGTTGCGTTAAAAAAAATGGGGAAACAGATTTGTATGTCTGTCACTTTCAATATATTCAAATCTGTCTCGTGCATGTTCCTTAGGGATATCCTGAAAACTCAACTGGCTGGTGGTCCCCCAGGACTGGTTTGAGAATCATTATTCTATAGAAGTGGTAGTTTTATAATTTTTTGTTGGGTTTTAGTTATATTGCTTGTTAGGCAAGATGAGTTGTGAGGTTATGTTGGGAAGTGTAGAGGACTGAATTCTATAAATGGCGTCTAAAAAATCAGTGCCAAAAAAATAGCGCTAAGCACGATTCTATAAATGGTGCTTAAAGTTAGGCACCATTTATAGAATAGTGATTAGCGCGGGGCACCATGACTACATTTAGGCGTGACCATTTACACCAACAAAATCTTGGTGTAAATCCCCAATTGTAAATTAGGTATGGATCCCCTTTATACTATAACACACCTAAATCACCCTGATCCGCCCATGGCTGCTCCCTCTTTTTGGACCAGTGTGTAAAATGTATTTGCATAAAAATATTAAATCCAATTAGCACCAATAATTGCTTGTTAAAATCTCAATTATCAGCCCTAATTGGCTTTTTGTAAAATTAAATTGTGCATGCACCCAGATTTGTGCATGCAGTTTTAGTGCTTGGGGTTTAGTGTGTAAGGAGCCCACCTCTTCAATGCTGCATTCGGCACCTAACTCTTACGTTCAGTAATCCAGACTGCGCCAATTTGACTGCCCCTTTCGGACTGACTGTTCACTTGTCTTTTAGATTGTAAGCTCCTTGGGCAGGGACTGTCCCTCTATGTTAAATTGTACAGCGCTGCGTAACCCTAGTAGCGCTTTAGAAATGTTAAGTAGTAGTAGTAGAAAGGACCTTTTACCTTGGTGGATTGAGCTTTTTTTTAAAGATAATTTATGAATGGGGGTGCTTAGGAGGGATTGGAGGATTGATGATTGCATGGAACTTGTGCTTATAATGTATTATTTCACAATTGATTCCCTCATTGTGAGGGTGGAGGAGAAACTTCATAGATGGAGAGCTTTAGGAGAAATCTGTATTTGGTTTTGGTCCCTGTTACAGATATAGATGTAGATCAATGGAAGATGAGTGAGGGTTGCAGAAACATTGGTGGTGGTGGGAATGAGGCCTTTTCCTGATGATTTTGTATTTCTATCAAAATGAGGTCTTCATGTAGTAGGGGTATGCTTTACAGCTTTCTTGGAAGGAAGTAATGTAGGTTGACTTTATTGTATGCAAGGTTGCCTGAAAGGACTTTCTTCTTTACGTTTTTTCACTACAATCCACCATGAGGGAAAGGAGGCTTTTTTGAGGTTGGATGATACAATACCTAATTTTCTATTTTAATTTTCCTGATTTTTAATAATTTTTGGCTACTCTTACATACCAGTAACTGCTATGCTTTCTTTGTTGGCTTAAATTTTTTTTATGGTATATAAGATATGGAATTTATTCAAGGCAGTACAGGTCCTAACAATAATTGAAACATTCTGGGTTTGATTATTATTATTATTTTTGTTTTTGAAGTTTCTCTGGACTGTTATGTTGGATTCACTGGGCCTGGTGTCCTGGTTTTTACCATTTTTCCTTCCTTTGGTGGTGGACAGTCAAGCCCAGATAGAGGCACAAACAATATAGGCATCTGCCTAGGATGTAAACAGAATCCTGACTTCACTTGCTTTAGGCCCATGATAGATAATCTCTGGGGGAGAAAACCTCTGGTCCTGCATATGAAGGGTGTGCCATCATTTTAAATCTGTCTGTGCCAACAATTGGGGCAAAAATAAGTTGGGAGCAGGGATAGCGTGCAGGGACACACACATTTTATTTTATTTATTTATTTTTTATTTATTGCACTTGTATCCCACATTTTCCCACGTCTTTGCAGGCTCAATGTGGCTTGCAGTACATCATGGCTAGTGGAAATGGGAAGAGAGTAGACATTTGGTATTACAGAAGGATTTGGGTTGCATGGCAAAAGAATACATAATAGTAAAGAACGGAAGACATTAATTTACATACAGGGTAAATGTAGGAGTTTCACATGACTTGGTCTTTGTGATAGGTCCTGTCGAAGAGATAGGTCTTCAGCAGCTTCCGGAAGTTGGTCAGTTCATAGGTCGCTCTCAGGTTACGTGGCAATGCGACTGTGCACTCGTATAAGAAAAGGTGGATGCGTGCATTAATTTTGTACTTCAGACCTTTACAGTTGGGGAAATGAAGATTAAGGAATGTGCGGGAAGATTTTGTAGTATTCCTGGCTGGTAGGTCTATCAAGTCTGACATGTAGGCTGGGTCATCGCCATGGATGACCTTATGTACTAGAGTACATATTTTGAACGTGATGCGTTCTTTGAGAGGTAGCCAGTGTAGCTTCTCTCATTTAGGAACCTGTTTATTAAAGTATGTAAGGTTTTTGGTTTTTTTTTGCACTTAGGGAGTAACTCTCTACAGGTCACCAAACTTTAAGCATCAGGATGCTGTGCAGTAAGTGCAAATTATTAATTGGCAATTACACACTTAAAATATATATATATATATCTTTTACTGTTTCACTTTTATAAGTATAGAATCTTTGAATTAGTGATTCACATTTTTCAGTCAAATCCACACTGTGATTCAATGCTCAATTTTTATATTGTCTTTGCCAGATTCCTGTCCTGAGTTTCTGGTTGTTCTTCTCTTACTGGGTGCAGCAGAGGATTTACGAGATTAACAGGAACAGCAACTTCAAGGATTTAAACATAAACTATTTGCTCCTGTAGGGCATGAAGTAGGGATGGTTCATATTCTCTAGTTCAGTGTCCAAATAAAACAAGGTATAGATTAGTTCACGGTAATTTCATCATTTCTGTTCACGGTAATTTCATCATTTCTGTGGTCATGGTTTCCTGTCCAACTTCTGAACATAAGTGTAGCCATACTGGGTCACACCAGTGGTCCATCTAGCCCAGTATCCTGTTTCCAACAGTGTCTAAGCTAGGTCATAATTACCTTGCAGAAATCCAAATAGTGGCAACATTCCATGCTACCAATCCCAGGGCAAGCAGTTGCTTCCCCATGACTGTCTCAATAGCAGACTTGTCCTCCAGGAACTTGTCCAAACCTTTTTTAAACCCAGATATGCTAACCGCTGTTACTACATCCTCCAGCATAGAGTTCCAGAGCTTAACTGTTCGTTGAGTGGAAAAAATATGTCCTATTTGTTTTAAAAGTATTTCCATGTAACTTACTTGTGTCTCCTAGTCTTTGTAACTCAGCCAGGGCCAGTACTACTACTACTACTTATCAAGGGTATTAGTCATCTTAGGTGAAAAACTTCAATTTTGCTTTCTCCCTTCTTACACATCTGTAGTATCTACTCATTGAGGTTCTGACCTACCATCATATTCCCTTCCTCTAGTCTTTTTTCCATTTCTTCCCTCCATTCCCCACCTGCTCAACACCTCTCTCCTCTTCCATCCCTATCTAACACCCTTTCCATCTTGCCACCTGCTCCACATACCCTCTCTTTCTCTCCATCTCCTTTTCTAATAGTGAAAGCTACACGCTTTGTCCTGTATTTGGCTAGTGGTGGAATGAGCTCTTGATGCGCAAGAACTGCATTTAGGATGCATTTAAAAAATGCTTGCAGTGTCTTGCCTTAAGAATGGACATGTGGTCTTGGAGGTTTAGCAGTTTCTTTCCAACCCACCTTCTAATTTCTGGTGCCCTAAGCAAGTGTCTCATTTGCTCAATATATTTTCATTTTAATTGTACCGTTTGTATTGCTGTTAATCATGAACATTAAATATGTGTTTTTAGTGGAATTATTATTTGAATATTTTCTGTGTTCAGGGTAGCTAGCGAAAGATAAACTGTCTGCATAGTGTTTTTGTATAAAAGGCACAAGCTGTCAATGGACTTAATCCAGTACTAAAATGTAACCAGCCTTCAGAGCAGATGTACCAACAGGAGCTGGTGGCTTATTCTGCAGCTCATAGATTATCAATAGGTGGCAATGCCAGCTTCTGTAGGGACATTTTCCAAACATGGCCAGGCATGCAGTTGGCACCTGGGCCCCTTTCATTACTTCCCCTCCCCCCAAAGACTATACAGCATACATTTAGAAAGAAAGATGTTGGATAGTCATGACTTCAGAAAGATTAGCAAGTCAAAGAAAATTACATACACAGGATAAAAGCTTTATACAAATACTAACTTTTTTCCACCTAAACGTCCCAAAAGTAGGCCTGTACTCATTTGGACACACAAAGACACCTGACAAATATCAATACTTTATCTCATAGAAAACATTATATTGCATTGTAAGAGGTTAACCATATATGTTAACTCTTTTTATATTGTTGTGTAGAGTTCACCACTGCTGTTCTATAGTATGATCATTTTATTCTGAGAGGAATTTGGTAATACGAAGCCAAGCCCCCTCCCTTTGTTGTCCTACAATATGATCATTTTATCAGATCCTAATTAGATGCCAGTTATCTTGTGCCTACATTGTGGGTGTCACACGTCCATGAAGGAGAATGAATGGAGCATCTCATTTGCATAGGTCATTTATGCTTGGACGTAAAAGCTGGGCTAGCCCACTATCAAAGTACAAAATTTGACTGGTTCAAGGTTCGATTTATTTTTGATATACCACAAATCATTTAAAAAAATATCAAAGCCGTTAACAAAATTTAAAAAAGGAGGGAGGAATAACTTATGCAAGGCCAACAAAGATGAAGATAAAAATAAAACAAAATGTTATAAAATTCATGAAAGAAAAGGAGATCAGAAAGGCAATGACAATTTAAATACAAAGTAGTCATAACATATGAAGGATAGATGAGTGAGGGGAAAAATACATGGTAGTATTGCTGAAGCTAGCCAGTGTGGGATTAAAGAAGAACAAAGCATGGGTGGTGATTGTGGGACTGCATGTTACTATGTAATACAAGCCGAAGAGCAATCAGAGAGGGTCCAGAAGTACATAGAGTCAAGTAGCAGAAAGAGCACAAAAGGGCCTCAAGAACTGGAGCAATGGTACAATCTTTAATTATAAAAAGACCCGACACAGGCTGTGTTTTGGCGCCCAACCGCGCCTGCCTCAGGGGTCTAATAAAAATATTGCTTTTATGCACAATGTCTGTAATTGAGATATGTTTTAACACACTTTCTGTGATTTGTATATATATGTTACTTGTATGCATATTGATTATATATATATACTGTATATATATGTATATATATAATATATATGTTATGTTTATTATGTATTTTTGTATTTGTTTATTTTTTTATTAGACCCCTGAGGCAGGTGCGGTTGGGGTGCCGAAACACGGCCCATGTTGGGTCTTTTTATAATTAAAGATTGTACCATTGCTCCAGTTCTTGAGGCCCTTTTGTGCTCTTTGTGCTACTGTGTAATACAAGAACATAAGTTGGTTTTAGCGGCAATTACAGCAACATAGCATTTATTTATTCACAGGTCGTGATATACCTCACAAGCCAGAAATGGCATCACCACAGTTTACAATAAAACAGAAAGCCTCCGATGACTGAATATTAGGATGAAGAGTGGAAGTGGGTCATAGTAAGGGCACTCCAATGAAGGAGAGAGTGAAAAAGTGGGCAGATTGTAAAGGTAGATCATAGGAAGGGCATCTTGGTGAAGGAGGGGGTAGAGGGATTTGGGCAGGTAACAGGATGAGCGGGGTAGGTGGACAAGGATCAGGGTCTTGGAAAAGCCTGGGTGAAAGGAGAGTTTTCAGGGCAACTTTAAACCTGGCATATGAGGGCTCTAGACGTAATTGTATTGGAAGGGAATTTCATAACCTGGGCCGGCATTTGCTTAAAGTGGTGCCATATCTTGTTTCAAGGTGAATTATAGAGAAGGGTGGAATGGAGAGTTGGCCAGTATTGGAGGAATGCAGTGACCTGGAAGGAATATAAGGGATTAGTAATCGACTGATGTAGTCTGTGGCTGAGGGGAGACAACCTTTAAAGACCATGGAGAGGATTTTGAATGTGATATGGGAGGAAACGGGAAATCAGTGTTTGGTTCAAAGGAGAGGAGTGATGTGATCAAATGATTTGGAATTGCGAAGTAGACAGCCAGAAGTTGACTGAACTAGTTGCAGGCATATTAGCGAGTGTAGAGGCAGCCTAATATAAAGAGAATTGCAGTAGTCAATGTGGGAGATGACTAAGTTGAGGAGGAGAAAGCAACTAGCAGGCAGAGGTAGATGACTAAGCTGAGGAGGAGAAAGCAACTAGCAGGCAGAGGTAGGATTTCCTTGCCGGCTTAAATACAATGAAGAGTAAAAAAGGCAGAGTAGAACACAGAATCAATTTGCGGCTCCAAAGAGAGATGTGTTTTTCTGACATTTCTCTACTGTAGGTATTTTGGTACTTGTTGGAATAAATGAGAATAAAAGACCTACCAAAATTTCAACCTTTTACTCATCTGTCCTGTCAGTAAAAGAAATGGAAAGTTAGCATCATTCATGTGAAATCTACCATTCATGTGAATCTAACACCTCAGATTCCCTGTGTTAGTCCTTCTTGTTTGCTAACCCATTATTGGGGTATGCAGTGGGTTCATATCCCTTCATCCTACCAAATGTGTTTTTAAACTATCTGAGGTGGGAAGTCTGTGTTCCCTTTGTTCAATTACCTCAATGATTTTATAGGATATTGGTAATCAAACCTCTCTGAAATATTCCCCTTTTTTCCACAGAGAATTAAAAATTGGGCTAATTATTTCCCTTTATTTCCTTTTTCAAAACAAAGTCAATTATCTAATCTAACTCCAAAGATAACGAGAGAGATCCAAAACATCAAACTTAAACACCCTGTATTAACAGAGGAAGACCAACAATAATAAATTATGCTTCAATAATAAATTAAAGTAGCAGCAGAAACACAAAAACCTTAGACGTATGGAGAAAATAGAAAAGAGAGGTATCAAAAGAAACTGGTTAGAGGAAACCTAAAACAGTTCTACAGGACCTAGGAAGGAGCATTAGTACAGTGAAAATATAATGAACTGGTAGTAATAGAAACTCCTATGAGGACTCTGCAGAGAACAATTTGAAGTAGAATGGCTGTCCTGCATATGGGAGAATTTGGAAAAGGCAAATAACAAAGTTATGGAATGTTCATTAGAAAACAGGTTAAAAAGAGACCCAAACTGAAAGAGCTGAAGAGTGGTTGGTGGGCGTGAAGATTGCTTGATCACTTGCCTGCCTGGTGTGAAGGACCTCACTTATCACCTAGGAAAGATTTTAGACAGTGCTGATGAGAAACCTGCTGTCTTGGTACATGTGAGTACCAATAACATAGAAAAATGTGGAAGGGAGGTTCTGGAAATCAAATTTAGGCTCTTAGGTAATCAATAGAAATCAAACAAAATAAAACATGGAAAAGAAAATAAGATGATACCTTTTTTATTGGACATAACTTAATACATTTCTTGATTAGCTTTCAAAGGTTGCCCTTCTTTGTCAGATCGGAAATAAGCAAATGTGCTAGCTGACAGTGTATATAAGTGAAAACATTCAAGCATTACTATGACAGTCTGACAGGGTGGGAGGATGGGGGTGGGTAGGAGGTATGCATGGGGACATCAAAGCATATCATTGATATTCTAACAGGATGGGTGTGGAGAGAAATACAGCTTTATGGTTTATAATGGGCTAGGAACCCCAGATCCTTGTTAAGTCCTTTCTGTTGGGTGTTAAAATATTCAATCATTCTGACTTCAAAGGTCTTATGTTCTTGTATGGTTTTAAAGTTACCTTTCAGGATTCTCACTGTGAAGTCACTGGTACAGTGTCCTGGTCCTGTAAAATGCTGACCAACAGGGGTGGGAACCCTACTGGCACCAGTATTGTTCATGTGGTGTCTATGTAAATTGAATCTTGTCTTAAGCATCTGGCCTGTTTCTCCAATATAGCATTCTTCGTTACATTTTTTACACTGAATGATATATACCACATTGGAAGATGAGCAAGTGAAAGATTCTTTTATGTTGAATATCTTTCCTTTGTGGGTGACTGTGGGGTCCTGTGAAATATTTTGGCATAGCTTGCAACTGGATAAATTACAGGGAAGTGTGCCCTTCTGTTCCTTTTCAGTCTGTGATGGAAGTTTACTTCTGATTAGCTTGTGTTTTAAGTTGGGTGGCTGTCGGAAGGCCAGTACTGGTGGGGATGGGAATATCTTTTCAGTAATTCATCCTTCTGGAGTATAGGTTGTAGATCTCTTATGATTTTCCTCAGTTTTTCCAGCTCTGGATTGTATGTCACTACAAGGGGGATTCTGTCTGTGGATTTTTTTCTCCTTGTACTGTAGCAGATTCTCTCTGGGTATTTTGAGGGAGGAGGCAATATTCTTGGAGGTTATTTTGGGGTTGTAGCCTTTCTGTTTGAAGGATACAGTCAGGCTTTTAAGGTGTCTGTCTCTGTCCCCTGGGTCAGAGCAGTTACGGTGGTATCTTGTGGCTTGGCTGTAAATGATGGATCTTTTTGTGTGTGAAGGATGGAAGCTGGAGTTGTGGAGGTAGCTGCATCTGTCTGTGGGTTTCTTGTATATAGATGTTTGTATACAGCCATCACTGATTGAGACCGTGGTGTCCAAAAAATTGACTTTTTCTGGGGAGTAGTCAATTTTGAATCTGATTGTAGGATGGTATGTATTGAAGGCAGAATAAAATTGTTTCAGAGTTTCTTCACCCTTCATCCAAATCATAAAAATGTCATCGATGTACCGGTAGTATTTTCGAGGTTTGGTCTGGTGTGTATTCAGAAATGTCTCTTCCAGCTCAGCCATAAAAAGGTTGGCATATTGGGGTGCTGTCCTGGCTCTTAGGTAGGAAGCTGAAATCCAGAACCTCCAGGGTAGTATTTTCAGAAGTGCTCCCTGTTCTACGCACAGGGCCAAAGAGGCAGGCATAGCTCCGGAGTCTCAATATGTGGATAAGATGATGGTGCAGAGAGGAGGGTTTTAGATTTGTTAAAAACTTGGGCGACATTCTGGGGAAAGGGGAGTCTATTCCGGAAATATGGGCTCCATCTTAGGCAGGAAAGAGCCAGGCTGCTGACATCAACATTTAAAAAGGAGATAGAGCACCTTTTAAACTAGAAACTGGGGGACGACCAACAGTTGATCAAAAACGTATGGTTTGGAACAGGTATCTTTAAAAGATGTCACCAAAACAAGGACCTCTCGATAGCAAGATTGCAGTAAAGACCATAGTAGACTAGGTATCTTTAAGTATATAGGAGACAGATTTTAAAGATTGCAAATTATCACTGTCAACTACTGAGCAAGTTATAAATAGGACTGAATGCAAATGCCAGAAGCCTTAGAAATAAGATGGAAGATGTAGAATATATTATACTAAATGAAAAGATAGATATAATAGGTATCTCTGAGAGCTGGTGGAAGGAAGATAACCAATGGGACACTGTCATACCAGGGTATAAAATATGTTGCACTGAGTGGACTGAATTGGTGGAGAGGATAGCATTATACGTTAGAGGGCCTTGAATCGAATAGACTAAAAATTCTGCAGGACACAAAAAACACATCTTGGAATCCCTATGGATAGAAATTCCATGTGTAAAGGGAAAAATATAGTGATAGCAGAAATGCTATCCAAAATTAGGGAGGCTAACAAACTAGGTAACGCAATGATAATGGATGACTTCAGTTACCCTAATATTGACTGGGTAAACGTAACATCAGGGCATGCTAGCAGGCATGGAGCCATAGCGCTCCGAGACTCTGAATCAATTCGGAACTGATTCAGAGCACAGGGAAGAGTCAAGAATCGCCATAAAGCAAGCATGGTAAAACGGTGACACTGAAACTGTCCCAGGTGCGGGAGCGATGCAGAAACCCCAACGAACAACCGGAGGAGACAACCTCACTTAGGAGGCCTGGGAGCCCTGGCCATGCTACATCCAGCAGTGAGGAATGGCCAATTGGGCGTGTGTCGGGTGACACCAGTAACCCAGGAGGAAAACAGACGCATCCACAGCGAAGGTGAGCCCTTACAGTCTACCACACCAAGTGCAGGCGCTCACCAGTGAACTGGAACCAAGTCACCAGAGCACCCACTGAAGTGTGAATAGCCGAAGAGAGACGACCTCACCAAAGAGAATTGGGAGCCCCCAACCACGCTTCAGACGAGAGTCAGCCAGTAGGGAGGAATGGCCGATTTGGACACGTGTCCAGGAGACATCGGTAACCCAGGAGCCAATTAGCGGAAAGTGGACACCTCCACAATGAAGGAAAGCACCACAACCTGCTGCGCAAAGAGACTGTGCTCACCTGCAAACCAGAGTCAAGCCGCCGGAGCATCCACAGCACAGTGAGTTCTGCAAGAGAAGAGGGTTGGGTAGGACCAACATGTAGGAATGGAAAACTTGGCTCTTGATCAGCAACGTGAGTAGCAAGCGGCGAAACCAGGGAGGCCACATGGCTGAGACGCATGTGCAGCAGGAAAGACCAGCAAACCTAAGACCCATGTGACGGGGACATGTGCTACCAGAATGGCAGCCTGTGGAACGGGGCCCGATGAGCCAAATAGCAGCGAGGTAACACGCAGGGAGGGACATGTGGCTTTCGACCAGTGGCGCAGGAAGCAAGTGGTGAACCTAGGGTAACCCACACAGCAGAGACGTGAGTGCAGTTGGAAAGATCTTCGAAACAGAGACCCACAAGGATGGGACGTGTGCTTTTGGTGAAACCAGCACACGAGACGAGCAAGCACCCCAGGGCAACAGGAGAGCAGAAAATGGACGCACAAAACACATAGCAAGACACCGAGCACACTAACTGAGACCGGAGAGGGACTCCTAGACACACACACCCACATACCCATTCACAGAAAAAAAAGCCCAGAGACACAAAACAGGGCCGACAGGACCCATAGTAGGACCTTGGACAGGGAAACCTGCGTCTAAACACAATTCAGAATGGCCAACCTAAGAACACGAGCTACCTACTGCATGACAATAATGTGGATCACAGGGATACTAGCTACATTGCCTATTGAATGGAACAAAATTCCCATACATGCTACGGAAAAAAGTAAACCACACCATCACCTAGAAGAACCAAAATACAACCCTCATAATAAAACAGAGAACAAATCAACACCCACCAACAAAAAGACAAGCTAGAACAACACACAACAAGATTCCAATTATAAAATAGACTGCACAGGCAGCTGCAAATAAACAAACCAAAGCCATCCACAACACATCCACTGAAATACCCGTTGGGTACATAAATGCACAATTGGCAGTAAACAAGATAGAACTACTGAGAGACTGAATCCAAATGGAACAACTAGGACTATTGCTCATAACAGAAACATGGCTGCACATGGAAGATGACCCAGCACTGCTGGACTTATGCCCACCAGCATACAAAACAATGCACATCTACAGAAACAAAAAGAAAAGAGGGAGAGTTGCAATAATATACAAAACCACTTTCACCATAGAACCTGTAGCCAAACACTCATCTACAGCGGTTGAAATACTGGCATGCAAAATCACTGACTCAAGACTTGAAGGCCAAGTATGTATCATATTGTTCTACCGACTCCCAGGGAGCTGAACAAGTGCCCAAGACGATTTCATTGACTTTGTATCAAATACATGTACAAACCAACAAAATGTCTTGCCAATTGGCAACATAAGTCTGCACCTAGACAAACAAAACGACAGTAACACAAAAACTGTAACAAACTTCCTAAACCAATGGAACATCACAATAATAGAAGGCATGTCATCCCACACAAAAGGACACCTACTAGACATACTAGCCTACAGGCTGCCAGCAAACAACAACCACACGTGGGAAGAGGTACCATGGTCAGATCATAGAAAGCTCACCTTCATATTGAAATGGAAGAAGAAGAACAGAAAGAACAGAAAACCAACTTCACCACACACATACACAACCAGAAGTAGGCAACCACACCATCTGGACAACGATGATAAATGAACATAATATAGAACCAGGTGACACCTATTTTATGAGGAACTGGGACGAAGCATGCGAAAACACACTGAATAAAATAGCACCACTTAAAACAAAAACAAGAAATAAAAAACAACCCAGACCTGGTTTAACAACAAACTACTACACATGAAAATACTATGCTGCAGATTAGAAAGAAAATGGACCAAAAAGAACAGACCTAAACAAAGACACATGGAGAAAAGCTGTAAGAACATACAAACACAATACAAAAAAAAGCCAAAGCAGAATACTACAATACATACACAAACCCAGAACAGATTAACATGAAAAAAGTATTTGATCTCTTGAAGAACCTGCTGAACACCCAGGTAGTACTTGCAACAACCGAGACGTCACCTACTGCAGGTGAGCTAGGGCAATATTTTGAACAAAAAATAAGAAAAACAAGAGCTATCCTTGTGATACCACAAGTGACCATTGCTGACTTCTTACAAGACTGCGAAACAAAAACCTCCCGTACCACGGCAGACAGAGTCTGGTCTACTTTCGAACCAATGTACATGAAAAATATCTATTAGACAAATGCCCCAACTACATGATGAAAGATTAACCAGAGTGGTTCATTGAATGCATCACAGAATATATTATATACATGCTAACAGAAGGGCAATTCCCAAAAGACAGGCAAAATCATACTTGCACCAATTCCCAGGAATGTAACAAACAAGATCAATACCACTGACGACTAAAACGATGTTGGGATCGGTAACACAACTATTAATGGATTATTTAACAAATTTCACAATACTACATAAATCCCAATCGGGGTTCAGACCACAACACAGCACCAAAACGGTACTAATCACACTAATAACCTTTAGAAGCTTAATAAGCCAAGGGCAAAAAATATTACTATTGCAATTTGACATGTCAAGTGCGTTTGACCTAGTAGACTATGGAGTATTGACGACCCTACTCGATTACTTGGGAATTTGTGGCACAGTGGCCACATGGTTCAATGGATTCCTAAAGACCAGATCTTTCATTGTAAAAATGTCCAGCCAGCTATCTACTGCCTGGATCCCTGAGTGTGGGGTACCACAGAGCTCCCCGCTATCTTCAACACTATTCCGTGTAATGATTGCTCCTGTCTGGGAAAAAAAACTGGAGCTAAAGGGCTTTAACCCATTTATCTACGCAGACGATGTTGCCATATTCATACCCTTTGGTAACAATATCACAGAAATAGCGGATAAAATTAAATTGATGCTGGACCTCATGGAAAGTTGGGCAGAAACTTTCAAAACTCAAGCTAAACGGGGACAAAACCAAATTCCTAGCACTGTCAAGTTTGCACAACCCTACAGACCACCAAAACTTCACAATCAACCACCAAACATACTAAATTGGAACACAATTAAAAATACTGGGAATTACTCTTGATAAACACCTAACACTAGATAGTCAAATATCAGCAGTAACAACCAAATGCTTCAGAACATTATGGAAACTGCGAAGGATCAGAGACTACTTGCAAAGACAATCATTCTGGATTATAGTACAATCAACGATATTATCACAACTAGACTATTGCAATGCAGCATATGTAGGATGCAAGGAAAGCACACTGAAAACGCTGTAAACAGTCCAAAACATGGCAGCAAGACTAATGTTCAAGAAATCGAAATAAGAAAGAGCTACCCCTTACTCAAATCACTACACTGGCTACCTAAAGCGTACACCATCATCCATAAAATATTATTTGGTCAGTCACCAGAATATATGATAGATATAATTGAACTATCGCCAAGAAATGCAAGCCCAGAAGCCAGAAACTGCCTACTTCTTCACCTACCCAACTTTTGAAACATAATATGCAAATCTGTCTACATGGCTGGTTTGAACTATCTGGGCTCCAAATGGTGGAACTCAATACCAAAGATCACAAGAAGCATCACGATCTATCTACACTTTAGGAAAGAACTGAAAAGATACCTCTCTAAAAAATTGTACTATAAATAACTTAGTCATCAATATCCATCCCAAATACAAATCATAAATCAACACTACAGGCCCAAACTAAAGTGCAAAAACTGTAAATTACCAACAAAAGCATCAATACAAAATATGTAATTTAAGGACAAAATTGTAACAACCAATCGGAACATAATTTGTAAGCCACTTTGAACTGAAACCTGTTTTTGGATAACAGTGGGATACAAAAATGCATAAATAAATAAATGATGAAATCGAGGACTGCTTTATGGAGCAGCTGGTTCAGGAACCAACAAGAGGAGGAACAATTCTAGACCTAGTGGTAAGTGGAGTGCCTGATCTGGTGCAGGAGGTAATGAAGCCACTTGATTACAGTGATCATAACATTATCATATTTGATATAAGCTCTGGAGTAAGTACACACAGGAAATCCAGTATGTTAGCATTTAATCTTCAAAAAGCAGACTGTGGTAAAATGAAGAGAATATGTTTTTTTTTTTTTTTTTTTAACCAAAGGAGCAGCTGCAAAGGTCAAAAATTTACACCAGACTTGGATGTTATTCAAAAATAGCATCCTAGAAGCCCAGACCAGATATATTCCATGTAGTAAAGGAAGAAGGAAGGCCAAACAATAGTTGGCATGGTTAAAAAGAGGTGAGGGAAGCTATTAGAGCTAAAAGAAAAGCTTTAGAAAATGGAAGAAGGATCTGACTGAAAGTAATAGGAAAAAGTATAAGAAATGGTAAGTCAAATGCAAAGTGCTGATAAGAAAGGCAAAGAAAGACTTTGAAACAAAGATTGCATTGGATGCAAAAACACATAGTGAAAACTTTTTTTTTTAAGGTATATTAAAAGCAAGAAGCTGGTAAAAGAATCAGTTGGACCATTAGATGACTGAGGAGTAAAAAGGGCACTCAGGGAAGACAAGGCTACAGCAAAGAGATTAAATGAATTCTTTGCTTTACTGAGGAAGATGTGGGGGAGATACCAGGTACTGAATGCTGATGAGTCAGAGCAACTGAATCGAATCTCTGTGGCTTCAATGCTCAATGCTTAGCATGCTTTCAATGTTTGATTTAGACATGTAGCCAGTCTAGTGCATGCGTTATTCAGCATCTAGTGCACAAAGGAGTTCTGTATTGCTTTTACTGTTCGTGGTAGCAGCTAACGATAATCCTATGCAAATGTATTATAATGAGCTCTTTAGTATTTAAATGAGAAATCCATGTGATGCACAGACGTTTCTGTGCAATGCACAGAAAGAGTGCCCTCCTTTTAATGTTCAAAGTATTCCGACAGGTATGGAGCTGTCTATGCATGAAAGCGACTTCTCGGTGGAGCAGTCTGCTTTCATAGTATTCGTACATGTGTTAAATGTGCCATGTTTGCCTATTATTGTGTGTGTTCTGTACATAACAGTAGCGTGAAAAATTTGTTGTGGAATATTTAATAGAAACTATATGTGTGTGAAATGTACTATGTATGGGTGGGTGTGTCCTCCTCGTAAATGTACTATGTGTGTGTATTACATGTGTGTGTATGCCCCCCCACACGTTACAGCATTGCTACAGTTGTGGATTCCTATGAAGCAGTTCTCGCCTTTTGTTCCCTGAGCATGTGTATAACATCGACGCTTACCAATACACATGTGCTAGGTGCTTTGCCTGTCAAGCTGCTTGCAGAATTTCCATGCATCTTATTTGCATCCAGTTTCCTTTGAGCATCGATCGCTGTTTCCAAATTGGTAAGGTCAATTGTGGATATAGACGCACGCAGTATGTAACGGTGACTTTTGAGCACTGGGTCCTGTCAACCTGTAAGATGTAATGGTGCAGTTTAACAAATTGAAGAGTAGCAAATCATGTGGACCAGATGCTATATGTCCCAGAATATTGATAGAACTGAAAAATGAACTTTCAGAGCTATTGTTAGTAATAAGTAATTGGAGGGTAACCAATGTAACACCAATTTTTAAAAAGGGTTCCAGAGGTGATCTGGGAAATTATAGACCATTGAGCCTGATGTCTTTGCTGGGTGAAATGGTAGTGACTATTATAAAGAACAAAATTACAGAGCATATACAAAGGCATGAATTAATGCGACAAAGCCTACGTGGATTTTGTCAAGGGAAATCCTTGCCTCACCAATCTACTACATTTCTTTGAAGGGGTGAATAAACATATGGATAAAGGTGAGCCCGTATATCTGTATTTTCATAAGGCATTTGACAAAGTATCTTACGAATGAGTCCTGAGAAAATTAGAAATTCATGGGATATGAAGTAGTGTCCTATTATGGATTAAAAACTAGTTAAAAGATAGTAAACAGAAAGTGCATTTCTTTTTTGTAAAGGAATTTTGATATGAACAATAAAGACTTGTTATAAATTAAAAGATAGAAAACAGAGAGTAGGGTTAAATGGTCAGTATTCTCAATGGAGAAGGGTAGATCATGGGGTTCCCCAGAGTTCTGTGCTGGGGCTACGTCTTTTTAACATATGGGAATAACTAGTGAGGTAATTAAATTTGCTGGTGACACAAATTTATTCAAAGTTGTTAAATTGTAATAGGATTGTGAAAATTTGCAAGAGGATCTTACGAGACTGGGCAACTGGGCATCCCAATGGCAGATGACATTTAATGTGAGCAAGTGCAAAGTGATTCATGTGGGAAAGAGAAACCCAAATTATGGCTATGTGATGCAAGGTTCCACATTAGGAATCACCACCCAGGAAAAGGATCTAGATGTCATTGTTGATATGTTGAAACCGTTGCTGCATACTGAGCAGAGGGTTAAGAAAGCAAATAGAATGTTAGGAATTATTTGGAAAGGAATGGAAAACAAAATGATAATGTTATAATAATGCCTTTGTATTACTCCATGGTGTGACTGCACCTCAAATACTGTTTGCAATTCTGATTACTGCATCTCAAAAAAGATATAGCTGAATTTGAAAAGATACAGAAAAAGGGCAACAAAAATGATAAAGGGGATGGGATGACTTTCCCTATGAGGAAAGGCTAAAGTGGCTAGGGTTCTTAGCTTGGAGACGAGACTGCTAAGGGGAGATATGATAGAGGTCTATAAAATACTGAGTGGAGTGGAATGGGTAGACGTGAATCATTTGTTTACCCTTTCTGAAAATACTAGGATTGGGGGGCATTCAATGAAACTAGTAAGTAGTAAATGTAAAACAAACTCAACATGTAATTAAGCTCTGGAATTCATTGCCAGAGAATGTGGTAAAAGTTGTTAGCAGGTTTTAAAAAAGGTTTGGATAATTTCCTAAAAGAAAATTCCGTAAGTCAGTGATTCCCTAACCTGGCCCTGGAGGCACCTCAGCTAGTCAGGCTTTTAGGATATCCACAATGAATATTCATGAGAGAGATTTGCATGCAGTGGAGGCAATACATGAAAATCTCTCTCATGAATATTCTTTCTGGATATGCTGAAAACCTGACTGGGAGGGGTGCTTCAAGACCAGTTTTGGGAATCACTGCTGTAAGCCATTATGAAGATGGACTTGGGAAAATCCACTACTTATTTCTAGGATAAGCAGCATAAAATCTGTTTTACTCTTGTGGGATCTTGCCAGGTACTTGGGACTTGGATTGACCACTGTTGGAAACAGGATACTGGGCTTTATGGACCTTTGGTGTCCCAGTATGGCAACTCTTATGTTCTTAGAGCCCTGGCACACTCCACCAAGACGTGTCTGATTGCTAAAATCAACTGATCAGGTAGCCAGACTTAACACAACAATGGCTAATAATAGGAACAATACTTCTTCTAAAGGAAGACAAACCTATAACTTGTCTAGCTATAGTCTGTCATTTCCATGGATGCAGTTAGAATATATGATCATATCAATTCTAATAGAGCAAAGGGGCAATAAGAAGGGAGCATGTGGAACTAAAAATCTTGTAGTGCTGAATAAAGCCATCATGGCTAAGAAGAGTAGAACTCTCAGTATAGCATGAATTGACTATATATGTATATAAAAGCCACATTCATAGATAATAAATAACATGAAAATGTGCAGAATAAATCCTGGATTGATCAAGTACATGAAAATGTGATAAACTGCACTCCAACTGAAGGATGAAAATGGACAATATGTTATTCCTAATATCAAGATCTAACAAGGCATATTTCAGGTGGACTTCCTGTTGCCATTTGTGTTTTGCATGCATTTGTGTTTTGTATGGTACTTAATCTGTTGAGTACTTATGTTAAAAACTATAGGTCTAGTTTTAATCTTAAAGATAGTAATGATCCAGAGGTTCCCCTAATTCCATAAACTTGCGTTCTCAAATTTCTTTCTAGTGTACAAGTTTGTGCATTCAAGTTATAGAATAAGGTCAGTTGTGCACGTAACTTAATTCAATAATTGGCTGATAATTGCCTTTAATTGCCCTGGATGGCTGTTCTATAAGTTGCATGCTCAAATTCTAGAACGTGCAACTTCAGTGGGGGCATGAACCTGAGAGGGGTATGGGTGGGCAGGGGCATGTCAGGTAGTTAGGCATGCAGGTTGTAGAAAAAATGTATATATATTCATTAAGATTTATTTACCACCAGGAGGAGGTGGGCTCTATGGCGTAGAAGGAATGCTGGCCATGAAGATAACGCATTGCTGTAATGACGTTGAGTGGTAGTTGACTATACAAGGTACACAAATGTTAACAGCTTCTTCAAAGCTGCGTTGTGATGTAAATCTCGTCCTAGTGTTAATAAAAAAAAAAATATATATATATATAAAGATTTATTTACCACCTTTATGCAGGAATTCACTCAAGGTGGTGTACAGCAAGAACAACTCAAACATAAGCTATAGACAATTACAGCAGTAAAAATATTCAGACAATAACATGGCCTAGTATGCTACATTACAGTGTCAACACAGTACACAATAAAACATTTTAATAGACAGCATAAGGTATAAGCAGAGATGGAATAGATAAGATAGAGGGACAGGAGTAAGAAAAAAAGGGCTAATTTTAAAGAAAGTTGCAAATGATGTCAGAAAGGTGCTTGAACATAGTATGTGCAGCTGGTTTCATTAGTGTGTGTGTGTGACTAATAAGTTAGTTACTACTTCCACTAAAGGCCTGGTTGAACAAACAAGCTTTCACCTGCTTCTTGAAGTACAGGTAGTCTTGTGTTAAGCAAATTCTTTCAGGGAGTGCATTCCAGAGTATGGGGGCTACTCTGGAGAAGGCTCGATTTTGAGTATCACATCATGTGATGTCCTTTGGAGAGGGCATAGTTAGGGATGCTATCATTTTTGCGCCTAACTGCCTACACTTAGGTGTGAGCATTTATGTTAGCCATTCAGCTGGTGTAAGTGCTCGTGCTTAGTTAGACATGTTGCTACCCTTCTATAATGGCACTGCAATTAGTTTTCTTTCCCTGATCTAACCATACCTAGCTTTGCTTGCTGGCAAAAACAGGTATGTTATAAAACACGCTTACCTGTACATTCGCTAAGGAGAGGAGGGGAAGATCTCAAAACACACTTTTTATGTATGCATTCGCCTGTGCAAAAAACATTTAAACTTTCTCTCATTATATATGCTTCTTAATACGTCATGGGTTGGTAATGTGCAGTGGATGGAATTGTTAGTCATTCTTCTTGGAGACATTTAATAAACAGAAAACATTACATGTCAGTATCTTAAACATTTTGCTTTGGACTGCATGTCTAGAGTTTGTGCTGTCTCATTAAAGTAATACTGAGAGTAACACTAAATAACAGGATTATTGTTTGTTTTAGGAAATGAAAGCAATATGAACTGTCTTAAAGTTCCAGATTTATATTTCAGATTGAGTAAATATTTCTAAATGTGTTGCAATGCATGCCATCGTGGAAACTGTGAAATACAGTCCAAATGAATGGACATAATCTTTAAATTTAGATAGCCAAGTTAAATGTCATTGGAGAATTAGTTGGTTATCGAGCAAAATCTTTTGTAGTTAATCAACTGTGCTAAACAGCTTGAATGTTTTTGTGTATGAGCTGTTCATTTAAAATATTTTAAATTGAGCTTTCAAAATGAAATTCTTCAAAATCACATACATATTCCAACTTCATATGAATTAATGGAGGAAAGGAATGAACAAATGTACTTTCTTTTATGGTTGACAGAGTATTTTGTATTTAATAGAGAATGTTCAACTTTGTTTTGTGCTCTCACCTTTTATGTAAAGTGACTTGAAAACAAGAATATTGAATTGTCCTTATTACATATTTTGCCTTGATATATACATCAAGGGGGGGCACATTCCTTTCACAATAATACATTAGGTTTTTGAAGAGCTCTGAAGCGTCATTCTATACTACTCCCTTCCTAGTAAACAGTGCCTTGACAGCTCTAAACTTACAATACAGAACAAACTTTCTAAAAGTGTATGGGGACTCAGGGAAATGGAGAAAGAGTGACCATCTGGATGGGACACCACAGTTGTTCTCAAGCTTACACTGCATAGAGGAAATGAGCTATTTCATAGAAGCCCATTGGCACATCTTCTGTCTCATGCACTTTGCAAGCATATTGGATATGCTGCCTGGAAACCATGGCTACCCAAATGGTGTTTACACATCTGGGCAAATAGGAGATTAATGCCACATGTCTCATTTCATCCTTTTGTAAAAGTCAGTATAAAGGCATTATTTCAAAGTCACCTCTTCCATATCTAATCTTGGACTAAAGATTTTCCTGCTTGAGGCTATACATCTGTTACAGTGGCCATAAAACAGGAGGATCGTTTACTGAGCCGTACACTTGAACCTCAAATGCAAATCCATGATAGGCCAAATGGATAGGAAACCAGATCATATCTCCTATACATACTATATCGTTAGCCTTTTATTGAAATCTTTTATCCTATCATCTTTTTCAAATGGACAAGGGCTCTTTAGATTCCTCTGCAGTGCTGTTCTTTTGGTTACAGATGGGTCTTTCATTGTATTCTATCACATAATATTTTTCATTGCCAGGCAGACCTCCAGCATGATATTCAGTATGCCAGACTGGTTGATTATGTGAGGTATAATGCTACCCCTCTTCTAGTCTGCAGCTGGTGTATATACTTGGACTCTGAGGAGATACTCTGTAGTGTCCTCCTACTTACCATTTATATTGTATTTGATCTTCAATGGAACAGAAAAATGAGGATGTATGATTGTGTTTATAGTCTATGCTAGGAGCAGAACTTTAACATTTTTTAAATATTTTCCTAATGTCTAGAAAACCTTTCCAGGAAAAACTGCCTAAATTAGTAGGAAATAAATATGCATTATACATATAATAAAAAAATATGTTTCAAACAATTCTTAACAAACATCAACAGAAATTATAAAATTAACATGAATATTAAAATACAAGAAAAACAATTAAGACCTGACTATCATGTCCAGTCCGTTCTCACACCAATAGAACCAGGCTTAATTATATCGTTAAACAATATT
Source organism: Microcaecilia unicolor (assembly GCF_901765095.1). Lineage (NCBI taxonomy): Eukaryota > Metazoa > Chordata > Amphibia > Gymnophiona > Siphonopidae > Microcaecilia > Microcaecilia unicolor. Next base: position 259,000,805 of record NC_044037.1, read on the forward strand.
ATAATGAATTAGAGCCATATGATGAAGAATGGCACCAAAGCAATTATAAGCCATCGGCATTAGCAGTAACATACTCTTGGCCTTCTGGTTAACCAGCCAACCCAAACCCAGGCTGGCTTAATCATTAGGCAAACAAGGCAGTAAACTAGGGCAGCAGCTTCTGAGGACAAAGGAGGGGACCCATTGGCAAACAGCAGGTATAGTTAAAGCAAAATAGTAAGTCCTGAGAGACACACACAATTGAAAGAACTAGTAAGTGTGCACTTTTACCCTCGGTGGAATAAAACGGAGTGGTAGCCATGTTGGTCCACTTTTAAAAGTAATAGAAGATAAAACACACACAAAACAATAAAGTTAGTCCTTTTTTATTGGACTAACTTTACATTTTTTTGACTAGATTTTTGAAAGCAATACCTTCGGGTCAGAAGTGATCAAAAGATGATACGTATCAAAATCTATAAATAAAACATAAAAGCATTCATTCCAATGTCAGTTTCACAGAGAAAGGTAGGGGTGTGGGGTGAGAAACAGGAGAGATGGATGGATAATTAGACGGTGACAAAACATAATTTTATGTTTATAATGTGATAGGAAACCTCAATCTTAAGTCCTGCTTGGTGGGTGTCAAAATATTTCATCATTTTAACTTCAAAGGTTTTACTTTCCTAGACTGTGTTAAAATTTCCTTTTAGCATTCTCACCATAAAGTCATTGATGCAGAGCTCTGGTCTTCCAAAGTGCTTTTCCACAGAAATATCACCCTTTGTGGTGTTTAATGTCATTCTTGTCCTTAGCTTCTGGCCTGTCTCTCCAACATAGCATCCTCCTTCGCATTTTATAAATTGAATGATACATATTGTTTTGGTTATTCAACGTAAATGGGACCGACAGATTGTTGGATAATTGAAAAGTTGGGTATTGCACAATAAGTGGATAAGGGATAAAAGCAGAAGTATATTGAATGTATGTTTCAAAAGAGGAAGCATCTTACCACACTGCTTCCTTTTATCAAAGCGTGATACCAGGAAAGAGAAAAAGAAACTCACGCACATCTCGATGATAATATAGTGATGTTAACAAGGTGTGTCGGATAAGCAAAGATTGGAGTAGCGCAGTGCTTTTTTTGTAGGAAAAAAAATAACCAGTACTCATACAGGGCCAACCTTAAGGGCAGGGTCACTATCTATGGCTCCGTTTCTGTAGTAGCCACACCCCCAAAGTAGTGACACCCATTTTACCAGCTATGGAGCATATAAAAAGGTATCATGGAAAATATTACACCAGTTCATAAATCCAACAAAAGAACCCCTAAGATTGACCATAAATTAATCAAATATGTAGACAAGAATTCAGCTGAAACTCCCAAAAAACAGACTCTGGCATGCGGGACAACACCAGAAATCCAAAAATATTTTCCCCTTGTACACAACTACCATACTACTTTATCTTAAACTACAAATAAAATTCTTTTTTTCTGCCTTTGTTGTCTGGCCACATACTTTTTTTTTTTCAGTTGTGTCCCTTTCTCTGTTTTCTACTTTCCTCGTCTTCTTACTCTATTTCCAGGATTTCCTGTCCATTTGTCATTTTTCTCTTCTCCTTTTCCTTTCAGTTTTCTTCAGTTTATTTTCTACCTCTGTCCAGATTTGATTCTTTCTTACTATCCAGTCTTCAATTTCCTTCTTTTGACTATGTCTAACAACAGCTTGCTCCTCTCTCCTCCCCACATCCATCTAGCATTTTCCCTCTTTCTCCTCCCCACATCCATCCAGCATTTCCCCTCTTTTTCCTCCCCTTGTCTGTCCAGCGTTTGCCCCGTCTCACAATCTTTCTATCGAGCATCCTTCTATCCCTTTTTTCTATCCATTGTCTCCCCTTCTTCTGTTAATCATTTTCCCCTCCCTTCAATTCAGTATCTTCCACCTCTTTTCTGCGGCCGCTGCTGCTGCTTCTCCTTCTGACAAGCAGCAATGGGAGCAAAGCAAGGAGAAACAGGCCGGTGCTGCAGTGCTCGGGTGTTCGCTGTGGGCTTTGACATCAAAGGGGATCCTCAGAGCCCACAGCATGTGCCCAAGCACTGTGGTCCCATGCCTGCTACTCCTTTCTCTTCTGCCCCCCGCCCCCCCCCCCCCGCTGCTGCTTGTTGGGCAAGTAGTGGCACCTATCCTGTCTGGGGAGGAGAGGGGAATAAGATTGGGTATTTTGGAGAGAGGCAATGGGATGGCATGAGGGAGTAGTTGAGAGAGGAAAACTTCAGGGATATTAGAGGTTGAGAGGGAGATTGTGGGGGAAAGGGGGGTGTTAAAAGGTAAGTTAGTAGGGTTGAGGGGGTTGAAATAGAGAGATGGGGGAAGAGGTCAGAAGGATTGAAGAGAGAAACTTGAAAGAGACCAAAGTCAAGGTGATTGGAGGTGCTCCTGAAAAGACTGTCTTTTTTTTACTATTGGGGGGGGGGGGGGGGTGACGGCTCACTGCCGAACGCATGCTGTGTGAAGGTGTGCTATCTGCATATTCTGTCAGCACTTACAATAATGCATTAAGGCCAAGTAGTTAGTTTGCCTGTTTTCCCCTCATAGACATCCAGTGGGAAAATAGCCCACAGGTCCTAAAAGCACTGTGGCAGACTTTAGAGGATGACTGCTTCCTCTTTCTCTGCTCTTCAGCTTCAGTGTGAACATTATGGGGTCAGGGATGGGATGCCAGAGAGATCTCCGTAATTGTGTCAAAGTCCAGCTTGAATGCAGCTTGAGTGAATCAAGGTAACGGAGACAAAGAAAGAAAGAAGAGAAATGTTGGTATGTTTTAGGATAATAAAAAGCAAATGATGCCGTCTCAGTGAAAAAAAGAGCAGACCTGGTGTTCTATATGAGAGTTTTTAGAAGTAGATTTTTGATTAGAGAATTTGATAATGCTCTATAAGGGCTTTTTTTTTTAATACGTTGAAATTTCTGTCTTTGATTTGAATGTGAGCTAATGAGAATCGAGTTTTCCCAGAAGTGAGTATTTATTTTTGTGATTTGTCTTTGTAGGTAGATTTGGGATCAGGATCACTTGGGAAGGGGAAGAATGAGAGGTTTGGTGTCTAATTTATTTTCAGATCGTTACTTATTTTTTTCGATAACAACTGATACTCAACGTTGCTAAATGTTTGCTTACTAGAATCCACTCTTTGAGTGAATCAAGCCTAGTATTTCAAATGTTTTGGTCTACTTTTATGAAATATTAAATATTTTGGTACCATTGAAAAGCATAGATTTGTGTTTCATTGAACTCTAGTAGTCAGTTCATCAGTAGCAACCACATGGTTGACTTGGCTGCTAGTTTTCATCAAGTGGTTAGATAACCACAGAGGTTTGGAGAGGTTCTTTCAATTTGATGACAAAAATCTATTATAGGTAAAACAGAAATATCATGTTATGTTCCTCTAGATTTTCACATTGTGTTTGTCACAATGAAGAAAAGGTCTCTGAGGATGCCAGGAGACCTACAGGAGCTAAGTAACTCACTTGAATTGTGAAACGGATACTGTATATAATAAATAAATGCCACATTTTTTAGTTCATCACATGAAACTTTTTTATAGTCCCAGGGCTTGTTTAATAACAAAGATAATCTCTCAGTTTTTATATTTGTAAAAATACGGAAACAATCTCTCTAGATTATATTTAGATTAAGGACTTTTCATTATTTTTTCTCACAAAATGTATTATTAAAAAAGGAGAGGTCTATGATTTCATCTGTGGTGGTTTTATTTATTGAATTTGTATCCCACATTTTCCCGCCTATTGGTAGGATAAATGTGGCTAACATGATTCTGGAGTAAATTGGTTACAGATTGTATTGAACAAGGTTACAATTTATATGCAACAGTGAGAGCCTGTAGTAGAGTCAAAGGAATTTGAATAAACAGGGTAGAATTTGTATAGACCACTGAGATTAGCATGTGTCTTGTTAATGGGTTTTAATTTAGTTTCAGGTAGACGCGTTATGTGTTTGTGGTGAGTTGAACGACAAAAGCGTGTACCTTTTCTGCCCACTGGTATGTTTATTGGTGATGTAATACGGTGGTCTGGACTGATTATTTTGGTTCAGTGGGGATGAACATCCTGAAAAGGTGGACCTTAATATGTTTTTGGAAGATTAGGTAATTGTCCTTGAGTTTTAGGTTTTTGGGTAGTGAGTTCCAAATTTTGGTGCAGACATAGGAGAAGCTAGAGGTGCAAGTCCTTATCTACTGGCCACATATGATGATGCCAACCTGAAAATATGTTGTTAATAAATCCTTTTTTTGTTGCATGTTTGAAAGCTTTGCTGATGAGCTTTATTGAATTGCATAAGTTGTTTCTTATAGATTTGTGTGACAGCTCTGATCTGGTAATTAACTTTCATGTTACTGTTCTTTGTAAAGTGCCCACTGAGTGTTTCAGTACACCTTTTCTGTGGACTCTGGAGAGAAACCAGACAGACATTCTTGGAAAAGAATATCTTGAATGTTAAAGACCATAGCAAAATGTTATGGTAAAATAAATGTACTTTATGTTTGATTGTCTTTAATGTGAAGTGGGTTAAGCAATATTGCTAAATCACCTATCAGAAAATCAAAAACAGTTTACTATATTACTGTGTTGTTTGTTGTTTATTTCAGTTGCTTTATCTGCACGTAAGAAAATATCAATATTTTCATCAAAATAACTATTTCTGCACTTAGTAGAAGTATCTGCATTACAATTTAATGTGCGTCTTTGACAGATGTAATTTCATACTGTTTTCTCTGAAACCATTAAGGTTGTATTTCCTAACTGCTAACTTCCATTTCAGCACAATCATTGAGAGGTTCAGTACATTTCTTTCTGAATGTAAAAACAGTTTGGTTCACCAGGACTGTTGAAGACAATGTGTAGAGAATGTTCTTACATTGTAAACCATCAAAAGACAGTATTTTAGGCAAAAATATCAGTGGGTGACATACCTGTAGAGTAAACCATACGTGCCCTTGAGCGAAATGCAGTAATTAGTTGTTGTTTTTGACTGCACTGTCCCAGGTGCAGATGTAGTGAAAGGAAAAAAGCACGGTTACCATCTTTGCACTGTTGGAAGTTTTATGCTCATTCAATTTTTAATTTACCAATAAGAAGTTCTGAAAGCATGAAGCCCAAGGGGATTTCAGTACACAATCTGATGCTTTAAATAAAAGTGAATGCTAAGAGTACTGCAAACATGTTAACATGTAAACTATAATCAGGGATTTTTTTTTAAGGGGGTACTTGGGGGTACCGAGTAATGGCACCTTTTTCATTGTCTGCTAAAATTGACCCATGGTCCTCAAGTTTCTAATGAAAGATCTCAGGCTCTACATACCAATTCTGCCTTGTCATAGATTCTGTGACTGGTTGCAGGGGGCCTGGCTACTGTGGGGTTGGTCCCTCAGTGATCACCCCACCCCTGAAGGGTGGCCTAGCATTTGAGTACCGGCACCTTTTTTGTTAAAAAAATGCACTGAATATAATTAATAATAAAGATGAACAAAATGATCATGTACAAATGTAGGGTCATCTAACCTGCCTGACAGTTTTTTATTATATCATGGCTCCTACTCATTAAAATATATGTTCTGCAATGCATAAAATGAGTTGATAACAGATTCTTCAGAGGTACCTGGCATGCTAGTCATGCATTACAAGACTTTACTTTGCAGTGTTGGCCACTATGTCTGAAGTGAAGAACTATCATATATACCAGGCTGAAGTGGAGGGCGGCCACTCAGAACTCAAAGTCTTAGATTTCAAGCGTGCTGATTTTAGTAAAATGGGGGAATACCTGAGGAAGGAGCTGATGGGCTAGGAGAACAAACGAGAAGTGGAAGGACAGTGGTCCAGGCTAAAAGAAGCTATAAATACAGCCACAAGCATTTATGTAAGGAGAGTAAATAAAAGCAAGAGAAAAACGAAACCGATATGGTTCTCCAAGCAAGTGGCCGAGAAAATAAAGGCTAAAGAGTTGGTGTTCCTGAAATACACAAAAACTCAAGAAGCTGAACATGGAGAGGAATACCGGAGGAAACTGAAATAAGCCAAGAGAGAGATACGTCTGGCGAAAGCGCAAGCGGAAGAAAAAAATGGCTAGAAATGTAAGGAGGGGTGACAAAAATTTCTTCAGGTATATTAGTGAAAAAAGGAAGACAAGGGAATTGTGAGACTGAAAGACGCTGCAAACCGCAATGTAGATAAAGATGAAGAAAAAGCAAATTTGCTAAATAGATACTTTTGTTCTGTTTTCACATAAGAAAATCCTGGAGAAGGACCGCGATGGACTGGCAAAAGTACAAATGAAAATGGAGTAGATATAGCACTGTTCATGGAAGAGAGTGTGTATAATCAACTTGAAAAGCTAAAGGTGGACAAAGCCATGGGACCGGACGGGATCCACCCCAGGATATTAAAGGAGCTCAAAGAGGTTCTGGTGGGTCCTCTTAAAGATTTGTTTAATAAATCATTGGAAACGGGAGAGGTTCCGTGGGATTGGAGAACGGCGGATGTGGTCCCGCTTCACAAAAGTGGTGATAGGGAAGAAGCTGGAAACTACAGGCCGGTAAGCCTCACTTCAATTATTGGAAAAGTAATGGAAGCGATGCTGAAGGAAAGGATAGTGAATTTCCTGGAAGCCAATAAGTTGCAAGATCCGAGACAACATGGTTTTACCAAAGGTAAATCGTGCCAAACGAATCTCATTGAATTGTTTGACTGGGTGACTGGAGAATTAAATCAGGGATATGCTATAGACGTAATCTACCTAGATTTCAGCAAAGCTTTTGACACAGTTCCCCACAGGAGGCTCTTGAACAAACTGGACGGGCTGAAAATAGGACCCAAAGTGGTGAACTGGATTAGGAACTGGTTGACGGACAGACGCCAAAGGGTGGTGGTAAATGGAGTTCGCTCGGTGGAAAGGTGAGTAGTGGAGTGCCTCAGGGATCGGTGCTGGGACCGATTCTGTTCAATATATTTGTGAGTGACATTGCCGAAGGGTTAGGAGGTAAAGTTTGCCTATTTGCGGATGATACTAAGATTTGTAACAGAGTGGACATCCAGGAGGGAGTGGAAAACATGAAAAAGGATCTGAGGAAGCTAGAAGAATGGTCTAAGGTTTGGCAATTAAAATTCAATGCAAAGAAATGCAAAGTGATGCACTTAGGGAGTAGAAATCCACGGAAGACGTATGTGTTAGGCGGTGAGAGTCTGATAGGTACCGACAGGGCGAGGGATCTTGGGGTGATAGTATCTGAGGATCTGAAGGCGACGAAACAGTGTGACAAGGCGGTGGCCGTAAGTAGAAGGTTGCTAGGCTGTATAGAGAGGGGAGTGACCAGCAGAAGAAAAGAGGTTTTAATGCCCCTGTATAAGTCGTTGGTGAGGCCCCACCTGGAGTATTGTGTTCAGTTCTGGAGGCCGTATCTTCCTAAGGATGTCAAAAGAATTGAAGCGGTGCAAAGAAAAGCTACGAGAATGGTATGGGATTTGCGTTACAAGACATATGAGGAGATACTTGCTGGCCTGAACATGTATACCCTGGAGGAAAGGAGAAACAGGGGTGATATGATACAGACGTTCAAATATCTGAAAGGTATTAATCCGCAAACGAACCTTTTCTGGAGATGGGAAGGCGGTAGAACTAGAGGGCATGATATGAGATTGAAGGGAGGGCAGACTCAAGAAAAATATCAGGAGGTATTTTTTCACGGAGAGAGTGGTGGATGCTTGGAATGCTCTCCCGCGGGAGGTGGTGGAGAGGAAAACTGTAAAGGAATTCAAACATGCGTGGGATAAACATAAAGGAATCCTGTTCCGAGGGAATGGATCCTCAGAAGCTTAGCCGAGATTGGGTGGCAGAGCCGGTGGCGGGAGTGGGGACTGGTTGGGAGGCGGGGATAGTGCTGGGCAGACTTATATGGTCTGTGCCAGAGCCGGGGTTGGGAGGCAGGGATAGTGCTGGGCAGACTTATACGGTCTGTGCCCTGAAAATGACAGATACAAATCAAGGTAAGGTATACACAAAAAGTAGCACATATGAGTTTATCTTGTTGGGCAGACTGGATGGACCGTGCAGGTCTTTTTCTGCCGTCATCTACTATGTTACTATCCTGCTTATAATTGAACGAGAAAAACGCCCAAGTTCCGACCTAAATCGGGAGATGGACATTTATCTCACAAAAACGAATAATGCGGTATAATCGAAAGCCGAACTTGGACGTTTTCAACTGCACTCCATCGCGGAAGCGTACAAAGTTGACGGGGCGTGTCGGAGGCGTGGTGAAGGCAGGACTGGGGCATGGTTATCACCCGAACAGAGATGGGCGCCTTTCGCCGATAATAGAAAAAAAAGTATGCGTTTGTAGCTAGAATTTAGGGCACTTTTCCTGGACCCTGTTTTTTCATGAATAAGGCCCCAAAAAGTGCCCTAAATGACCAGATTACCACCAGAGGGAATCGGGGATGACCTCCCCTGACTCCCCCAGTGGTCACTAACCCCCTCCCACCACAAAAAATGATGTTTCACAACTTTTTATTTTCACCCTCAAATGTCATACCCACCTCCCTGGCAGCAGTATGCAGGTCCCTGGAGCAGTTGTTAGGGGGTGCAGTGGACTTCAGGCAGGTGGACCCAGGCCCATCCCCCCCCTACCTGTTACAATTGTGCTGCTTAATGCTTAGTCGTCCAACCCCCCCAAACCCACTGTACCCACATGTAGGTGCCCCCCTTCACCCCTTAGGGCTATAGTAATGGTGTAGACTTGTGGGCAGTGGGTTTTGAGGGGGATTTGGGGGCTCAACACACAAGGGAAGGGTGCTATGCACCTGGGAGCTTTTACCTTTTTTTTTTGTTTTTGTAAAAGTGCCCCCTAGGGTGCCCGGTTGGTGTCCTGGCATGTGAGGGGGACCAGTGCACTACGACTCCTGGCCCCTCCCACGAACAAATGCCTTGGATTTATTCGTTTTTGAGCTGGGCGCTTTCATTTTCCATTATCACTGAAAAACAAAAACGCCCAGCTCACAAATTGTCGAATAAAACATGGACGTCTATTTTTTTCGAAAATACGGTTTGGTCCGCCCCTTCACGGACCCGTTCTCGGAGATAAATGCCCATGGAGATAGACGTTTTTGGTCGATTATGCCCCTCTATGTTACTTGTCTATAAGTCAAGGGCTGTTTTAGGACTAAAAATGCTGTGACTCATGTATAAGTCCAGGCAACATTGCTCCCTCTCTCTCTCCCCTCCCCTCCCCTCCAGCATCTCCCGTGCCTTTCCAAGCCCACCCCTTTCCCATAGCCCAAAGCTTCACAGGGTCAGAACAGACTTAAAACCAGAAGGAAACAGCTAACTCATCAGATTTCTGTATGTGAGTATTATATATTTTTAAACCTCACTATTATGTCTCTCACTGTTCCAAGTTCACTAAAACAAAATGTATTTTCACAAACCACAAACCCTTCCATACCATATAAAATGAGTTTATCTTGTTGGGCAGACTGGATGGACCGTACTATGTTACTATGTTGCAGGAGCATTGGCAAGACCAAATGGAATGATGAGGTACTCATAGTGCCCGTCCTGGTTATTGAATGCCGTCTTCCACTCATTGGATCTGCAAGGAGTTTACAACCTAATTCGGATCAAAGAGAGCGATCCGGATTAGGTTGTAAGCTCCTTGCAGATCCAATTTGGTAAAAATACAGGCCCTTTGGAGCCTATTGAACAGTTCTGTTATCAGTGGTAGGGGGTACCTATTCCTGATGGTTTACTACATTTAAGCCTCTGTAATCGATACAGGGGTGCAATCCCTCATCCTTTTACCCAACAAAGAAAAACCCTGCTCTGGTAGGAGATATGGTCTATGAATAAAACCCTGTTGGAAATTATCTTTGATACATGCAGTATTGCTGTCAGTCTCAGGATAGGAGAGAGTGCAAACTCTGTCCCTCAGAGGCATCTTCCCAGGGATCAGACTGATAGGGCGGTCGTATGATTAGTAAAGCAGCAGTGTCTCTGCTTGCTGTTTAGAAAAAAAAAACATCTACATAACCTTGGTAGGCTCTGGGAAAACCTGGTTGTGTCTCCACCTGACAGGTGGTTATTGGGAGGACCGGGGTCACCTCATCATGTAGCGGTGCTGGCAGGGTTGACTCCAAGCTTCGAGCTCTCCCAACTCCCATTTGATCCGGTGATTGTGTGCTTGCAGCCAGGGAAGATCTGTATGATGTGATTCTCTGCAGTTTGCAGACATATAACGAGATAGTCTCATGGTGAAGGATCCCGATGTGGATCCAAAGGGGCACCGTCTTGACTCTGACAACTCTTTGAATGTTATCATAAATGGAAGAGACAGAAATAGACTGAGGCAGGTCCCGCATAGGAATGGCGTAGTGCTGGACCAAAGCTGCGTTAGTGAACTTACCCCCTGCTCCAGAATCAATGAAGACCATTGTGGACAGTTCTGGATTGCCTTTGACAGCGGCCGGGACCAGCAGTTGAGTGTGGGACTTTGGCGGGAAAAACCTACCCCTGCTTCCCCGGCTAGGGCTAGGTTTGCGCATTTCCTGACTTCCGGGGCATAGGCGGGTATAGTGGCAGAGATTCAGACTTCATCTCCACTGGTTTTTCATGGTCTGGGAGGCTCAACCGGTCGATCTGCATAGGTTCTTCCTGTTTGACCAATACTGGAGATTTGAGCGGAGGCGCCAAGGGTTTAAGCTGGAAAGTAGAGGCCAGGTGAAAAGCCCTGTGACTGTCCTGACATTCCTGGGCTTGTTCCTGGAAATGTATATCCACTCGCGGTCGCCCTTGCCAAAATATTACGATCAGGCTCTCATTGTTCCATTGTAATTCAGCTACCATGGTTCGGAAGGGAGGAGTACCTGTGGAGACACTGTGAGGGGAGGAGTAGTTTTTTTCTATTGCGATTAGGCCACCAGGCATTCCAGTGACATCTTTATGCTGACAGAGAAAAGAGAGCTTTGCTGCAGGAGAAGGAAAGAATGGTGTACATGTGGAAATGCTGTGAGAGAAGGAGCAGTTGTCTTTTGCATTGCCATTGGTTTGCTGGGCGTTAGTGATGATATTTCTGTGACGTCGATGGATAAAAATGAACCCTGCTGTGATGCATGGCTACAGATGTGTGTGCTCAAAGGAGCATGCCCAAAAGAGCACACTTATCCCCCGTTGAGTCTCTTGGAGGAGCAACTTGGAAATGAAAGAACTGAGAAGGTGAGCTGGTGCGATATTGAGGCGGTTGGGCTGAAACTATCTTAAAGTTGTTGAGTGCTCTCCTTATTTCTTCATGATTTTCCAATTGGCAAGACAGAAAATACAGCCTCAGAATTTCAACGGCTACTATATCTGGACCTATGAGATAAACATTTGACAATTATGAAAGTGAATGGGGATGGTATTAGTCTTCAGAATCCTTCTCATATTGAGGGTGTTTCTCCCAACTTGGACAATCAAACTCCTCCCTCCCCCCCCCCCCCTCACCATCAGCTTTGGGTTCTGGTAATCTGATCTTGGCGAATCCCACTTTTTTTTTTTTGAAGTGTGAACATCATCTAATTTCTGGGTCTCTGGCATTGTAAGTGGCTTCTGGCCGCCGCGGATGCCTACCATTGTAGTTATGCCCTTACCAGTAGGGTTGCTTCAGCAGGAAGTGTCTTCAGACTCTGCAGTTTCACTACTGGATATTTGGCAGTGGTAGCAAGAACAGAAAGACTCTTAAAAGGCTGAGTATCACAACTGTATGGGTTTACACTAGAGTCTGTGAAGAAAATTCAAGAGCTAGACCAGAAGATTGACTTAATAAGGAATGTTTGTCACTGAAACCTCAGGTTTGTTCCCTTCAGGCAATTGGGACATCTTATTCTCAATATTCACTTTAAATTGCAGAATATGGAAAATTATTTGAAGGCCAAGAACCCGAGGTTTTGTAATTTTCCTATAACACATTTGCTTTCAGTGGCAAATCTCTTGAAGAATTTTTTTTTCTAAATCACTCTATTCCTAACTCTGATGTGGTTTCTTTGACTAATTGATACTATATACCAAAGTTGGTCCATGTGGAGGCACAGACTGATGGAGGATTGAATCATTTGGAGCCCTCAGAGGGCTTTAATTTGACTGGCTTCCTGAATAATTCACAAGATTCCATCAATTTAGGAGCCACCCTATTAGTCTCATTCTCCAGCAAAAGAGAAACTTTTGATGTTGAAGGCCTATTTTAAGGGAAAACAAATTATTTATTTTTTTTAATTGAAAATTTCTCATAATCAATTCACCTTGTACAGAAAAGGAACATTGGTAGTAAGAAATCAAAGATAAACATTTAACATAATGTCACGTTCCTCACCTGTTCGGCGCTCCTCCTGACTGAAGATCTGATTCAGTTTCAGTTTCCTAAGTCTGGCAGCCGTCATCTAGCTTGGATCAAGACCACGGCCATCTTGGTTGACTCAGGGGAATCAGCCATGTTTCGGTTTCCTAGTCCGGCAGCCGTCATCCGGCTTGGAGCAAGGGCAGCAGCCATCTTGACTAGCTCAGGAGGGGGCAGCCATCTTGTGTAACGAGAACAGGAAGGAACTCCATATTTGGGTGTTAGGTTTCTCTGCTGATGGGGGCAGCCATCTTGTTTCAGCTGCACATGCTTTGGCCTGATTCCTTCACTATTTAAAGCACTGCCTCTAGGCCTTCATTGCTTCGGCCTCAATTGTTCTGAGGAGTTGCTGTTGGAGTGCTATTCGCCGGTATCTTCTGTTCCTGATTTCCTGTGTACCGGACTCTGGCTAGTTTCTTGGATATCGCTTGTTTGCTGCCTGCCTTGACCCTGGACTGACTTTGACTATTCTTTGCCTGCTGGAGTACTGGTTTTGGACTGTGTCTGTTCCCGGCCAGCCTGGTCAGTGGCTGTGCAACCCCGCCGGTTCCAGAAGTCCTGGTGGCCACCTGCAGCTGGGAGCTCAACTCCCGGTGAACGGTAGTCGCTTCCCAGGTGAAGCTAGGGGTTGTCTGGCTGCCTGACTGAGTGCGGTGTCACTCCATCTCTGCCGTGCTCAGTCGGGGCACAAGGGCTCACGTTCACCAGATCATAACACATAAGAAAAAATGTTGCTAGTCTCTAATCCTCAAATTTCAATAATATTAAGGAAAACATTAAATTTATACAATCAGTGAAAAAGATAACTGGCCCTAATCTCTAAATCAGGAGATATTACCTATTGAGTTTCTATGGCAGATAGAATTGGCAATGAAGTTCTGTCCCCACCTTCCATAACTCCCTTAGGGATCCTTTTACTAAGCTGCACTGAAAAGTGACTGGTGCTGTTGTCAGTGTATGGGTTCTCGTGGTACAAGACTAATGCTGCTTGTGATCAACCTAGCAAGCAGTATTATTTTACTGGCCTAGGATCATCTGGCTACAAAGCCATGGCCTGAAATTCGTGGCCGCTTCTTAAAGGGATTGGCATGTACTATTCTTCAGAGCTTTCCGTTCTCCTTTCCCTTCAATGGTTCCTCAAATTCCATCGTCTAGTGGCCCATCTCAATCGAGTAACCCCCTCTGAAGGTCCCTCTCTGCTAGTGGTCTCCCAGGCCTACCTGACAGAAGGGTCCTTTTACAATGCTGTGGGGGAAAAAGGGCCCCGTGGTAGCAGAGGATAAAAAGTTCAAAAAAAAAAAAAGCCACGCAATAGGATAACGATTCCCGATTACTGCCGGGTTAGTGCTATGTTAGGAAAAATAAAATTTCCCAGAGTGCCGGAAATGGTGCGCACTGCAGCTGGAACTACTACCAGTGGCCGCGTTGGACTGACAGTAGTTCCGTTTTAGTATATGGTAAGCCTACATTGTGCTTACCGCTATTTTGTAAAAGACCCACACAATTCCTAGTTTCTAGTGAGGTTGGGCAGATCCCCAGTTCTTCCTTCCCCTTCCTGATCTCTGATGGAAGGGAGTGATTGGGGGAGCTTTGGAATGGGTCTGGAATTGGGGGGGAGGCAGCTGAGATCTTGATTTGAGGGGCTTCAGGGGAGTGTCTTGAATTTGGAGGGTCATCAGGGAGTGAAGGGGGAAAGGGGCATCTCTAAATATTGCATGCTGTTCTCGTTAAGAAATGGCTGGATGCATTGTTCCATGGCTTGTGCTGCCTGATGCTCCTGTGATGGAAAAATACCACCAGCTTTTTCTGCTAGTATTTTTCCATGACTAATACAGGTTGAGTTGTTCACTAAAGCTTCATGATTCAATTTACATAATAATGAACTGTTTGGTATACATTTACATGCTTTGTATCTCATTACGATGTATCTTGCTGTACCTCATATTACATGTGTTAGGTTCCTAATGCACCTTAATAACTACCCCCGTTTTAAGAGCTTCAGCATAGCATGTATACTTATGTGGACCTTACACATCTGGAGAAGTTTCTTTCTGAAAAGAAGTAAGAGTTAAGTCTACTGTGGCTGTGATGGGTTGTTGGGAATCATGTAATTCTTAGCTGGTGGTATGCAGGAACATTGGCCCTTTTTGATTTCTTGATTTATTGCCTGTAATTAGCCCTTCTCTCACCTCATTACTTAAAATTTACAGAATTTTTAATTTTTTAATTTTTTGGCTCTATTTCCTTGTCTATTTTGAGGTGTAAATGTTAAAATGTAAAAAAACAAAAACAAATTAAAAACAATGTAAAGTATCAGATATTAAGAAAATCCAGTTTGGGGTCAGATTCGTTTGATGTAAAAGTAGCATCACTTCCCAATGAGGAAAGGCTGAAGTGGGTAGGGTTCTTCAGCTTGGAGAAAAGACGGCTGAGGGGAGATATGATAGAGGTCTATAAAATAATGAGTGGAGTGGAACAGGTAGACGTGAATCGTTTTACTAGGGGACAAGCAATGAAGCTACAAAGTAGTAAATTTAAAACGAATCAGAGAAAATATTTCTTAATTCAATGTGTAATTAAACTCTGGAATTCATTGCCAGAGAATGTGGTAAAGGTGGTTAGCTTAGCAGGGTTTAAAAAAGGTTTGGACAGTTTCCTAAATGAAAAATCCATAGACCATTATTAAAGTGACTTGGGGAAAATCCACTGCTTATTTCTGGGATAAGCAGCATAAAAAGTATTGAAATGTTTTGGGATCTTGCCAGGTATTTGTGACCTGGATTGGCCACTGTTGGAAACAGGATGCTGGGCTTGATGGATCTTTGGTCTGTCCCAGTGTGGCAATACTTATGTTCTTATGTAGTATCGACATAGATGGCACCAAACAGCAGAGGTCGTCCAGAGAAGGTGAAGACAGTCATTGATTTTCCACATACAGTTTTATTATGCATTGACCTGACTTGGTCAAGTTTCGACTATGTGCCTTCATCAGGGGTCTAAAAACATATATAAAATACAAAATAGATAAATAAAAAAACAATCTTATAACAATAAATAACACAACATAGACATATCAAAATGATGTTTATCACAATGCCTTACCAACAAATTCTTTAGTGTTGAAAAGAGCAACTGGCGAAAGGATTGTCAAGTCAAATGCAAAGCGCTGATAAGGAAGGCAAAGAGGGACTTTGAAAAAAAGATTGCTTTGGAGGCAAAAACACATAGTAATTTTTTTTTAATTATTTTTATTAGTTTTAAGTGTAACATCCATCCAAATGCATTACAAGTAACTGCCATTCCATAAGAAGAATCATAAGATATCAAACATATAACTACAATATTGGTAGAAGGGGCGATCAGGGAAGACAATGACAGATTAAATGAATTCTTTGCTTCGGTCTTTACTGAGCAAGATTTGAGAGAGATACTGGTGCCAGAAATGGTATTCAAAGCTGACGAGTTGGAGAAACTGAATGAAATCTCTATAGACCTAGAGGATGTAATGGGGCAATTTGACAAATTGAAGAGTAGCAAATCTCCTGCACCAGATGGTATTCATCCCAGATAGAACTGAAAAATGAACTTGCAGAACTATTGTTAGTAATATGAAATTTATCCTTAAAATTGAGCGTGGTGCCGGAAGATTGGAGGTGGCCAATGTACCGCCGGTTTTTAAAAAAGGTTCCAGGGGATATCCGGGAAATTATAGACCGGTAAGTCTTACGTCGGTGCCGGGCAAAATGGTAGAGACTATTATAAAGAACAAAATTACAGAGCATATTCAAAAGCATGGATTAATGAGACAAAGAGGCATATTTTCAAAGCACTTAGCCTTCTAAAGTTCCATAGGTTTCTATGGAACTTTGGAAGGCTAAGTGCTTTGAAAATATGCCTCAAAGCCAACATGGATTTAGTGAAGGAAAATCTTGCCTCACCAATCTATTACATTTCTTTGAAGGGGTGAACAAACATGTGGATAAAGGTGAGTCAGTTGATATTGTGTATCTGGATTTTCAGAAGGCGTTTGACAAAGTACCTCATGAAAGACTCCATAAGAAATTGGAGAGTCATGGGATAGGAGGTAGTGTCCTATTGTGAATTAAAAACTGGTTAAAAGATAGAAAACCAAGAGTAGAGTTAAATGGTCAGCATTTGGAGAAGGGTAGTTAGTGGGGTTCCCCAGGGGTCTGTGGTGGGACCGCTGCTTTTTAACATGTTTATAAATGACCTAGAGATGGGAGTAACTAGTGAGGTAATTAAATTTGCTGACAACACAAGTTATTCAAAGTAGTTAAATTGCGGGAGGATTGTGAAAAATTACAAGAGGACCTTACGAGACTGGGAGATTGGATGTCTAAATGGCAGATAACGTTTAATGTGAGCAAGTGCATGTGGGAAAGAGGAACCCGAATTATAGCTACGTTATGCAAGTTTCCACGTTAGGAGTCACCGACCAAGAAAGGGATCTAGGTATCATTGTTGATGATACGTTGAAACCTTCTGCTCAGTGTGCTGCTGCGGCTAAGAAAGCAAATAGAATGTTAGGTATTATTAGGAAAGGAATGGAAAACAAAAGTGAGGACGTTATAATACCTTTGTATTGCTCCATGGGGCGATCGAACCTCAAATATTGTGTTCAAGTCTGGTTGCCGCATCTCAGAAAAGATATAGTGGAATTAGAAAAGGTGCAGATAAGGGTGACAAAAATGATAACGGGGATGGGACGACTTACCTATGCGGAAAGGCTAAAGCGGCTAGGGCTCTATCATATCTCCCCTCAGCTGTCTTTTCTCCAAGATGGTCTATAAAATAATGGGTGGAGTGGAACGGGAGTGAAGCGTCTGTTTACGCATTCCAAAAATACTAGGATTAGGGGACATGCGATGAAGCTACAAAGTAGTATATTTAAAACGAATCGGAGAAAATTTTTCTTCACTCAACGTGTAATTCAACTCTGGAATTCGTTGACAGAAAATGTGGTAAAGGCGGTTAGCTTAGCAGAGTTTAAAAGAGGTTTGGACGGCTTCCTAAAGGAAAAGTTCATAGACCATTATTATTAAATTGGAGTTGTGGAAAATATATATATATATATTTTCTTTTTAGTTACATTTGTACCCCGCGCTTTCCCACTCATGGCAGGCTCAATGCGGCTTACATATACAGGTACTTATTTCTGGGATAAGCAGCTTAAAATGTTTTGTACTTTTTTTGGGATCATGCCAGGAATTTGTGACCTGGATTGGCCACTGTTGGAAACAGGATGCTGGGCTTGATGGACTTTTGGTCTGTCCCAGTATGGCAATACTTATGTACTTATGTAAAAGTATACTCCTTATAGTGTATAAGTAGAGTAAATGCAATGATAGGAGGCATCTTTGCCTGATTACTTGATTGTGTGTGTTTGATGTGTCAGTGTTTAGAAGCACCATGGGTTTTATTTAAAACAATTTCCCAACAGATTGTGACCCATGATGCAATCTGCTCTGGTGAAACGTAGCCATGTTGGGTTCTTCCTGTGTTAAGGGTGTCCTCTTGTTAATAAACTTTACCTCTCTATCTTGGATTCTTATGGTTTGGTGCTACTTTCCTGTATCCCTTATTGGTCCTGTAGCACTTTCCTATCTTTTTTTTCTGTGTGAAAATGGTAAATATAAACATTGATTGTACAAGTTTTTTTTCTGTGGATTTTTTCCTTTAAGTTTCAACAAATTAAATTCTGCAGGAGTGTGTGTTGTGATATTCAAGATTGTGCAAACATACCGGCAGGATTTTTGTACTTTTCTAAAAATACATAAAAAACAAACAAAAAGAACCTTGAGGCATAAATTGTGCTTGTGGAGGGTCATTTTTGATATGGTGTCTAAATCCAACTTTGGACATTTTGCTGAAATTATCCAAAAATCAAGTGGCGAAACTGGTCATTTTTGAACCTGAAAAAAGTATTTTTTTGTTGTTGAAAATGGCCATTTCCTTCACGTTTTGTGCTCTGTGCATTTTTCTTTTGTGACCATTAAAAAAAACAACAAGAAAAAAAGGACAAGGGAATCCCAGCATTCTTTGTAGACTGGCCACACAGACATTCTGGCAGAGCTGTGGGGTACCCTAGGGGGCACTGCAATGAACTTCACATAAAATATTCCAGGTACACCTCACTGTTTCCCCAAATCCTGCCTCCAACACTCCCCCTTTTGATGCACTGCAGACAAACTGCATAGAAAAAGTCTTCAAAATGTGTTTTGAAAATAGTGATTTGGATGTTTTTGCCAGAAAAATGTCCATCTGCTGCTTTGTGCCACTTTTTGGACATTTTTTTCTGTTTTGAAAATTGAGCCTCTATGTATAAAGATCATGTATTATAATATAGTCTGTATGTGAAACATTGTTAAGAAATGCCATATATTTAGTTTTTCTGGCAAAATAGGGTATAGTAGAGAGTTATAGACAGGTTTTGAATAAAATTAGTACAATATGCAGTGTATCTATGTATTGATAAAATGGAGATCACTAATGAACTGATTCATTTACTAGAGAAGAGTGAATAAGGAAGGTTAGAAAAATGCTTTCTTTTCTTTTTTTTTTTTGTAACCTTTAAGGAAGGAAAACAGTGAATCTGTATGCAAATGTTGTAGGTTATCACAAAGTATCTATCCAAGCTTGGTTTATACCGACAGCTAATTTCTCTCTGTCCTG
Source organism: Microcaecilia unicolor (assembly GCF_901765095.1). Classification (NCBI taxonomy): domain Eukaryota; kingdom Metazoa; phylum Chordata; class Amphibia; order Gymnophiona; family Siphonopidae; genus Microcaecilia; species Microcaecilia unicolor. The sequence goes on from NC_044037.1 coordinate 259,019,913, forward strand.
CTGAGTCCCATTAAACTGTCCAGTACATCTAAAAGGTGTGGAATTTATCAGACTTAAATGCCTTCCTTGAAAAACAGAATCACCTCCAGTAGTATGATCAAACACATCATTTCACAGTTGTGCAAAGTAAATGTTAATTTGCCATAATACTATATCTTATTTTTTTTTCTGAAAATGGATAGCAGATGAGTTTTTCTGTTTTACTAAAAGGTGAGCAGTTACTAGGTACAACCACTTCTCTCTAATAGTTGATTTAATTCCTTTCTTATGTAAATTTTAGGTGTTGAAATGTCCATTACTTTTATTTTTGAAATATGCCTTGAGGCTATCTTGGTAAGCTTTAGGGAGAATTCTGGTGTAGTGTGAAATAAATAGCTGTAAAAGATCACATGCCTTTGGGCCTTAGAAGATGAAAAGTCATTTGGCATGAATAATTTATTGTTATGCAATATTTTATAGAAGTCAAATTAAGAAGAGAAAAATATACCAATGTGCAAATGATTGGCCTGATAAAGGCATTCCTATTATAAAAATTGAAAAGCGGCCAGAGTAACCAACTCAGAATAAGAAATCACTGATCTGCAAGATATTTTAGTATATACTGAGGAGCATTTTCGATATGACATCTAAATCTGACTTTGGACATTTTGCTGAAAACATTCAAAAATCAAGTAGTGAAAATGATCATTTTCAAACCAGAAAAATGTTTTATTTTTTTTCCCTATGAAAATGACTATTTCCTAGATGTTGTTGTGCTTTGTACGTCTATCTTTTTAGACCATTCCCCCCCCCCCCCCCCCAAAAAAAAAGTCAAAGTGAAAAACGCACAAAATCAAGCCATTGGGACCTGGGGGGGGGGGGGGGGACCAGATTTCCAAGTAGACTGACCACACAGGCATCCCAATAGATCAGTGGATCAGTCTATGATGTGGCCTTCACATAAAAGGTTCTAGGTACCCATCTCACCCTTACACCTGTATATTGTATGGTGAACCCTTCAAAACAGATGAAAAACATACTATACCCAGTTATATACCACTATAATAGCTCTTATGGCTGCAGGTGTCACCTACAGTATGTGCGGGTACAATAGGTTTTTTTTTTAGGGGGGGGGGGTGCTGACAATTTCCACCACAAGTGTAATAGAGTGGATTATGGGCCTGGGTCACCTTCTCTACAGTGCACTGCACCAACCACTAGGCTATTCCAGGAACCTGCTTGCTTCTCTATTAGGACTGGCCATATTATCTGAAGCTGTCATAGTGGCCAGTATGTACTGTTTCATTTACATCTTTACGGGATGAGAGGGGGGGGGGGGGGGTCAGTGACCACTGAAAGAGTAAGGGGGTGCTATTCCTTTATTCCTGCAATGGTCATCTGGTAATTCAGGGCACTTTTTTGTGGCTTTTTCGTTAATAAAACAGGTTTAGACCAAAATGCCCAACTTATAGCTCTGGATGTTTTTATTTTGTTCCATGATGGCTGAAAAATGTCCAAGTGTTAGGAATGCCTAGATCCTGCTCTTAACATGCCCCTGACGCGCCCCCTAGTGATTTGAACACACTTCTGACAGACTTCATAGGAAAACGTATAAAAATTGATTTTGAAAATACCAATTTGGAAGTTTTTGGAGAAAAACATCCAAATGCATATTTATGCTACTTTGTGGGTGTTTTTCTCTTTCAAAAATGAGCCCCACAGTTTCCCATTTAAGGACCTTTAGGCCAAAGTTCAATGGACTTATGTATCTACCTTTACCCCTTTGAAAATGGACTAGGGTTAAGTACCTAAATTTAGATTCCTAAAAGTGAAGAGGGCAATGGTGATGAAATGAAGTTAGGTGCTTGGTGCAGATTTACTGCCCTAAAATCCTAACTTGAGTATTTATATTTAGGAGAGTGGCTAGCAGGGCTAAAAACGAGCTGCTTTAATTATAGGCTCCTAAGTTAAATTTGCAACCTAAAACTTAGGTGCCTCATTTCCTCTGAAATTTCACCAAACATTTGGCACCTAGCTTAGGTGCTTGAATTGTCTGGCCAAGAGTTTCAGGCCTTAGAGAAGATCTATATGAGACTTCTGTACAAGGTGTATTAACCTGTGTGTTTCAGGCAGGTTAGGAAGGGTGTGTACCTTTTTTAAGATTTATTGCACCCCTACCTAGAATAATATCTTGTGTTCTAATGACAGTCCTTCTTCTGCTAGGTTTCATTCTTCTGTATAGGAGCCAATTCTACCGCTAAATATGAAGATATACCCCATAGCCACAGTCTTTTTCACCCCAGTAGAGCCATAATTAGCTTGATAATAAACCATGAAAGTTTTTAATCACTCAAGTTCCAAGATACTTTACGTATTTACATGTTATATCATTGACTGCCATTAAAGGGTTATGGTGGTTTCAAACATAAAATCTCTGTGCTAATGATGGCCTATAACTCAGCAAATGAGTTCTTAAAGATATTGAGGACATATAGCAAGATTTCATAGTATAAAGTGAATCTATATGAATAGGAGGTGTTCTGTTAGACCCACAGATAATTGTCTGGAGAGACCTACAAGTGTTTAAAGTTGCTCTAAATATGTAATGCCATTGTATCGCTCCATGGTGCGACCGCACCTCGAGTATTGTGTCCAATTCTGGTCGCCGCATCTCAAAAAAGATATAAAGGAATTAGAAAAGGTGCAGAGAAGGGCGATGAAAATGATAAAGGGAATGGAACGACTTCCCTATGAGGAAAGGCAGAGAAGGTTAGGGCTCTTCAGCGTGGAGAAAAGGCGGCTGAGGGGTGATATGATAGAAGTCTACAAGATAATGAGTGGAGTAGAGCGGACAGATGTGAAGCGATTGTTTACACTTTCAAACAACAACAAAACAGGGGGACACAAGATGAAGCTAGAATATGGTAGATTTAAAACAAATAGGAGAAAGTTTTTCTTTACTCAGCGCGTAGTTAGACTCTGGAACTCGTTGCCGGAGAATGTAGTGACAGCAGCTGGCCTTACGGAATTGAAAGTTTGGACAGATTCCTGAGGGAAAAGTCCATTGAACATTATTAATTTTTTTTTTTTTGGGGGGGGGAGGGGGTTTGCTGGGTTTTTGAAGCCTGGATTGGCCACTGTCGGAGACAGGATGCTGGACTTGATGGACCCTTGGTCTTTCCCAGTATGGCGGTGCTTATCTTGGAACTTGTGTAATTAAAAACTTTCATGGTGTATTATCAAGCTAATTATGGCTCTATTATTGAAAGAATCAAATAAGATGATGGATTGGTTGTGCCTCCTGGTGTCATGGACAGGTTGAATTAACGTTGAAAATTAAGGGCCCCTTTTACAAAGGTGTGCTAGTGTTGTTAGTGCACGCTGAAAATAAATGTGCGCTAGAGGTATAATACAAGTCATTATATGCATCCAGCTTCTCTTACATCTGCGCACAACGTTGGAATACACTACCAAATCCATTAAAAACAACGCACGATTTGACAGTCTTCTGGACATCACTGAAAACTAAGTTATTTAACGAGACTTAAACAAGAATCCTTCATAAAAGACTCATTATCACATCTGTATTAGAACTAATCAACATTGAACTCTTAATTTGGTTACTTTAATCACACTGTTATTATTTAACGCTATACTCTACCTTACATTTTGCATATCCGATATGTATTAATTATTTCCTTTATTTCTCATTTTCTTGATATCTAAAATACCTTAATTATAACAATACTTTGTTCTTCTCATACCGTTTATGATGACTGTCATTGCGGCATAATGTAAGCCACATTGACCCAGCAAAGAGGTGGGAAAATGTGGGATACAAATGCAGCAAATAAATAACTAAATATATTCCTATGGGCATCTTTAGCATTTAGTGCACGCTGAAAATGCTAGCACGCCTTTGTAAAAGACCCCCTAAATGTATTACCATAGCTAATCTACCTGTTCCCCTAAATCTACCTTTACAGAACTGAATAATATGATATTGATATGAAGCAAGAGGCTAAGGGCCCTGTTTACTAAGGTGCACTAGCATTTTTAGCATGTGGTAACGCTAAAGACACCCATAGGAATATATGGATGTCTCTAGCATTAGTGTGCACTCATTTTTTAGCATTGCTGTAAAAACGTGCGCCTACAGCGCGGCTTAGTAGACAGGGCCCCAAGTGTAAATCAGCACACTGTGCTTAAAGAAAAAAAAAAGCAAGGATGTATGGCACTCCCTAATTTAAAGATACTGGGCCTGATATTCTCAGCTCACTAAGCATATGAAGTTGAGCTCTGGCACCGGTGCTTAACTTTGTTTATGACTAAAGTACAAGTGATTAGAGTCTATATGATCACCTGTCTTTAAATGTGTAACTTATCCATTTACCCCCGAATTCTATGTATGGTGACTTAATTTGCGCGCAGTTTGGCCGTGAGTCCTATTTGTGCTTGCAACGTAATTGTTTAACAAGCCAATCAACACTGATAATTGGCCACCAAAGTTGTAGGGAGGGAAGGGTAGTGATGATATTGGTGTGTGTGTGAGGGGGGGGGGGGGGGGGGTAACGGGGGACTGCTATGCTAGACATCAAGGAAAGTTTTTTTTTTAATACCGGGGAGGAGGCAGAATGGTCGGGGGGGGGGGGGGGGGAGAAAGGGACAGTGCAGACCACCAGTGACTTGTATTTTTAAAAAAGTTTCACTCTTCCTATCAGTGCCTAAGCCAGTTACCACTCAGGTACTGACTGGAAGCGTGGCATTTTGCATTGAGCTGTGGATTACTGCTACATTTTTTAACATAGCAGTAATTTGCATGCACATTGCTTACATCATGCTGTGGCATTTTGGGGTCTGTAATTTCACAATGGAACTGGTGCACTGAACTTGCTCTACTCTGGTTCTGATTATGCTAGAGGCCCAAAGGAGTTAGAAAAAACTGGGTTGGCCTTCTTTCCTACCTGTGAGTATATCTGCAAAAAGTTTACTTTTAAAAATAGCTAAACAGAAACTTTCTTAAACTTGTGATTTTAAATAAAGGTGAAGATCATTAAATGTGATGCTATAAACTACTCAGTTGGGGTTTCCCAAATGACTCAGTAAAGCAGGTGGGTGAATGTATCTTTCCAGTCTTCTCTATTAGGTCCCTCTTAGCTTTCCAATATACTTTATTAGTTCCGCCCCTCATCAAAGCTTCAAATGGGAAATCCCATTTTGAGTGTTCTAAACTGTTGCTCATACATTCATTTAGTTTCTGTTGAAGTGCCAAATTAGTATATTGTTAAAGGTTGTAAAAGATATGCGTTGCTCAGAAAGATCAACCTGACTAGGCAAGTTATTAGATGTAGCTGTTCTCCTCTAGACATTTGTACTGCTTGTGGAAGAAATTTCTCATATGTGTGGGACTGCAGCCGTTAGAACAAACATTACTGAAACTGTATACCTTAGTTTTTGTTACTAATAACAGTGCTTCTGTGGAATATATTCATCTTTTCACAAGAGTTTTCTTTTGAGGTAGTCCATTCTGATGTTCCTATAACATTATTATAACCTTAATCAAACATAGGGTAATTTTATGACGGCTCACCAAGGGGCCCTTTTACTAAGCCGCATAGGGGCGCCAATTCAGAGTTACTGCCCGGCTACCGCATAGCCCGTGCGGTAATTTCATTTTTTTACACAAGCCAGAAAATATATTTTCTGGCGCACAGTGAAAATCGGGAAGTAACTCTGACTTGACGCGCGTGGGCGATTACCGCATGGTTTAAAACGAGAGACCTTATCGCTAGGTCTGGCTGGTGGTAAGATCTCAGACCCAAAATGGACACGCGACAATTTTTATTTTGCCACACATCCGTTTTCGGCAAAGATTTTAAAAAAGGCATTTTTTGCAGGCGCACTGAAAAATGGATCTGTGCGCGCCTAAAACCCGTGCCTATACTACCGCAGGCCATTTTTCAGCGCATCTTATTAAAAGGACCCCCTAGACTGAAAGGGCAAGAATGTGCCTATATATATCTTCTTTACATAGGCACCTATTTATCTTTATAAATTTGCCCCAGCAAAGCTGCAGATATCATGGCTATAATGAAGGCATGCTCACCTGAAACACTCTTCTTAATGCTGGCAATTAATTGATATTTACAATGTAGCCATTATATAGTGTGATTTAGCATAATGGGGATAAAGCCTCAGAACCCAATCTGTATTATTATTATTATTTTTTTTTTTCGAACAATAGGATTTATAAGGTGGTTCCAAGCATCGGCATAAAAAAAATCCTGAAAACTTTATGCCTACTTGGCACTAGGTGCAGATGTTCACACATGAAGTATGCTTGCACAGACATAAATTGTGGTTCTGTCATCCTGCATCCAGAACCAGCCCCTGGACATGCCTATACCTGAGTCATGTAATAGGATGCACATTCTTCTTATTGTGTATTTTTTTTGTATAATCTTTATTGAGCAAAATCAACCACCACAGCAGTCATTCAAGAAGAACAATTGTCTGAACCAAAAGCTGTAACAATCTATAAAAATGCAAAAACTCCCGCTTGCTAGGAGAGTATGGAGGAACTGGCACAATGGGAGTTACAGGGAGAGGAGGAGGATAGGCAGGGGAAAAAGGCCAACTATTGTGCATACTTCTAAGCATGGGATATTTTTATGAGAAGCATTTAATGCATGTATACTTGACTATAAAATTACCCTCACAGTGTACTGTCATTTTCAATATATTTTAAAATGTAGTCTGGGATTTGTGGTCACCAAGGCTAACTCAATATGTTTGGGAATGCATATTTTTCTGTGAAATACACTAAAATGATGTATAGCTGATATTTTATTTGGGTGACATTTATGTGGTGCAGGGATGCCCCGTTATATAAAGTTACTCCAAATTGGAGAAACAAAATCAAAACATGATAGAAATTCTGGCAAAGAATTTATGGAACCTACAGTATATACTTTCTGGAGGAGGCAAGGGATACCGTGGACATAGTGAAAACTTTGAAGCTTTACAAGTTTTGGTTGGGTTTCTAGAGGGTAAAGTCTTCTGTTGAAGGAGGAATGTAGGGATAGGCCATGATGTGAAGTTGAAGGGGTCCGAGTCTGGAGTGATTATAAATAACTACTTGTTGGGAAGCTTATTGATGCTTGGATTAGCTTGCACAATTTCTGGTGACACTTTTCCGTGCACAGTCCTCAACTAACGGTGGAACACCAGCAGTTCCGGCAGGGAAAAGATCAGTCCAACTGCAGGATTTTAAAGGTCAACTTGAGGAATTTAAACTTAACCTGTTCCTTCATTGTAAATGGATTCAGTCTTTTTTTTTTTTTTTTTTCATATCAAGTGACTTTAGTCTGGAATTTGTTACCAGTGGATGTTAAATCAGAAGTCAATTATGAAAAAGTCAGCCAGTGTTGAAATAGCACTTTATATACCTAGGGCCAGATTGTATATATGGCGCTAAGAGTTACTTACATTAAATTGGTTGCCCACATAATTTAATTGAGCGATGAGCTAATCAGTGCTGATAATTGGGTGATAACCAAATTATCAGCACTAATTGGCAATAATTAGGATTTACGTGCATAGCTTATTCTGTAAAGATGTGCAATCCTAATTCGCGTACATATTTGGGGGCATGGATAGGGGCATTCGCAAATGTTATGCACATTGATACAGAATATGGCCAAACTGTGCCTAACTGTAGGAGCCAGCATTTAAGGATGCTCGTAGCAGGCCTAATTGCAGATGCCTATAGTTAGGCACAGGTTATGACTAAGCTTGATTCTATAAAAGACACATACTCATGAATCTGCTTCCTTGATTGCTTTTTTTTTTCTTTCAAACATTTCCTATACTGATCCCTCCTGTGGATATCTTACGTCTAGAGTCGGAGATCTCGGCTTTTATATGGGGGCGAGGGGGGTTGACCTCCTTGCTTATCTAAACAACTCTTGTGTCAGTCTGTGGAATTGGTATCTTTTGGAAGTTGGTAATTGGAGGGTTTTAAAATGGCAGTGCTGCCTTAAAAGGATATGTTTGGTTGTCACTAAAAGTGTCATCGCAACTCATTGGAAACAGACCGAGGGACCCTCTCCTGTGGAGTGGCTTCTGAAATTGACCATTCTGGGTGAATTAGAGAAATTCATCGATTGTTGTTTGGGTCCTTATGACAGATCTGCAGATGAATGGACTCACCTGCAACAGTTAGTTTCAGCAGTGCGGGGGTTAATGGAGGGGAAGGGGGTTCCTTCTGGGTGCCTTGAAGACTCCATGGGCACCTAGAGTGTAGTTTGGTTCTGTTGGATGTTGTTACTGGGCTACTTGGAGTAGAATGTTGGGGTAGTGTGACAAAGGAAGGGGGGTTGTGTTAGTTAGGGGGAGGTCTGGGGTATTTTCTTTTATAGCCTCTACTGTAGTGGATTTGTGCTTATGTTTGCTATGTTCTTGTTTTTGTTCTTTTGTTGGAGTTGTAATTTGCACTTGAAAATCTTCAATAAACATTTAAGGCCCTGTTTATTAAGCCACGCAGTAGGCATGCTAACTTTTTAGCGTGTTCTAAAAATTAGTGCACGCTAATGATAGTTAACACCCATAGGACTATAATGGGTGTCTCTATCGCGCGCTAAAAACAGGGCCCCTACTATTAAAAAAAAGACACATACTCCTTAAAGAATCGCACCAAGTGCATTAAATTTTCAGTGCAAACTTTTAGGCGCTACTTATAGATTATACCCCATAGAGGATAATTGTATGAGTGGGCTCCTAAATGTAGCTGATAGGGAAGTGCTTATTTTCTTATATTATACTAGCAAAAGCTACCTTGCACATACCTACTTTGCAGGCATGGACATTTACACTAGCCATAGAGTTGATACAAATGCTCATACCTAGATAGTAAAAGAACTTTGAAAGATAAGATTTTATATTTAATGCATATAAATGTGTGCCCCATCCACACTTCACCCAAACTCCGCCCTTGTGACTGCCCAACTGCAAAGAGTACACCATTTCATCTTGGAAATATTTATTGAATGAGCAGACCAGAGGGAGTCAGCAAGACATAGAGGGGCATAATCGAACATGAACGCCCATCTCCATGGGCGCCTATCTCCGAGGACGGGTCCGCGAAGGGGCGGGACAGACCGTATTTTCGAAAAAGATGGGCATTTCGATAATACAGTTGGTGTCGGGCAAATGCATCGGATTTGTGCGGATTTGAGCTGGGCGGTATCAGTTTTCAGCGATAATGGAAACCGAAGGCGCCCAGCTCAAAAACGAACAACTCCAAGGCATTTGGTCATGGGAGGGGCCAGGATTCGTAGTGCACTGGTCCCCCTCACATGCCAGGACACCAACCGGGCACCCTAGGGGGCACTTGTAGAAAGTAAAAAAAAATTAAAATACCTCCAAACTCCATAGCTCCCTTACCTTGAGTGCTGAGCCCCCCAAATCCTCCCCAAAACCCATTCCCCACAACTCTACACCATTACCATAGCACTTATGGGTGAAGGGGGGCACCTAGATGTGGGTACAGTGGGTTTTGGGGGCGGTTTGGAGGGCTCCCATTTACCAGCACAAGTGTAACAGGTGGGGGGGGGGGGTGGGCCTGGGTCCACCTGCCTGAAGTCCACTGCACCCACTAACAACTGCTCCAGGGACCTGCATACTGCTGTGATGGAGCTGGGTATGACATTTGAGGTTGGCATACAGGCTGGAAAAAAAGTTGTTAAAGTTGTTTTTCTTTTTTTTTTGGTGGGAGGTGGTTAGTGACCACTGGGAGAGTCAGGGGAGGCCATCCCCGATTCCCTCTGGTGGTCATCTGGGCAGTTGGGGTACTTTTTGGGGACTTGTTCGTAAAAAAAAGGGTCCAAAAAAAGCGGCCCAAATTCTCGCTTCTGCCGCCCTTCTTTTTTCCATTATCGGCCGAGCGCGCCCATCTCTCCTCGGCCGATAACCACGCCCCAGTCCCGCCTTCACCACGCCTCCGACACGCCCCATCAACTTTGTTCATTCCCGCGACAGACTGCATTTGGAGGCGCCCAAAATCGGCTTTCGATTATACAGATTTGGGCACCCATGAGAGAAAGGCGCCCATCTCCCGATTTGGGTCAAAATATGGGCGTCTTTCTTTTTTGAAAATAAGCTGGCTAGTGTGCCAAAAGAAACAGTGTAGTTGGCCTTGGATGGAGAAATAGGTGGAAACCAAAATGAGCAAAGCCAAATTTTATTGAATCCGAAGCAGCTTGTGTTTTGGCACATAGCTAGCATCAAGAGTCTAAATGCATAAAGCAGAAAACATAAACATACCTAAATATAAATATAATATCTTATAGTAAAAAAGTCATATTTTGTACAATAAAAACTTTACAATCTTAAAGTATACAGATATCAGATGGTGGTCTCTCAAATGCAAGGCTCCCAACAATAGTTCCACAATAGGGGTGCAGAAAAAACAGCTGGAATATATGGCACAACAAAGTCATAAAAAATAGCAATTAATAATAAAGCACAAGTATGCAAATCAAAATAAAATCAGAAAGCACTTACATTATTGAAATTCACTTTCAGGTCTCACAAATTATAACAATCACAAACATGGTGGCAGTTCGGTAAATGCCTCCTTTTAGGCACCCTGACAACCGCATGGTGAAAGGCTGTTCTATAATGGCATCTGGGTACCCATTATAGAATACTCATGTCACCAAGCATCGGTGTGCCTAACATTTAGACATATGCAGTTATACCAGCCGTAGACCCACTTCAACTGGGTTCATCTAAATGTGGCAAGGTGCGCTTAACGTGTAATATTCTGTAAGTAGTTTCTGTAACTGGGAAGCATGCCCACATGCATTTGTGTGTTTTGTCACTTATGCATGTCATTATAGAATAGTACTTACGGTGCTTATGCATGTAATTGTTAATATATTGCGTATTTATGTAAACAAAGGGGTGCACACCCTTAAGCAATTAATTATAGAATTAACTTCACTTGTATAAGTGACACCAATAATTAAAATAAAGTCACCCATTAACCCCCTCAGTTCCTCATGTTAAGGCCCTTGTCAAAATGAGCGCTTTTATGAAACGTGCACACATTTTGGAGGCGGTGCAAAAGTTGACAGGGAAACCTTTCTGATTATGTGTGTATTTCCCATTGTTAATTTATGAACACCATTGTACTTGAGTCATCTAGCTGTGCTGTTGTGGTTGAGGGACCCAAATTTTTGCATCTCCATTAAAGATGTACATCTATTCATAACCTTTCAGTAAATTGACGGTCAAACAGTAACTCATGAAAGAACAAACAAAAAAAATAAAATGTATGGACCTGATTATTTGCCACAGGACCCATTTTAGGGATTGGGACTCATTTACTAATAACATTTGCTGGTGCTGTTAATAGTGCACTAATGCAGTGCTTTATTAAATCAAGCCAGGAGATTGTGGGTTCCTAACACAAACAGCTAGGTATCTGACCTAATCTCTTCTGGAAACTATGAACATGTCCCTAAATTCACAGCTGGAATGGTCACTTATTTTGATCGTACAATATCAAGCAACCTTTAAAAACTGCTGCTTTCACTTGTGGAAACTAGTATTCTGACTTGGTTCTTCTGTAGCAAGTACTATGGCTTTTGGTATGCTGGCTATTCTGCCTCTATTGCATGGGGCATCTTGTGCTGTCTGTGTGTGTGACAGATTATATGTTTGTATTAGGGGCTTATCTGCGTGGGGCCACAGGGGCCTGGGCCCCTGCAGATTTTGCCACGGACCCCCCTACCACCGTCACCTACCCCCGAGGTCTGCTTCCTCCTGCCAGCTTTTTAAAATATTGCTTCAGCTGGCGGGGGACCCCAACCCCCCCCCCCCCCCCGCCAGCCCAGCCGTGGTCTTCTTTAACTTCTTCATCCTCGTCGTGCTGAAAGCTGCATGCATCCTTAGTTCCAGTTGGACGGAGTCTGACGTCGCAGCACGTTGTAACGTCAACGTACTGCGACGTCAGACTCTGTCCAACTGGAACTAAGGATGCATGCAGCTTTCAGCACGACGAGGATGAAGAAGTTAAAGAAGACCACGGCTGGGCTGGCGGGGGGGGGGGGGGGGGGTTGGGTCCCCCGCCAGCTGAAGCAATATTTTAAAAAGCCGGCAGGAGGAAGCGGACCTCGGGGGTAGGTGACGGCGGTAGGCGGGGGAGGGAGGGTTAACGGCGGTAGGGGGGGAGGGTTGATGCCAGTGGGGGGGCGGCGGCCGGGGGGGGGGGGCTATAATGTGCCCCCTCACTCTAGCCCCTGCCCCCCCTACCGCCGAACCTCAGATACGCCCCTGGTTTGTATATGAATCAGATCGCTGCATTTTTGTGGTCCTCTGTGATTAGCCCTTATGAACACCTGAGTTTTGCTCTCAATGCCTTTTGAAACTTTGTAGTTACCACTTTCCTCAGGGCATGCTTGGAGGAGCAGAATTCCCCCCTTCCTCCGATTGCTCTCGAGGAGAATTAGAGAGATGGTAGCTGTACCTAGGTCTTTGATCCAGTGTGTGGAGGGCATGAACCTCTCCATTTAGAGGCAGTAAACTACAGCTTGTTTTTTTTTTTTAACTAAGGGTAGCAATTCATAGAGAATTTTACCTCTGTGGCTGCTGTGCGGTTACCTTTGCTGTGCTGTGGTACTGTTATTGCTGTGTTTCACTATTTCAAGCTTTAGTCACTGACTGTTCTCCCTATTGGAGAAGGGCAGATCACAGACTCGACTTAATTTGTATGTACAGAATCCTAATCCATCTCAGTGCAGCTGTAAGTGATTGAGTTGTTTATGTTGTCATCAATTGTATTAACTAAAGATTGAAATTGAGAGGATTAGAGTCTATGCTTGGTAACAAGCAGCCCCAGGTTTAGGTTTATGAATAGACTCGGTATGAAATGTGCCATCATTTGTTATCACAGGAAATTTATAGTTTCCGTATCAGGTTAAAGTCTATATGTAAATGGCTATCAGTATTACTTCTGATTGGTCAGGTATACTATCTCCTGGATTCTATATGTTTCCCAAATTTGGGTGTGAATCCCAGATCCACATGTAAACTAACTAATAAACAATCAATAATTGGTCTTAATTGGCACTCATTTGGGTTTACACGCAGGTCTGCCATGCACCCTATTCTATAAAATGCACGTCTAAATTTTATAGCATACTATTCAGAAAGGGGTGTGGCCATGGGACGGACTTGGATGGGTATGGGGCATTCACAGAATTTTGGCACAGTGTTATAGAATAGGGTCATTTACTTGCCCAACTGCTATTAGTTGTGTGCCAGCATTTACACCAGGTTTCAGTAGGCATAAGTGCTTTGCACAAAGTTAGGGACAAGATCTGTGCTGAGATCTCGGCTGATAAGTCTAGCAGCACTGCTACTGAGGTAGATCCTCATAAGTACATAAGTAATGCCACACTGGGAAAAGACCAAGGGTCCATCGAGCCCAGCATCCTGTCCACGACAGCGGCCAATCCAGGCCAAGGGCACCTGGCAAGCTTCCCAAACGTACAAACATTCTATACATGTTATTCCTGGAATTGTGGATTTTTCCCAAGTCCATTTTGTAGTGGTTTATGGACTTGTCCTTTAGGAAACCGTCTGACCCCTTCACCACGTTCTCCGGCAACGAATTCCAGAGTTTAATTATGCGTTGGGTGAAGAAACATTTTCTCTGATTTGTTTTAAATTTACTACACTGTAGTTTGATCGCATGCCCCCTAGTCCTAGTATTTTTTGAAAGCATGAACAGACGCTTCACATCCACCTGTTCCACTCCACGCGTTATTTTATACTAGTAAATAAGGCCCGTTTCAGAGTCAAATGAAACGGGCGCTAGCAAGGTTTTCCTGGGAATGTGTTTGCTTGAGAGAGTGTGTGTGAGAGTGACTGTGCGAGTGAGAGAGAGAGTGAATGTGCGAGTGTGTGTGTGTGTGACAGAGAGAGAGTGTGTCTGTGAGACAGAGAGTGTGTGTGTGTGAGGCAGAGAGTGTGTGGGATTCTGCTCTCTCCCCTGCCCCCCTTCCAGCCACCCAGTGAATCTGTTCTCTCTCCACTTGCCCTCCTTTAGCCACCCAGCGATTCTGCTGTCTCCCCCCTGCCCCCCTGCAGCCACCCAGCGTTTCTGCTCTCTCTCCTGCCCCCCCCAGTCACCCAGCAAATCTGTTCTCTTCCCTGCCCCCCCCTACAGCCACCCATCGATTCTGCTGTTTCCCTTGCCCCCCCTTCAGCCACCCAGCGATTCTGGTCTGTCCCCTGCCCCCCCCCCCAGCGATTCTACTGTTCCCCCTGCCCCCCTTGCAGCCACCCTGCAGATCTGCTCTCTTACCTTCCCCCCTTGCAGCCACCCAGCGGTTGGGCTGTCCCCATCTTCCTCCTCTGCATCCACCCAGCGATTGTGTTCTCACCCCTGCCCCCCCTTCAGCCACCTATCGGTTTTCCTCATCTCTCTTCTCTCTATTTAAAACGCACCTCCAGCGTTCATTTGAAGCCTCCAGAAGTTCCAACATTTGTGTAGTGGTGTAGATCGATGTCTGCCCTGCCCTTGCGTCAAACGTGATGACGTCGAGGGCGTAGCGATGCGACTGGTTGAGTGCCATTGCTCCGCCCTCGACATTATCACGTTTGACGCGAGGGCTGGACGAACACTCATTGGCAAATTTTGATCTACACCACCATGGATTTAGAACATTGGGACTTGTGGGAGGCTTCATTAGAACGTTGGAGGTGCGTTTTATATAGAGAGATACCTCTTATCATGTCTCCCCTCAGCCGTCTCTTCTCCAAGCTGAAAAGCCCTAGCCTCCTTAGTATTTCTTCATAGGGAAGTCGTCCCATCCCCACTATCATTTTAGTCGCCCTTCGCTGCACCTCGATCCTCTGTAGTAGTTTCTGAAGAAATCTTCTTAGAGGGATACAAGAACTGTGTTTCATACCCAGTTCTGAAACCAGGCTGATATGGATCTAGCCAACTTTTCTTTAAGCCAGTTGTTGAGTTGAATACATACTGTCTGTTCTATAATTTTTCACAGAAAATGGGAATTAGATACTGGCTGGTAGTTTTCCAGCTTACCCTGGTCAAGGCTACTCTTTTTTTTCAGTAGGGGGCACACCATAGCCCTCTTTTATGCCATTGGTAGCTGTCCATTTACATGGGAACTAATAGGAAACAGAAGAGGGTATAAGAATGAGAAAGTGAGCATTAGAGGTGAATAGAAGGGGGGAATGAAAAATAAAAACTATGTATGAGGGGAGAGGCAGAGAAATAGGGAAAGTTGAAAGGGAAGATCAGTATTAGATGTAGAGAAGGAGGGGAAGGAAACAGGAGAAGAGAAAAATTGGGAAGGAGGCCCTGGAAGAAACCGAGCAGCTAAAAGAGATTGGAATCAAACTTATTAGAAAAAACAAAACAACAAGATGCCCAGACAGAAAAAAAAAATAACTTTTTAAAAGTCCGGACTATGCTATCTTTGGGAAATGTGTGTTTCTGTATTGTTTGCCTAGACATGCATTTCTGTTTCTGTTTTTTCAGTCTAGCTTTTGGGGGATTTCCATTTCAGATTTTGTCTGCATGTTTGCTTTTAATTTGTGGTCCTGTGTTACATAAGATTTTGTCCATATTCTGTGTGTGTTCCCAAGGTGAAAGATTTTGCTAGGGATCTATACAAGTTCTTCTTGTTCTATTTTCCCAGTAGAAGGTGTATTGATGCTCTACGTCTTGCCCCATCCTTGGCCACCTTTAAATCTAGACTGAAAGCCCACCTCTTTAACATTGCTTTTGACTTGTAACCACTTGTAACCACTCGCCTCCACCTACCCTCCTCTCCTCCTTCCTGTACATATTAATTGATTTTATTTGCTTACTTTATCTTTTGTCTATTAGATTGTAAGCTCTTTGAGCAGGGACTGTCTTCTATGTTTGTGCAGCGCTGCGTACGCCTTGTAGCGCTATAGAAATGCTAAATAGTAGTAGTAGTAGTAGTATGGCCTGTAGATCCTGGAAGTTAGAACTGTTATAATATGGCGAACTTTCTGCAGGTTCTGACTGTTTTTTGTTTGTAGTTTTTTTGTGCTATTTTGCACACACTTCTCTACCTGAGGTGACACTGCAATTTGAAATTTTTTTTGAATGGTGAATTGTAGGAGGAAGCATTCTAGCTCCATTGTTGAGGAATGTGGAGTGTATGTTATGGAATTGAAGGTTAACATTTTATTTGGAGATTCTGTAGTGGGGGTGTTTCTTTATCCATAAAAGATCCTTGGGACTTTTTCCTGTATTATAGCTGAATTAAAGGTGTAAATTGATGGCTGTAATGGTGGAAGGAGAGGGACTCTGATGTAATGGTGGGCATGATGTGCAGAAATGTTTCTTTGGCCTACCCCTTTCCATACTTACGTCTAGAGATACCAGTGAATGTAGTCCTAAAACACTGTGTCTGATCCCAGTGAAACAAAGTCCTCTGCTATTTATCCCTCTTCAGCAATTCCTGTCCACAATCTGTATATTTCTGTCACATTGTGTCGGTCTCCAATTTCATCATTTGGAACTTGGGGGATCTTTTCTCTTTCCATACATAGTACAGAATAGTCACTCATTACTGACATTTCTATTACTAGAGCTGTTCCTATGTTTTTCTGCTGTACCACAGTGTCTGGTTTCCGTTCATTACGCTTTTCATTTGTTGGAATAGGGAATGTGTTTCTTGATTGTAACTTCTGTGTTCTCAGCAGTTCCATAAAGAGTTGTGATAATAGTGGTTTTCTTGTATGATGATGTTACAGAATTTACACAGTTTCTAGAGGCTGTGCCAGGCTACCTTACAGTACCTTTCTATATACAGGCCTTCTGACATTGCACCCACCAGTGAGATGGGCAACCTTTCCAGCTCTGTTCTATTGAATCTGCCTTTGTCTCTGCATGATCTCGTTCAAAGTCTGTTGTCCTGAGCTGCAGTTAACAATCTGTCATCTTTGGATTTTGTTACCTCTCTTTTAACCATTCTCTACATATGTCCAAAGTGCTGCTAAAAAACATGTTTCTTTTTATAACATTGCCAAAATGTATCCATCTATCATTGTGCTCATCGTTTTGACTGTGTGACACCCACCATTGCTCTGCTCTGAACACTGGCTACCTATTTCATCTCGTGTCAAATTCAGAATTATTTTCCTTTTCTATAGAGGCCTTCTACCAACCACCCCAGCCTACATTAATAACCTACTCATTTCCTACAACCCCCCTTTTCTACCCTCTGTTCTGATCACACTCTCCTCTTCCCTTCATTTTAACATCTCCCGTGAAACAGCTTTCAGCTACCTAGGTCCCAAGTTATGGAATTCTCTTCTTTCTCTCAGGAAACAATCCTCTGCTCCAATGTTTAAGGCAATGCTGAAGACTCACCTATTTCTGAGACATTTGGCTCCTGCTCTTATTCTTAACTCTTTCCTCCCTTATGACCAAACATCCCCTTCCTTCTATCCTTCCCTCTGCCCTTTTTAATAACTGTCTTATAAACCGCATAGCTACCTGCTGGGCCCCTTGCGGTATATCAAGCGTCATAAATAAATCCCAAACTCTTTTTCCAGTTAGACGCCTTCAATCGTGCTCCTCACAGGTATTCCAGTGAACACTCTCTCCATTACAGTCTGTCTAGAATTCAACTCTTATCTTCCATCCATGTCGCTATGCACAAGTAACTCTTCAAGTCATTAAACTGGATCACTGTATGCTTCCATATACAGTTGAGCTTCTCTTAATAACCTACAAGTGCATTAGGCCTATATCTCTTCACTGCCTCTTCTCTGCATCCATCCTAGTGAGCTCTGTTTATCAGGCAACTCACTTTTGTGTCTCTTCCTCCTACATGTTCCTCTGCCTTCTGTAAGCTTGGAGTAGATCTCCTGAGATGGTGTTATACCCCCTTTTCTAGTTTTGTTCAAATCTGCAAATGAAGCCTTGTGTGTTTGTGAGTTCACAGTTCACTTCCTTTTTGACGCGAGGGCGGGGCCCAGACACAGTGATTTCGGTGGCTTCACCACCACGAACCCTTCGAACCCGAAGGAAGTGCCCGCAGGAAGTGACACTGACGTCAGTGTCCTCAGAACGTTGAGGGTGAGTTTTATTATATAGGATATATACAGTGGTGTGCTGGAGCAGGCTCTCACAGGCTCGCAAGAGCCGGTTGTTAAGTTTTTAAGAATTTTGGGAGCTGGTTGTTAAAGTAGGGCCCTCCGTGGCTACTTTAACAACTGGCCCCCAAAATGTGGGCTTGGGCCCCCTGCTGAATTCTCTTTTACTTTGCTGGTGGGGATGCTGAGCCCTGCCAGCCAAGTAAATAGACTACTGCTGCTCCCCGCTCCTTGTTTCCAGCTCTAGGCAGCTGGCTGGGACTTCTCGAGCATGTGAGAGAAGTTCCAGCATGCTGCTCAGAGCAAGACGTTGGGAGTGGTGGCAGTCCATTTATTGGCTGCCAGCAAAGGTATGCCTAGCATGCCCGCACGAAGGGAGGGAGGAGAGAGAGGCAAGTGTTGCTCCCCCACCCCCCCCGGCCGCCCCTGACCCTTCCAACTGCAGAGCTGGCTATGTCCGGAGAAAGAGCCTGTTGTTAAAAAATTACCAGCACACCCCTGGATATATATATATATATATATCTTCATTTTCTCTGAAAGTGTATCTTCAGAAAATCCTAGCATTATCATTTTTCAAAGGAATGTAGAAACAGCTCTTTTTAAACGTTGTAAAATGTTTAGTATTGAATTTGAGAAGAGTGTCATTTTTTGAGGTTCTGCTGTTTTGTGACTCTTGGAAATGTTATTGTTATATATACTAAAACCTATATATGCTCCAAAAACACAGAGAAAGGCTAAGTCAAAAACAGCACTGTGGCTTCTCTTCTATATGGAAATAAGCTCACCAGGATATGGAATAACAGTTTCCTGAGCTGACTGACTCATGAGCCCCTAGAAGAGAGATGCCAGTGGGAAAGTGGTTAGAGCAATTTGGTTGCCGTATTAGTCCTCTTGCATACATATAAATAAATAAAGGTTAAACACAAAAAATGTGGCCTACTTGCTGTCTTTTTATTGGAGTAGCAATGCATTTCTTGATTCAGTTAATTTGGGAGATAATACCACCCCCCCCCCCCCCGTCCAAAACAGAATGAACAAAATGTGCCAATACTAGAAAATATGAATGAATCATAAACATTCCAATGATAGTCTGAAGAGTAAAAGTTAGTTAATGGGTGATCATAATGTGATAGACAATAGGTGGACAATACGATGGGGCCGGATGGCATACATCCGAGGGTACTTACTTAATGGCTCCGCTAGCTGACCTTTTCAATGCTTCTCAAGAATTGGGAGTGATCCTGGAGACAAGCAGATATGGTCCCTCTCCGTAAAAGTGGAAGTAAGAAAGTGGTTGGAAATTACAGGCCAGTAAGTCTTGACTTCTGTGGAAAGTAAATAAATAGAAACACTTTTAAAACAGAGAATAGTAAAGTTTTTGGAATCCAGTAGATTACAGGATATGAGGCAACATGGTTTCACTAGAGGCAGCTCTTTTCAGATAAATCTGATTAATTTCTTTAATTGGGTGACCAGAGAGTTGGATCGAGGGAGAGCGCTAGATGTGGTCAATTTAGATTTTAGCAAAGCCTTTGACATGGTTCCGTATAGATGATTAATAAATAAACTTTGTGCTATTGGTATGGGCCGTAAAATGACTGACTGGGTGAGGAACTGGTTGAGTGGAAGGTCACAGAGGGTAGTGGTAAATGGAGCTCATTCTGAGGAAAAGGATGTTACCAGTGTGTGCTGCAAGGTTCGGTTCTTGGCTGGTTCTTTTTAACATTTTTGTAAGCGATATTGCTGAAGGGCGGTCTGGTAAGGTTTGCCTCTTTCTAGATGATACCAAAATCTGCAATATGATAGACACCTCTGACGGTGTGGATAACATGAGGAAGGACTTAGTGAACCTAAAGGAATGATCTGGAATTTGGCAGCCTAGATTTAATGCTAAAAATGCAGGGTCATACATTTGGGCTGAAAACACCTGAGGGAATGTTACAGTTTTGGGGGTGAAGAACTTTTGTGCACGAAAGAGGAGCAAGACTTAGGTATAATTGTATGTGATGATCTTTAGATGGCTAAACAGGTAAAAAAGGTAATAGCGAAAGCTAGAAGGATGCTTAGATGCATAGGGAGAGGAATGGCCAGTAGGAGAAAGGATGTGGTGATGCCCCTGTATAAGACTTTGGTGAGACCTCATTTAGAATATTGTGTACAGTTCTGAAGGCTGCACCTTCAAAAAGATATAAACAGGATGGAGTCAGTCAAAAGGGTGGCTTCTAAAATGGTCAGTGTCTTCCTCATAAAGCATAAGGGAACAGATTTAAAGATATCAATATGTATTCTTTGGAAGAAAGGTCGAGAGGGGAGATATGATAGAGACAAAAATACTCAGTGTACCTGAATGTAACTCACCTTGAGCTACTACTGAAAAGATATGAGCAAATCTAAATAAAATACATTTAAATACCTATGCAGCATATATGCACAGGAAGCGAGTCTCTTTCAATTGAAAGGAAGCTCTGGAATGAGGGGGTATAGGATGAATGTGAAAGGGGATATACTCAAAAGTAACCTGAAGAAATACTTCTTCACGGTAAGGGTGGTGAATTTGTGGAATGGCCTCCTGATAGAAGTGGTGGAGATGAAAACAGTATCTGAATTCAAGGGAGCTTGGGACAAGTACTTAGGATCTCTAAGGGACTGATAGGGAGAGTAGATGGCATGGACGGGCAGACTAGATAGGCCAAATGGTCTTTATCTGCCTACGTTTTTCTCTGTTTCTATTAGCACATGCCAAGCTTTAGTTAAAGGACCCCTAAAACACTTCAGGGCTCACTTATAGAATAGTACCTAAGTGCCTTTTAAGCACCTAACTGCTGTTTACCCCCATTTATTTATTTATTTTTATTTATTTACTAGCTCTACCCAGCCACGCGTTGCTGTGGCTCAGTCTGGTAAAATGGAAAAGAAGGAAAAGAGGAAGCACACATTTCTAATATGTTTAATTTCACAATGCTTGTGGGTATACAATATTTTTTGTTGTTCCATTGTGTGTGCAGAGATAGAGATTGTCTGGTTTGCCGACTGTAGAACATGGAACATATAATTGTCCATGTGAGAAGCAATCCGTGTGTAGATGTAAACGGGTGAATTGTAAAGATTGGCCCTGAGCTTTGTTGATGGTGATTGCAAACGCCAATCGAATTGGGAATTGCAATCTGTTAAATTGAAATGGCATATCTGTTGGAATCATAGGAATGCGAGGAATGAGGACATGTTCACCTTTGAAAGGTCCTGTCAAGATTGTTGCTTGTACGACATTGCTCATTAATTTTTTTACTGCAAGCCGCGTGCAGTTGCAAAGCTTTGGCTGGGTGATATTTCACAACATGAATAATTGGCACGCCGATTTTCAATTGCAGTATGTACGGTGGCATCCCTGGCAGATCGAGTGAATTGAAAAAGTCTGTTGGATAATTAAGCGCTTCATCTGCTTCCAGAACAGTGTTGATTGACTTATATGTGAGTGGCTCGCTTTGAATGTTAGACTGAATAATATTGTTCAGTTCGTAGACGTCTTTGTTCTTGGCCGCAAGAATAGCTCGTTCACTCAGGGAATCGTGATCCTTAGAATTGGTTTGAATATTGGGAAATACTTTTTCAACCAATTGTTTTTTTGAGGTCACTAAATTGCAGAAGTTATGAGGCAATGAAATTCGTCCTGAGGTCAGATCAACCGGCACCTTTCCGTTCCCAATTTTCAGCAATTGACGTGAGAATATCTGAGCTGATTGATAGTTTTTCAGCTGGACATGCATATTTGTAGTTAAGTTTAACGTCTGTACGTGTTGCCACAAAGTAGAGTATTTTACGCAAGCATTTATTTCGTCCGCTGGTGTCGATCGAGGAACTACAGGTAATGTTTGCCTGAAATCTCCTGCAATCAATATTAATGTGTTCCCAAATGGTCTGATGTTTCCACGCAAATCTTCAATGATCGATCAAGAGCCTCGAGCAATGTTTTTTGCTATGCTGTTACCTCGGCACGTATTTGAGCCATTCTTTGTCTGTTTTGCTCGTTCGCTGATGCCCGTTCTTCCTCAGTTTGATTTGCAATTGTAGGTATATAAAAACATGCGCGTATTCGAATGCAACGTTGTGTCAAAATTTCAAAGCAATCGGTGAAGAACTTTCAGAGATTTAAGCCACTCTTAGCCTGTCGCGTTGATTCTGTTGAGAACGAAGCAGACCTGAAACTGCAGAACGTGATCACAGTGCTCGCAACCATGCATCATCAAGTCTGGCTGCACATGGCTGCGCTGCTTCCTCAGCACGTATTTGAGCCATTCTTTGTGTGTTTCGCTGGTTCGCTGATGGCCGTTCTTCCTCAGTTTGATTTGCAAATACTCGTTGCACTGCTTCCGCTCCGCGAGTACGACAGCTGTGACATCTATATAATAGTAGGTATATAAAAACATGCGCGTAATTTCAAAGCAATTGGTGAAGAACTTTCGGAGATTTAAGCCACTGTCAGCCTGTCGTGTTGATTCTGTTGAGAACGAAGCAGATCTGAAGCTGCAGAACGCGATCGCCGTGATCGCAACCGTGCATCGTTAAGTCTGGCTGCATGTCACTCTGCTGCTTCCTCGGCACGTATTTCAGCCATTCTTTGTCTGTTTCGCTCGTTCGGTGATGGCCGTTCTTCCTCAGTTTGATTTGCAATGACTCGCCGCACTGCTTCCGCTCCGTGAATACAACAGCTGTGACAGCTATATAATAGTAGATATATAAAAACATGCGCGTATTCGAATGGAACATTGTGTCCAAATTTGAAAGCAATCGGTGAAGAACTTTCGGAGAGTTAAGATTTTGAACAAACGTACATTTACATTTTTATTTATATAGATTTGTTGCATTTGTATCCCACATTTTCCCACCTAGTTGCCTAACTTCAATTTCGGTGTCTGTTGTTAAGGACTGGACTCAATATATGGCGCAAAAAAAAAATTAGCGCTGAACAGTATGCTATAAATAGCACTCCAAGATGGGTGCCCTTTTATAGAATAGTGTGCCGTGCTGGAATCTGCTCCCAATTTTGGGCATGAGCATTTACACCAACTGAATCTAGCTGTAAATCCTGGTGTTCAAGTTGGACACAGATACTTCAAATTCTGCTACACAGTGCCTATTGACTTAATATGTCTATGATCCAGCAAAGACATTGTTAAACTGCTCATTTCTGCAAGAGTTCCATAAGAGAGGACCGGTGTAACAAAAAGTTCTGTTTCATGTGCAAGTTAATTTCACAACTTGGAGTAATGGAAGCTGTAATAATGCTGAGATGAATGCGGCAATCGAAAGTACTGTTGGTTGAATAATTTGATGATAACATATGAATTATTGAACGGTATTGTAAGGCTGTTAAAAATAGGTCCGTATTTCAATTTTGGAGTATGATTTACAAAATGTTGTGATCTATCGTTTAAAATTTTATGTGCTTTAACAGCATTACTTCTGGTCTTCTTTACATCTTCCATTATAAATTTCTTTTCTGAAATACACTGTAAATATGACCAGCAAAATCCTTGCCTCCAAAGAAGAACAGATAGAGGGAGTGTATGATAATGGAAAAAAAAAGGGAACAGATCAGGTTTCTAATGTGTATTATTTGTTGTTTTCCTTTGGAGTGGGTAAAAGGCATGTCCATAGTGATTTATATTTCTTAGAAACCTCTATTCCATCAAGTAAGTTAAATGTTGTTGGATGATTTATCATTATTGACTTTTAAAGACCCTTTTGGAGTGTATGGTACGTTTACCTTAACGTGGCTAGGTCAAGGGAAATTCAACAAGAGGTAGACGTGTCTATAATTATGAGCACAGTTGGAAGCAGTGTAGGCAATGGACAGCTTAAAACTATATCATCCTACCTCACTTGTTTATTTTGGTTTTGCTATAAAGGAATTAAGGTCTGATTCTATGCTTTCAGTATATTTTACTTTATATTTTTCCATTATACTAAAATTATCCATTTTCAATTCAGGGTCTGATTACCTTTTTTGATACCCAGAACTCAACACTGTATTTTGTATTAACAGCCATTATAGGTATTCAAAGTAGTAAGATCAGAAATGCATTCTCTTTATTTTCTCTTTGTTTTTATGGGGCCCTTTTGCTAAGTTGCATTTAACAGAGCTTAAAATGGCATACCGCATGGGGCATTCTCAGGTATCTTGTGGTAACTGCATGCTAAAAAAAAACCTATATATATTTTTGAGGGTGTGTGTCAGGGGGAAGAAGAGTGGTTACTTCTGTGTTCAACAGTACATCTACATTAGTGGTGCTAACTGGTAAACGCAGGAATACTGCTTGAGCTCTTGCCAACAAAATATTGACAATAAGTGTTCATGCGGTAAACTTTTTTAATGGCAGTACGCTAATAGCAGTATTAGTGCATAGCCATTAATGCAAAAAATAGAAAACTTGTCATTTTAGGAAGGTGGGAAATATCCGCATAAGGGCGTGTTAAGGCCACTTTTTACTGCAGCTTCGTAAAAGGGCCTTTATATTATATAAATAGTAATACACCATAATACAGAATATCTCTTTGCATAGTCTATGGAACTTAATCATAGATTTGCAATTGTTTCAAGGTTTAAACTTGTTTTTCACTCATTGTATGTAAAACTCATTGAAAAGGAATCCTCACCAAGCACATTTGCCTACATGAATTAAAAAACATATATATTTATATGTATTGCATTTTTTACTGATAAAAGACCAGCACTTGCCAATTCTACATTTTTGATAAGCTGGTCAGAAAACAATTTAAGAATGGTAAAAATAGATTTATGAATCAAGGAAAAGTTAAAAGCAGCAATGCAGAAAGGACAAGTAGAGGGGAATTCAAACACCCAAGTCAAGACGTGTGGAATTCCCATACTATTTCACAAGAGACTCAACCAAAATATAAAGGCCCTTGTAAAATAGTCGCTGGAGCTACACGTTCTAGCCCCTCCACATGTAGATGAAATAGAGATTTCAGAAAGCTGGCCAACTGTTCCCTCTAAACTGAGCAGGACTCCTTCACATATACTCCTACCAGTATGGGGTGCTGTACCATTATCACATTTTTAATAGTGAGAGACAGGCAAGCTCTGCAGGACCCCAGGGAACCTGCTTATCCCTAGTGATTGAAAATACAATACTGAAGCGCCCCCCCCCCCCCTTTAAAGTGGTGAGCCATGCAATTGGAGGACTCCTGCTCTGCTTAGAGGGAAGAATGCTCCCCCCACACATAAAGATGTGGAAGCAACTCTCTGAAATTGCTGTTCCCTGATCCCAGTATTAGTGGTCTTCCCCCCCCCCCCCCCCCCACCACATACACCTACACATCATCTGCCCCCTGACACCCCCCACATCATACAATATCCCCCCGTCTTCAGAGAGACCCCTGGAGACCCCCATATGGCCCTAGACTCACCCCCCTTCAGGCCATAGGCCGTCCAAACTGGCCTTAGGGCCACAAGCTCCCTACCCCTGCCCCTCAACCTAGTTTACTAGGGGTCCTTGGTGGGTAATAGGGTGGGAATGATGCCCACTCCCTCCTACCTCGTAGCTTCCAGGTCTCCAAAATGGTCATGACATATCTAGTGGTAATACAGATTTATTGGTTCCATGCAAGTTTTGCAGGGCTTGCTCTCTGGGGAAGGCCATTTGTTGAGGATTCTGGAGCTGAAGAACTTTAGGTTGGAATCCACTCAGAAAGGAGCATTTTTTTTTTTTATTTAGCTCCAACATTGTGGAATGCTCTTCTGTGAGTTCTTCGAGAAATTGAATTTTACTTTTTTTCTTAGGCTTTTCAGTTTGCTTTCCAAGAGAATTTAGCTTAGTTTATTTATTTTTTATAAATTATGACAAGATAAGTTTTAGAGTGGGACTGAGTGTTCTGGTGTGATTGTGCTATCCTATGCAATTAATGGTGCTATTTTCTATTTTTAAAATTTTAGTTTTAAATGTAAACCTCTGTGATTGCTTTTGTGGATAAGCAGTATATCAAATTTAAATAAACTATAGACTATTGCTGCTAGAGGATCAGTAGCCATTTTGGAGAACCAGTGGCCATGATGTGAAAGCAACTGGGCACTGTTCTCACCCCATTAGACTACAGGGACTTCAGTAAGCCTGGGGACTGGGTAGAGAGGGGCATGTGGTTCAAGCTTTACACTAGGGAAATGCTTTATAAAATTATTCACAAGATGCAGAGTTTGCATTACAATAGCATCTCTTGTCAAGATTGTCTTTGTATATATTTGCTTTCAAGAACTGAATACAGTAGTCTAGATATATTATTATCAATGACTTCTACAGGGTAGTATACCTTTTCATTTCTGCTTTTCTCTCCATAATATTTTTTTTTTATTTTTGTTGCATTTGTACCCTGCGCTTTCCCACTCATGGCAGGCTCAGTGTGGCTTACATGGGATAATGGAGGGTTAAGTGACTTGCCCAGAGTCACAAGGAGCTGCCTGTGCCTGAAGTGGGAATCAAACTCAGTTCCCCAGGACCAAAGGCCACCACCATAACCACTAGGCTACTCCTCCACTCAATATATCCTAGCATTCAATATTGCCTTGAGTAGATTGAGTTGAATGTTTATCTTCAGATCCATCACTGTTTATTTTGTAATTCTAGCTACTTATTTGCATAAGAACATAAGAGTAGCCATACTGGATCACACCAGTGGTCCATCTAGCCCAGTATCCTGTTTCCAACAGTGGCCAAGCCAGGTCACAAGTACCTGGCAGAAACCCAGATCATGGCAACATTCCATGCTACCAATCCCAGGCATCCCTATGCCTGTCTCAATAGAAGACCATGGACTTTTCCTCCAGGAACTTGTCCAAACCTTTTTTTAAACCCAGATACGCTAACCGCTGTTACTACATCCTCTGGCAAAGCGTTCCAGAGTTTACCTATTCATTGAGTGAAAAAACTTTTTCTCCTATTTGTTTTAAAAGTATTTCCATGTAACTTTCTCGAGTGTCCTGTAGTCTTTGTACTTTTGGAGTGAGTAAAAAATCAATTTATTTCTACTCATTCTACACCACTCAGGGTTTTGTAAACCTCGATCATATCTCCCCTTATCCGTCTCTTTTCCATGCCGAAGAGCCCTAACCTCTTTAGCCTTTCCTCATATTATAAGAGTTCCATTTTCCACAAGACTGGTTTGGCTACTAGAACTCCATCTCCAATAATCCAAATGGTCTCATGGGTTTCTGCATTCCAAATACATGACATGGTAACATATTAGCATAGTAGATGACGGCAGAAAAAGACCTGCATGGTC
The DNA here is from genome assembly GCF_901765095.1 of Microcaecilia unicolor. Taxonomy (NCBI): domain Eukaryota; kingdom Metazoa; phylum Chordata; class Amphibia; order Gymnophiona; family Siphonopidae; genus Microcaecilia; species Microcaecilia unicolor. The sequence goes on from NC_044037.1 coordinate 259,047,360, forward strand.
CATCCAGTCTGCCCAACAAGATAAACTCATATGTGTATACCTTACCTTGATTTGTACCTGCCTTTTTCAGGGCACAGACCGTACAAGTCTGCCCAGCAGTATTTCCCGCCTCCCAACCACCAGTCCCGCCTCCCATCACTGGCTCTGGCACAGACTGTATAAGTCTGCCCTCCACTATCCTCGCCTCCCAACCACCAACCTCTCTTCCCCCACCTGCTCCGTCACCCAATTTTGGCTAAGCTTCTGAGGATCCATTCCTACTGCATAGGATTCCTTTATGCATATCCCACGCATGTTTGAATTCCGTTACCGTTTTCATCTCCACCACCCTCTCCGTGAAAAAATACTTCCTGACATCTTTTTTGAGTCAGCCCCCCTTCAATCTCATTTCATATCCTCTCGTTCTACCGCCCATGACTTTGACAAGGGAGGATCTGAAGAACATGAGAGTGCCACCATGATGTGGTTGTTTGGCATTTCATTAAATATTTTGTTTCTTAGTATGCTGATAGAGTTCAGTTTCCTGAAATCTTGATAGCCAGCTAAAGTCAACTTAAAATAGTAACAATGTTGATAAATGAATGGTTTTAAAAATAATAAAGGAGTTTTTATTTTATTTTTAGAATTCAAGAAGATTTGAACAATTTACATCTAAATGAGTGTTCTCATAGTGGAAGCTTTTTATGGAGGTTCTCACAAGCAACTGGTAGATCTTCTTCAGGAAGAAATTGAAGGATGCATTTTACACACACTTCCTGCAAAGAAATGGCATTGGAGAGCCCGTACTGCTGCACTATACTTCATGCAAACCATTCCAGCTAATGATAATTACAGGTAAAGTTTTATCGAAGAGAAGAACAAGAAAAGTCTAGCTACAGTGTCCATCAACAATGACAAGATTAAATGGTTCTAATTTGCCTCCTTCTCAGTATCTCTCTCTCTCTACCCCTTCATAGCCCTGGGTGTTGTCTCTCCTAATGTATCAGCATGAGTTGGTTTGATCAATAAGAAAGTTCTCTCCTGTGTCACCAGGGTATGGTTTGATGAATATGAAGCTTCTTGTGTAAGGAGGGTTTGATTTGACCAATAGGAAGCTAATTATTGTGAACCAATAGAAAAATTCCAGTTATGTCTGGAATTTTATAACAGCTCATATAAGTTACACCAGTTTTTAGGTCACATTTGTGCATGCAAGTTCACTTTGAGCATTATCCTGGTGAGTTTACCTGCACACAGTTATATGTACTATATGGTGCAGGTAGATTTTGCTGTGTAAATTTGTATTCGTGAGTTTTTAAAATCTAAAACTATGCTTTCACTTGAAAACTCCTCTCCAATTAGCCTCTGCAGTGCTCTCTCAAATGCAAGTAAAGTGATTGCATGCAGGACTTCTGTGCACATTTTTACCTATAATGTTATAAAAGGAATTTCCTTGTCTACAGCACTGCTTTGATTGCAGAACTAACCTTTGAAATTACCAGTTGTACAGATTGGGATACTTTTCTGTAGCAGATACTGGACCTTGCTATGCTTAGTATTTTGTCCCATGAACACTGAGTGGGTAAAATGTTAGTAAATCAGACCCTTAGTTCTTAAAAATGAGGTGTACCAAATTATTTTGTGCTTTCATTTGTGCCCAGGACCAAAACAACTATGATTTGAAGAATTTGTGCCTGATAAAACTGTAAAAGTATGCAAATTGTATTCTGAATAACAGTCATATTCTCTAACACATTACAATATTAACTTTGTTCCTTGAAGGTCAGCATCACAAGACATCCTGCACTAAGCCATATTAAACTAATCAGACATCACTCACAGACACATACCCCATTAGTTTAACTTAAAATTACATTGACCCAAGATAACTTAATTGTAATTCATCAAATTACGTACATTTAAAATGCCAGTGCCATGAAGACCCTTCCAAAATGAATAATGCAAGTGAAGTATGAGAACTGAATTCTAGAATATTTGTGTATTTGAAGTCCCAGTTTTCAGGGGAATGTTCTTTAAAATGAATTTATTGGTTAGTTAAGTTTTTTTTTTCCTATTGTGAAATAAAAACGGAGATAATGCTTTATAAATCAGGCCTTATGTGTGTGGGAAGGGGGGACTGACCTAGTGGTTAACTTATTGGTTTAGATAGATTGCTGTGGGATTGCTAAAGTGTCTAGTGGTATTTTGGATCAAATTTCTTGTGTGGTCATGGGTGGATATTTTTTATCCTTTCGGAATGTATTCAACATTTAAAAAAAAAATGTTGTTTTGCCTTACAAGATCCCACTCTTCTAGTTGTCTTCTAGTTTTACATTTTGAAAGCTGCAGGAACTACTGTAGGGCAGGATATCTTCTTTTGGTATATGAAGTTAGCATGGGTGTTGGAACGGGAGAAGCCACAGGTGACATATCACCCCCAAAATTTCCTTCCTTGCGAGGTGTTGATTATCTTTCTTTCCCTTCCCTCCTTCCTATTGTGTCCAGCATTTCTCTCCTCCCCTGCAAGGTGTTGATTTCCTTAACTCCCTACTGCAGGATGGCAACTCTGCAATATGCGTAACTACAGAGCCATCTTGGCCAGCCGGTTTGGGCCCTCGAGTATCTATGCATGCTTATAGATTGCCGACTTCTGGCCCAGGATTTCTTTGTGATTTGTTGAAACTTTCCTTTCCTTATTTGCTTATACAGAAATAAAATAAACACAGCAGTAGTCTGAATTGGTTACTGCATCAAAACAAGACAGAACACTCTTTCACAAGAGAAGGATAAATAGCTATCCGGGTACAAGATTGTTAAAAAAAAAAAAAAAAAAGAAAGAAGACATTCAGTAAAAAGAATGAAATTTGTATGTTAGAAAAAATTAATTACTATATACAGTCCTAGTTATGATTTTTTTTTTCCTATAAGCACAGCTTTCAGTTTAGAATAAAACCTTAGGTCCTTTTTACAGGTCATGCAAGGCACAGACAACTGAAATATTTTCCCGTAGTGCACCTAAGAATTGGAAATATAAAACAAAAGACATTATCCATACTTGTCCTTTTTACTTCCCCTTGAATACAGTCACATCTTCAACACCATTTCATTATGCCAACTTGTCTTCCACATTATCTTATGCACTTCTTCCTATTAAACTGTTAAAGGCCTGATACAAGTTTGATTACCTGTATTTTGGGTACTGCTCCCACTACCCTAAAAGCGTGAATTTTCTGTTATTTGGTAGTACTGGTTTTAAATAAAGTATTAGTGATAGATTTCACAGCCAACACATTTTACAGTTCCTTGGGAAGGTGTACGTGAAGTGGAAAAATCAGTGGGCCAAGCTGAAGGCTGCTATAAATGTGACAACTGATCTTTACGTGAGGAAAGTAAATAAAAATAAGAGAAGGAGGGAGCCTATATGGTTCTTCAAACAAGTAGCTGAAAAAATAAAAGCAAAGGAGGCTTCGTACAAGAAATACAGAAGAACGCAAAGAGAAGATCATGGAAAAGATGATTGGATTAAACTCAAAGAAACGAAGAGGAAATATGGCCAGTGAAAGTGTGAGCGGAAGAAAAAATGGCTAAAGAGGAAAAGTGAGGTGACAAGACCTTTTTCAGATATATTGGAGAAAGGAGAAAAGATAGAAATGGAATTGCAAGATTGAAAGATGATGAGAATGGCTATGTGGATAGTGATGAGGGTAAAGCGAACATGCTAAACAATTATTTCTCTTTGGTGTTCATGGAAGAAAATCCTCTATAGAGAGAAGAGAACCAACTGATGTAGTCATTGTCGGGGCAGAGAGCTAGCAGCAGAGATTTCAGCTTCAGGAGGGAAGTAACACATATTTTCAAAGCACTTAGCCTTCCAAAGTTCCATAGAAACCTATGGAACTTTGGAAGGCTAAGTGCTTTGAAAATATGCCTCTATTAATAGTAACATAGTAGATGACGGCAGATAGACTTGTAGATAAGCTTAGGACTGGGCACTGGCATTGAATATCTGGGCATACGTGTCTGGTTAAGTGCTGAGTATTGGCAATTAACTGGTTAAGTGCCCACATAGTTGTCGGTTTCAGTTTAGGTGCGAACCGGAAATTTTTAGCAGCACTGTCCGATTAAGTGCCACTGAACATGCCTGGTTAGCTCTGGACAAGTGATTTAATTGGCCAGAAGCTGTTTCTGGCCATTTAAATTGCTTTGAATATTCTGGCTGTTGAAATCGCTCTGAATATTGACTCCTTAAACTTCACAGTTTCTGATATATCTGTATACATACTGCTTTGGTGAATATAAAGTCTGTTGTGCCAATAAAGTAATTGTTTTGGGGCATTTCCTCCAGAAACATGTCCAAACCCGGCTAGACGCATGACCACATATTTCGACAAATTCCAGAGCTTCATGGGCAGTGAGTGATGAAATACTTCTCCAATTTGTTTTGAATCTGTCATCCGTTAGATTTATGGCATGCCTCCTCCCACTACTACGTAGAAGGATAAATAGCCATTACTATTTATCTGTCCCACCCTACTTACAAATCCCTATCAGTTCATTTTCAGTCCTCTCCAAGTGAAAGAGCCCCTACTCTATTAAACCATTCTTAGGAGAGGCAGATTGTGTCCAAGAATGGGTCTGGCATGAGGATCATGTTTCCAGTTTAGCCCCTCTTCCCCCCTCAGTTTCTCTCCTACTCCCTTTCCACTTAACTCTGATGATGCATCCTCTGTTGCTTCAGATTCCTGGCTGCTATTGCTCCACACCCCACTACATGAACCATACTTGTACTTGTTAGAAACAAACTGCTGTAGCAGTAAGTCCTCTTCAAATTTGTTTTCTTAAAGACACAGGGCTTATGGGCTGGCAGCTGTTGTATTGCTGTTCCTTTAAGAGGACAGAGTTGCTACAGTTTACATCAGTGGTCCTCAGTGGTGGGAATGCCCAATCCCCCAATAGGGCAATCTGTTCCTGCTTCATATGGAAGATGTTGCATTGCTTTTATTATTTTGATTGCCCTTTGCTTTACTTTTTCGATTTAGGCTATTTCTTTGTTGAGATGGTGCAAGCAGAACTGATGGGGGTGTGCATACCATGGACGTGCATGTGCAGTAAGAGGTGGGCTTTATTCATAAAGTTTGATTCATAAGATAAACTATAAAATAAATCTGCTTCAGCAAATAAAGTGCACTGATTTTGTAGGTGAAGCAGACTTTGCTAAATTCTTCTCAGCTTATATCAGTCTAAGGGGTCGTTTTAGTAAACTGTGGTAACCATTTTAAGCTGTGCGTACTGTGAGGCACGCACAGATGTCCTTTGGTAAGTTTGAGATTTGCACGTACAAACCACGTGATAAGAAATGGTGCAGAGGGGTCGTGCCGATGCAGAGTGTCTGTTTCTGCACTGTTTAGTGCAGCTTCATTACCGTATGTTAACTGATTAGTGCAGGATTAACATCTGAGTCCTTACTGCCTACAAAATAGGTGTCGGTAAATGTTCATGCGCTAATTTTTTTAATGGCCACACACTAATTTCAACATTATCATATGACCATTAATTGTAACAATGAAAAATTGGCCATTTTACAGTAAAATGTAGTAAAAATGGCCTTAGCATGTGAGAAAATCCTATGTAAAGGTGCACTAAGGCCACTTTCCAAGTTTCTGGATTTATGGGGAATGTATTAAAATGGTTTGGATTCCTGAAAATATATGGTCAGGAAGGACAGCTGCTCATCCTCCTCAGGGATCACCAATTTCTCCTTTGCTTTACAATGTTTTTATGACCTCATTGAGTACAGTTATGTTGGGATTAGGTGAGTGGATGTTTACATATGCAGATATCTTTATGTTGCTGTCTAATTAGAACTTTAATTTGTTAACGGGAAAGCTGACATCTGCTATTGATAAGATTAAAAGCTGGTCTGTACGATATCATTTAAAATTGAATGTTGATAAAACTAAGCTACTGTGGTTTGCTGTTAATCAGAGTTCTATACCGGATCAGATTATATTGCTGGTTGAATCATGTCTTTCAGTGGATAAGAAGTCTTTGGGGGTGCTTTTAGACTCATCTATAACAATAGAACCTCAGATTAATGCTGAAGTTAAAAAAAATATATCTTTAAATCATTTTTTTATTGAATAGAACTTAGTAAACAAAAACTAAAACACAGCGTTGGCATCAACAAAAAGAAACCACCAACTCAGGAAGATACAACAAGCCAGCTGGAAAGAGGGAAGTAATAAGCCTTCATGCCAAATGGGATGATAGGAAGCAGGGCAAGCCCGGTTCTGATTGGGTTTAGGCAACAGCGAAATAAGCTGTATTAGCATAGCAGGGAAAAGCTCCATCCTCCACCACTGCCATATAATAGGCTTCTAAAGAACTAAGTAATTGTACCTGCATAATTTTGTAAAATTCCGCAGAATAGTCGTCTGGGCCCAGGGCAGAAAGAGGTTTCCAAAGCCTTTAAGGCCCATTGTAATTCCTTATCATGAAGCACATGATTCAGTATATCCTGCAATTTGATCAGGTACTCCGGGATCTGCTCCATCCCCGGCAGCATACAGTGCTTGATAATAGGCAGAGAATATCTTTGCTGTCTCATGTACCGTATTGGTGATCTCCCCCTGCTGATTTGCAAGGGTCAAAACCACACAGGAAACCCTCCCTGGACTTAACTACATTACCCAATACATTCCCCACTTTATTTCCATACTTAATAAAATTTGTGATTATAATAGAAAAGAGATCGCGAGGCCTGCTCATGTAGAAGCGTGTTGAGTGTAGTTTGAGTCACCAGCCATGTTTCCTTAATTAGCCACAGAAGGCGCATGCACATAAGCCTCTTTGCATATGCACTCTTTGCTTCCTTGAGGTGGGCTTACAAAGCAGTTATACCCACAGCCAGCCTAGGATTACGGGCGCTAATGAAAACTATGGTGGCCCCTCTCAGTACTGCATGGCCATCTCCCAAAACAGCAGAGGCTGGTCCGTGTGACGGCCGTTTGTTAACAAAAAATTTGCCCACTGTTCCTGCAGATAACGGCGAAATTCCTAATTCGTTGCCAAATAAGCAGGAAAATGCCAACCCTTAGAAGCTGCATAAAAAGGGGCTGCCTCCACCCCAAGGCCCACCTCCGCCAAAGTAATCTATGTTTAAATTGAAGCAATTACGTTTAATTTGATTTTTTTTTCCTCAACATTTTAGAGTATTGGTTCAGGCTGTTATTTTGTCATCTTTGGGCTATTGTAATTCACTGAAGATGCTAAGGTTGACTGAGAACACGGCCACTAGGTTGATTTGTAGGAAAAGTAGATTTCATCATGTAACCCCCATTATTCGCTGGTCTTGGCTTCCCATAGAAGCACAAATTGTTTTTAAACTTTGTTGTTTAGTTTTTAAAACATTATATGGTGATGCTCCAGATGATTTTCTTTTATTATTTTCTCTTGTCAGGTACTTCTTTTAAGAGTCAAAGTGTGGATCATTTAAGTTTTTTAGCTACCATCTTTAGAAGAAATAAAATATAGGTCGCTATATAGTCAATCTTTAATTTTCCACGCCATTAGAATTTGGAGCTTTCTTCCACAAGGATTTTCATTCTCCTTCCTCTTAACTGTTTGGGAGAAAACTGAAAACTTATCTTTTTGAAAGTATGTTTTCTGAATTTAGGAGATTGATTTGTGTAGTCATACATAAGTTATACTTTTTCTTTTGTTATCTATATGATTGTTATGCTTGGGTCTTGTTACCCACTTTGCATCTTTTTTTTAAGGGATTTGGCGGGATACAAGCCTCTAGTATAGTATAGCTTAGTAAAAGGATCCGTAAGTGTGGTAAAATGTATTGTTTAAGTTTCAGTATTTTGCTAGCTTTTTAATCAGGGTACCTTTTACTGTTCTGGGCTACTCAGGAGATTTGTTTACTGGGCTAATTGGTCTGAATGATTGTTAAAATATATATATATATTTTAATTGGAACCAGTGTGGTCATGTCATATCAGTAAGATGCAGTACAAAAATAATTTTGCTTTTGGCAGATAAGATAGTTATTACAGTATGTTGGATATGTCTTGAATCTTTATCCTCATTATACCTTCATGATTTATCTTGCAGTTTTCTATTGTATGAGCACATGGAAAAACACAAAAGGTGAAAGTTCAGGGGAAAGTAGATAAATGCTGTTCTGTTCTTCACTCGCTGACTTGTCTGTTAGTAAAGCTCTCAATCTTGTTATCAATCATGCTGTATGGTTTGGCTCAGTGGACTTTATTTTTGTTCTTGTTGACTTTTCATTAACTATACACGAGTAAATATAGAGTAACCCTAGAAACCAACTAACTGACCAAATGAGGTTTTTTTTAATTTACTGATGTTTATTAAGTACATTGGTGCAAAGTAATAAGATTTTCAACAATAGTCAAAATAACACCTAACAATTAAGATAAATACAAAAATGCAAGCAAATCTAAGTGATTTTCCACCTCACTTTAATTTTCTCAAGCTTCTCATGCCCCCACCCCCCATGAATGCAACTGCCTCCCCAAGGTATCATGACTCAACCCCCCAAAAAATACCCACCCCAAAAACCCTGTCTTTTATCCAAGGGCAGTCAAAAAGGAATGCCACATTTTCTTCCAATTATCCACATTTAAGCACTCCTTCTCACAAACACACCGAGTAGATTCTTTGTTTTTTGTTTTTTTTACCCATGTAAGCTGAATGTCAGAATGGACCGATCTTTACCAACCTATATTTAGGTAACTTTAATCATTTCTGTGATTGGTAAAATGTGCATATTTATTGAGGTGAGATGATGCACTTGATAAGAACATAAAAAACGTAAATGTTGCCATACTGGGACAGACCTGACGGTCCATCAAGCACAGTATCCTGTTTCCAACAGTGGCCAATTCAGGTTACAAGTAAAGATCCCAAAACAGTAAAATAGATTTTATGCTGCTTATCCTAGAAATATACTGGTAGGAGAAAATCAATCAAAATATTCACAATTGGCAACCAGGTGGAGTCTCATATCTTTTGCACGAATGTTCACATCACTCCCTTGGTGACTCTATTACCGTGCATAGGTTTTAATCATCGACTAAAGCCACCTCCACCCTAATATTGTGAAATCTTAAACTTGACGTATCCACAATTACAAACTTATGTGAATATATATCAAATGTATCAAATATACTAAAGACACTTAGCTTCTGGAGCGATTAACTCCCTAATTCAGACTCAGTGTGTAGAGGCCCCGACAGTGCCTGTTTCGCTGTGCTTCTTCTGGGGGAACCCACACAGTATTAGCCTGATGAAATAAATCATAAAATATATACAGTGTCAATCTCTTGTTGCCATTGCAAAACCTATGCACGGTAATAGAGTCACCAAGGGAGTGATGTGAACATTCGTGCAAAAGATATGAGACTCCACCTGGTTGCCGATTGTGAATATTTTGATTGATTTTCTCCTACCAGTATATTTTAGTAGCCTAACTTTATTAGGAGTTATCCAAGCCATTAAGGTTTTTTTGTTTTTATCCTAGAAATAAGCAGTGAATTTTCCCAAGTCCATCTTAATAATGGCTTATGGACTTTTCTTTTAGGAAGTTAACCTTTTTTTAAACCCTTCTAAGCTAACTGCTTTTACCACATTCTCTGGCAACAAATTCCAGAGTTTAATTACACGTTGAGTGAAGAAATATTTTCTCTGATGTATTTTAACTGTACTACTTTGTAGCTTCATTGCATGCCTCTTAGTTCTAGTATTTTTGGAAAGAGTAACCAAGTGATTCACGTCCACCCATTCCATTCCACTCACTGTTTTTATAGACCTCTATCATATCTTCCCTTAGCTGTTCCTTCTCCAAGCTGAAGAGACCTAGCCGCTTTAGCCTTTCCTCATAGGGAAGTCGTCCCATCCCCTGTATCATTTTTGTTGCCCTTCTCTGTACCTTTTCTGATTCCACTTTATCTTTTTTGAGATGCAGTGACCAGAGTTGCACACAGTATTCGAGGTGCGGTCACACTGTAGAGTTATAAAAAGGCATTATAACATTCTCATTTTTGCTTTTTATTCCTTTCCTAATAATACCTAACATTCTATTTGCTTTCTTAGCCGTGCCACACATTGAGCACAGGGTTTCAACGTATCATTAACGATGACACCTAGATCCTGTTCCTGGTAGGTGACTCCTAATGTGAAATTTTGCATCACGTAGCTATAGCTCGGGTTCCTCTTTCCCAATACATCACTTTACACTTGCTCACATTAAATGTCATATGCCATTTGGATGGCCAGTCTCTTAAGGTTATCTTGCAATTTTTCACAATCCTCTTGTGATTTAACAACTTTTAATAACAAATGTAATTACCTCACTAGTTATTCCCATCTCTAGATCATTTATAAATGTTTAAAAACAACGGTGCTATCACAGACCACTGAGAAATCCCACTATTTACCCTTCTGCATTGAGAATACTGACTTTTAAACCTACTCTCTGTTTTCTATCTTTTAACCACTTTTTAATCCACAATAGGGCATTATCTCCTGTCCTATAACTCTCTAATTTCCTCAGAAGTCTTTCATCATACTTTGTCAAGTTCCTTTTGAAAATCCAGATACACGATGTCAACCGGCTCTATCCACATGTTAGTTCACCCCTTCAAAGAAACGTAGTAGATTGGTTACAACTTTAGGATTTTATATAGCGTATGCAAGCTAACATGAGCCTGTTTTTCCTAACAGATGAGACTTTCAGGCAATAGAAACTAGCATGAAATGGTGTAGTGCTTAAAGGAAAGAACTCTAGTCCTGCTGGCACCAAGGGGGTGAGCGTGGCCGTGCAGCTTCAAGTTTATGTTTGTAATAACTCCAGTAGCTTATTCTCTAGAAATGAAAATACAGTGAATAACATTCTTTACTACCCCCCAGGTACCTGTTCATATGGGTAAATGATAATACTTATAACAAACTCTGGCCTTTAAAGATCTCTGGGGTAAGTGCTCAACTGTATTTACCTTTGATGTTTAAAAGCTATATTTTAAAAGACAAGACTGCCAACTTTTTAAATAAATTCTGGAAAGGAATGCATGAAATGTTGTAAAAATACTTTAGGGGTGTTTGTAGAATGCATAAAATTATTGCAGTAAAATCTGGATTACTTTAGTGTTAGTAAACAGTGCAGTTGTTTTAGACATTTAATTAAACTCGTCACACCGAAGATCATTTTCTATAGGTATTTTACATCAACAGAATGGAAATCTGTTTTAGATAAACACTTGTGGCATATTTTCAACATTGTGCTAAAATTATCTTATTGCAATTATTTAGCATTTATTTATTAGATTGTATTTACCGCTTTTTGAAGGAATTTACTCAAGGTGGTGTACAGCAAGATAAGTCAAGCATAAGCAATAGACAATTACAGCAGTAAAAATATTCAGATAACAGTACAAAGTATGGCTTAGTGTGCTACATTACAATGTCAATGCAATACACAATAAAACATTTTAGACAGCGTAGGGTGTATGGAAAGATGGAGCATATGGATAGTTAAGAGCAACAGGAATAAGAAAGTAAGGGGATTAATTTAAGAAAGTTGCGTATGAGGTCAGACTGGTGCTTGAATATTATCTTAGTAAGGGTTGGAGTGGGTAAACATGTCCTGCTAAAGTATGTGCAGCTGGTATCACTACTTATGAGTGTGTCTAGCAAGTTAGTTACTTTTTCCATTAAAGGCCCGGTTCAAGAGCCAAGCTTTCACCTGCTTCCTGAAGTAGTGATAGCAGGGGCGTAGCCAGACACCCAATTTTGGGTGGGCCTGGGCCCAAGATGGGTGGGCAGAAGAACCCCACCCAGTCCTACAGGTGATTTGGTCTCTCCTTCTCTTGCCTGCATGCCATATGGTCTCAAACAACACCCCCTCTCCCGCATACCTTTTAAATAGCAGATTTTCACTGGCAGTGAGAAGCAACTAATACACACTGGTCATGTTGGCCCTACAGCCTTCCCACTGCTGCAACTTCCTGTTTCCACATAGGCGGGAATACATCAGAGGGAAGGCTACGGGGCCGGTGTGAGCAGTATGTATCAGTCGCTGCTTGCTACAGGTGAAGATCTGTTATTTACAAGGTATGCAGGAGGGACGGTTGTTGGGAGTTTTCAGCTAGTGGGGCTTCAGAATCCCTGCCCACCACATCATAGATGTGCTACTACTCCCTTGGCTATGCCACTGAGTGATAGTCCTTTGTTAAGCAAAGCTTTTCAGGGATTGCATTCCAGAGTGTGGGGGGCTGCTCCAGAGAAGGCTCATGGGCAGATATCACATCATGTGCAGTCTTTTGTAGAGAGTACGGTTAGGAATACTTCTTGGGAGGATCTTAGTGTCCTTGGAGGTGTGTTGAGGGTGATCCTGTTCTTCAAATACTCTGGGCCATTTGATTTAAGGGCCTTGAAGATCAGACATAAGAGATTTAAATTTATCCCTGTGTTGTACTGTTAGCCAGTGAAGTTTATGCAAAAATGGTGTAATGGTGTCACATTGTTTACAGCCTTCTGTTAGTCTTGCTGCAGCATTCTGAATTATTTGGAGCTGGTGCAGACCCTTTGTACTTAGAATACTGTAGAGTTCATTACAATAATCCAGTCTTGATGATATCATGACACGCACAACTGAGACAAGTGTAATAAGAGAGGCAGCATAATTGTCACAAGTGATAGAAGCAACTTTTGAAGGTTGCTTGGATTTGGGGGATCAGAGCAAGTGTTGAATCTTAGTATTTCAGAATGTTACTAGAGTTTTAGTATTTCAGGGAGAATTAAGTAAATTTTGATGCTGTTTTGGTGAAAATAATGCTAACTGTGGACAATTTTTAAACATAAAAGGAAATAAGGCCTGACTGAAAATTGATCTCCTCAAATGTGGTTCAAGGACATGTTTATACTGTTGCCCTCATTAAACAAGCCTTTGGGCATGTTTAAGTTAGGGAAGAAAAAGTGCATGTACATGACATTTTCGGAAAGTATACACACTGTTTTCTATTTCTTGACCAACTGCCTGAGACAAATATAAACAGTTGAGTTGTCTTAACTCACATACCATATATGCATTTTCAAAAGGAAACTAACTATATGGGCAAAAGATGTGCATTTAAATCACTTGCAGAGTTTGGAAATGTGTGGGCTTATTAAAAATTTTCTCCATTAAAAATCGTGAATGTCCTTTATGTGACTCTACTTATCAAGTATGAGTATGCACATCATTTCATTCCGTTTAAATTGGTTAGCTTTGGTAAAATTCTTATTAACTTGCATTGCATTAACCTCTTAATTCTATAAAAGTTGCCAAAAATTGCATGTGCAAATTTAATTGAATAATGAGACAATTAGTGCCAGTACTTAGCCGAGATTAGGTGGCAGAGCCGGTGGTGGGAGGTGGGGCTGGTGGTTGGGAGGCGGGGATAGTGCTGAGCAGACTTATACGGTCTGTGCCAGAGCCGGTGGTGGGAGACGGGGCTGGTGGTTGGGAGGCGGGGATAGTGCTGGGCAGACTTATACGGTCTGTACCTTGAAGAGGACAGGTACAAATCAAAGTAGGGTATACACAAAAAGTAGCACATATGAGTTTATCTTGTTGGGCAGACTGGATGGACCGTGCAGGTCTTTTTCTGCCGTCATCTACTATGTTACTATATTAGTTGGCTTTTTAGCAAGCAATTATTGGTGCTAATTGAAATCAATTAACATGTTTGCAGGTAAATTTAGGCACATGATGTGCGCCTAAATTTGACATGTGTTCTAGAAAAGGGGGTGCAGAAATGGGAGGGTCATGGGTGTTCTGAGGCGGAGCATAGGTGTGGTTTTAAGTTATTTTCATAATTATAGAATTAGGGTGTTCTGTTCATAAATTTAGGCGGGGCATTTGCGCCATGTTTTCATTGGTGCAAATAGACGTGTCTAAATTTATGACAGACCCTTGAGCTTAAGTGCTATTTTATAAACTGTGCCTAACTTTCGGTGTGGCTTATAGTGTTTTAAGAATTTTTTTTGGTGTCAATTTTTAGGCACAATTTATAGAATTCACCCCTTAGTGGATGAAGAGCCTACTTTTTACCTGTCTTTGTAGGCAGCATTTTTTTCACAGAATACTAGTATTCATACTAGTTTGGAAATAGATATGATAGAGGTCTATAAAATAATGAGTGGCGTTGAATGGGTAGATGTGAAGCATCTGTTCATGCTTTCCAAAAATACTAGGACAAGGGGGCATGCGATGAAGCTACAATGTAGTAAATTTAAAATGAATCGGAGAAACTTTTTCTTCACTCAACGTGTAATTGAACTCTGGAATTCGTTTCCAGAGAATGTGGTAAATGCGGTTAGCTTAGCGGAGTTTAAAAAAGGTTTGGACGGCTTCCTAAAGGAAAAGTCCATAGAGCGTTATTAAATGGACTTTTGGAAAATCCACTATTTCTGGGATAAGCAGTATAAAATGTTTTGTACTTTTTGGGGATCTTGCCAGTTATTTGTGATCTGGATTGGCCACTGTTGGAAACAGGATGCTGGGCCTCGATGGACCTTTGGTCTTTCTCAGTATGGCAATACTTATGTACTTTTGCTTCTGAAACACCACTTTTTTTTTCTTTTTGGAAATTTTCCTTCCGAAAGTCAAACACATTGCCAGGGTAGAGGTAACTTGTTTATTTTCTCTGAATGAGGAGATACCTTGAATGGCCACACTGTTCAGGTGATGAAAATATCATACACTAGTTTTTTTTATATTGCACATGGAATCCCAAAATAGCATGGATGTGCTTCAGGTCACTAAGGAGTATGTCTACTAAAGTGTACTAGTAAATTAACTTAATGCATGCTAATGTGTAACTTTCCTGTGTGCTAAGCCCATTTCTTGCGCACCAGGGAAATAGGGTGTTTTCAAGTGTATCTTTTTCAGGTCATGCACTACTATTTGCACTAGCACACATAACCTGGAAAAAATTGATACAGGAGCATTTACTGCCTTCTAAATAGGTAAGGGCTCCCGAGTTATGGGTGCGCTAACTAGGTAGCACGGGAAAATGTGAATGCTGTAGTTGAATGGTGTGTCCACACTCATTCTCCGCCCCTGACATGCCTCTCCATAAAATACATGCAAAAATATAAATAGCATGTGCTTAGTGCATGCAAAAAAGTTAGTTACCAAAAAAATGTTTTAACACAATTTACAGTGTTTTCGTATGAGCTATGTGTGCATTAGGGCTTGACGTACTTTAGTAGACTTACCCCTAAGGTACCTTAAAGACTGCATTACACACTGGATTGATTTAACATGTTAACATATCAATTAATGTACATAACAGTGAATTCCCATGTATTATAAAGGTCTAGCTTAGGTTAAGAAACATTTATGAAAGTGAAATGTTAAAACTAAGAGAGACCAAAATCTGAAAAGAACCAAACTTTTTGTCTGCTGCTCACAGCCCTATCATTTACAGTTTAACATATGCCTAATGGTTAGTGTAATGGCCTGAGAACCAAGTGAACTGGGTTTGATTCCCTCGGAAGCTTGTTGTGACTCTGGGCAAGTCACTTAACGCTCTAGTGCTCCAGGTACAAAATAAGTGCCTGTATATAATGTGTAATCTGCTTTGATTGTAACCATAGAAAGGCGGTATGTCAAATCCCATCCCATTTCCCTATCTTTTCTGCTACATGTAGCATTTCAATGCACTTGGGGGGGGGGGGGGATTCGATAACTGGGCACCTGCATTTATGCAACCCTTGCCCAAAAAATGCCAGCAAGGCATCTAAGCACTATTCTGTAACGGAGCACTCAAGTGGTATAGCATGTAAATGCTATGAAGCATATACATGGGCAATGACTCCCACGTGAGTTACACATGTCCCTGCCACATTTACACACCCATAGTTAAACCAAGTCTATGGGTAGAGTAATGAGGGTGCATAAATAGGTGCTTCAATACTGGGTTTACCTAGTATTTTGTAACAGAATATGGATGCCTATGTGCCATTATAGAATCTTATCTGCTGTTTATATACTGCGTGTGTCCCAGCAGGAGTGGAAGGTGGTTTACAAAACAAGAAACTGCACAGTGGCAGGATATTGGACAGAACTGGCATAGCGATGTATAAAGGAATGGAGATTAGAGATTTCAAATTAGCATGGCTGCGTAAAGTTGAGTTCTACCGGGGAGTGGAAGAACAGTTGAGAATTTATCAAAACGCAGACCTTTCACTTTTCTTTTGCAGCCCCATGTAATTTGATTCAGTCCGTACTATAGTTGGTAGGGAATTCCATTCCATAATGGTTCGAAGGGGGAACGTAGACTTGAGATGCCATTTGAATCTTATGTTTATTAGTGTTGGGTATTTCAAGAGTATGTTGTTTCGTAGTCTGATAGAATAATAGAAGCATTGGGAGTTGAATCAGCAGTTTGGATGAGTTCCCCATGTAAAAGCTCTTACCACATGACACTTATAGAATTGCATTACCCCCATGGCACATGGATGTAATTTTATAAAGAACTTTATTTTTGTGCATAAACCTTTTTGTTTACATGTGTATAAGGCTTCTTAAAAAATTATCCCACATGCAACCGTGTCCCAATGCTCCTGGGATGCCAGAGCAGGATCCCCTCTGGCTTCTGGCTGCCCCCCTGACGCAATCCCCGCCCATTCCTCATAAAAATCAAGTTCCCCTCTTTAAAGGTAGCTCTTGCCCCCTCTAAGGGCTACTTCAACATCATTGGTAAAAGTATGATCCCAAGCAGTAGTTGCGCCATTTTGGATGCAGCGCCGGACTGGGCATTACTCCTACCTGAAGAACTCCGGAGACACCCCCCACCCCCGACCATAAATGATGATGAGGTAGCCTGTTGAGGGGGAAGAAGGGCTACCTTTAAGCCGGGGGGGGGGGGGGGGGAACTCTGCTCTTGAGTCTTAGGGAATCGAGATGAGGCTTTCCAGTCTGATCCTCTCAGGCATATAGAATAATGCTGCTTTGGAGTTGGTTTGCAAGCATCATTATTCATTTACTATGGGATTCAGCAATTTGCAGTACCAGGATCCCACAGGTTGCTGAATCTGGTGGAAACTCCATGTGTGGTAAAAGGCAAACTTTTACCACATCTTGATGAATTACCCACCCCCCCCCCCCCCCCCCCCCCCGCGTGCTCCCATGTTAACTGTGCCTGAACCAGTTAGTGTGCATTAAGTATAACATGCTAGCTGACTAACGCTTCCTTGTCCACTCTCCATGCCCCGGAATGAAAAACTTGAAAAAAAAAATCACCAATGTGCAGGTTAATATGCGGAAACAGGGAAACTACTGCAAAATACCTTATGGTGTTTTTGTGATAGCCGATTACTACATGCTAACTGTGCATTAAGGAATCAGATCAATGAAGAATGCCAAAAATTAGGCGTAAGAAATATGGACACTAAGCACGAACCCTATAAGAGCAATTGCATGCAAAATTGTCATTATAGAAAAGAGCTTAAGTTGGCATGCCTTTTCCCAACTGTAGACACGAGCAGTTACTCCACATCAAAGACTTAGTCTTGTCTAAGTTTGGCAGTTGCACTGATAAGTGATAGCATTTTAATAACTTACACACGCAACTGCAAGACTTGTCCCTGATCCTCCCATGTGCACCATGATTTGTAATTGCACGCCATAGCATTTAGGCGCTAGGTTTATAGAATACCACCCAAGTGCTGTTATGCGCTTAACCACAAATTAGAGCCAATTAGCAGCAATTAACACCGTGTAAGGGCATTAACACCGTTTAAGGGCTGTTATTGTTATTTAAGGTCAATTGGCGACTCATTCAATAATTGTTAGGCAGACAACCAACACTGTTCTGTAACTTGTGTGCCCAAATTTACATGCTAGTCAGAAGTTTGGATGCAAACGTCTATAGAATATGGCCCCAAGCGCTTAACACACTTTAGTAAAAGAACCCTTAAATATCTATGCATGTGCTACAGAGCTGGTGTACACCTACATGTGTTTATTTTAGCTGCTTTTTTTATTAAGGCGCATAAAATAGCCTCAAAAGAATTGACTATTTGGTCTTTCAGCTTTGGTGACCTGTTTTAAAATTCCTTGGTTTTTGCATGCATATATGACAGAATATGTGTGCAAAATGTGTGAGTATGGGCCTTCTCAAGGGTGGAGTCATTGTTTATGCATGTCGTTCATAAAACATATATTTACATCTGCTCCTAAGGAGGTTTAAACGTAAACAGGTTCATTTTACTGGCAGTTTCTGCAGGATTTGTGCTAGTATTTTAGAAAAGCACATAGATAACTGTTGGGTATAAATAAGTGCTCAATTATTCTTTACACATAGGCGATGTTGATACAATACACATAAGAAATACAATGCTGTCTGAATGCAAGCTGTAATTTCAGATCAAAGGTTAAGTGTCTTTGTTCCTGCTCTCATGATGGCTGCTTTTCAGTAATCTGGGGATGAGTCCTGTTTGATACTGTGGCGACTGGTCTGCTGTATCTAGAAGAAAGGGAGTGGTTACAGTTGTCATTTTGAATTCTAAGTCACTTTGGAGCCCTTTTACTAAAACTTAGCGTGTACTAACGGAATTCGCACATGATAAATGCTAAAATGGACTTCTTAGTGTTTAACATGCACCAATAAAAGGGCCCCTTTGTTGTTTTTTAAGAAATGAATGTGATACAGCAGGGATGGGCAACCTCGGTCCTCGAGGAATGCAATCCAGTTGAATTTTCAGGATTTCCCCAACAAATATGCATAAGATCTATTTGCATACACTGACTCCATTGTATGCAAATAGATTTCATGCATATTCATTGGGGAAATTCTGAAAACCCGACTAGGTTGCAGCCCTCGAGGACTGAGGTTACCCACCTCTGTGACAGAGAAATATAAAGTAAATAAGGGATTGGTATTCAAAGCGATTTATATGGCCAGGTAGTGCCGCTGAATATTCTCTCTAACTGCCTGTAAAGAAACTGGCTAGTTTGTAGGCAGTCCAGGGGCAGAGATAGGGTGGAGCAGAAACTTAGCAAGTTAGCGGCGATTTTAAGTCCACTAACAGCGGCATAACCGAAAGAGAAGGACACCCATCTTCTGACACAAATCTGGAGATGGGCGCCCTTCTCTCAGGGTCGCCCAAATCGGCATAATCGAAAGCCGATTTTGGGCATCCTCAACTGCTTTCCGTCCTCTATGCCAGCCTCAAATGTCATACCCAGCTCTATCACAGCAGTATGCAGGTCCCTGGAACAGTTTTTAGTGGGTACTGCAGTGCACTTCAGGCAGGCGGACCCAGGCCCATCCCCCCTACTTGTTACACTTGTGGTGGTAAATGTGAGCCCTCCAAAATCCACCCGAAACCCACTGTACCCACATGTAGGTACCCCCCCTTCACCCATTAGGACTATGGTAGTGGTGTACAGTTGTGGGGAGTGGGTTTGGAGGGGGGGGTTTGGGGGCTCAGCACCAAAGGTAAGGGAGCTATGCACCTAGGAGCAATTTGTGAAGTCCACTGCAGTGCCCCCTAGGGTGCCCGGTTGGCGTCCTGGCATGTGAGGGGGACCAGTGCACTACGAATGCTGGATTCTCCCATTACCAAAGGGCTTGCATTTGGTCATTTTTGAGATGGGCATCCTCAGTTTCCATTATCGGCGAAAACCGAGGTCGTCCATCTCAAAGGTCGACCATCTCAACATTTAGGTCGACCATTTCTTAGGTCGACCTAAATGTTGAGATTTGAGCCTCCCCGACCGTATCATCGAAACGAAAGATGGACGCCGATCTTGTTTTGATAATACGGGATGCCCCGCCCCTTCGCGGGGACGTCCTCAGAGATGGGCGCCCTTAGAGATGGGCATCCCCGTTCGAAAATGATCCTCCACCTGATTAAATAACCACATAAAGTTAGGACAGCAAGGGGCCCTTATACTAAGTCACTTAGGTGCGTAAGCGCATCCTGTTCACGTCAGTTTTGAACTACTGCCCGGCTACCGCATGGCTCGGCCGGTAATTTGATTTTTTTACGTGCATCCGCTACGTGTGCCGGAAAATTTTCTGGCTCGTGACAGTAACTGGGCAGTACTTGTCGTATGCATGCTGATGATTACTGCACGGTTAATGCATGAGACCTTACCACTAAGTTAATGGGTGGCGGTAAGGTCTCAGTCCCAAAATGGACGCGTGCCAATTTTCATTTTGCCGCAAGTCCATTTAAGGCCAAACAAAAAAGGCCTTTTTTGCAGGTGTGCATCTACACCAGTGCAGACCATTTTTTGGCGCACCCTAGTAAAAGGACCCCCAAAACAGCTGTCTTACTTTATGTGACATTGGCCGGGCACTGGTTAGAATATTGGCTGGTGCCTGGTTAACTTTGGGTCATCATTTATACCCAGTTATTCAATGCTGGGAGCCACATATGCCCTGGAATTGAATATCGGGGATTCAAATTCTAACCACAATCACTTCACTAAATCTGTGTTTAGTATTCTACAGACCAGAAATGAATAACTTTTTCTTTCAGGAAGGAAGGAAAAAGTCTCAGAAAAGTACAGGTACCAATTGACGAGCCACCTGTTAACATCAATCATTTGCTGAAAAATCCTTCTACATTTTTTTTTATTTCTCACATTAAATTTTTTTAAAATAGCATTTTATTTTGCACCACTTAGCTTATTAGTAGATCTGTAGGTCTACTAATAAACTAAGGGCCCTGTTTACTAAGGTTCGTTAGCATTTTTTTTGCACCTACAATTAGTGCACGCTCTAATTGTGTGAGCGTCTGTAGGGATATTGTAGGCGCGTACATAGTTAACATGCGTTAAAAATGTTAACTTGCCTTTAACGCGGCTTAGTAAACAGGACCTTAAGTGGAAAAATAAAATTCTTTTTTTTTTAATTTATATTTTGGGAAATATAAAAAATGTGGAAGGTTTTTTGAGGGAAGATCCACCAAAAGGTGGAAAACTCAAGCACCCCACGATAAAAACAACAAAGTACAAAAAGTGGGAGTACGACCAAGGAAACCAGACACTGGAAGACGTACTTAAATAAAAATTTATTAAAGATTTGAAGACTCGACACGTCGTGTTTCGGCCGTCAGGCCTGCATCAGGAGTCTGATGTGCAGAGTACTGCGGAGCAATGACGATGGATGTACACTGAAAACTTTTCAGCAATCTCTTACATGGAAAATTGCTATGAAGTGATGGGGTTAAATCCTCAAAACTGGCTTGGTAGTCTTGAAAAAGACTGTTTAAAAAATTCGTCAGAAGTGCTGCTCGCGCACGAATTTTTTAAACAGTCTTTTTCAAGACTACCAAGCCAGTTTTGAGGATTTAACCCCATCACTTCATAGCAATTTTCCATGTAAGAGATTGCTGAAAAGTTTTCAGTGTACATCCATCGTCATTGCTCCGCAGTACTCTGCACATCAGACTCCTGATGCAGGCCTGACGGCCGAAACACGACGTGTCGAGTCTTCAAATCTTTAATAAATTTTTATTTAAGTACGTCTTCCAGTGTCTGGTTTCCTTGGTCGTACTCCCACTTTTTGTACTTTGAAGGTTTTTTGAGCCAGTGATTGATGTCATTAGGTGGCTTAACAATTGCTACCTGTACTTTCTGAGGTGTTTTCCTTCCTGAAAGAAAAAAGTTCGTTCATTTCTGGTCTGTAGAATACTGAACACAGATTTAGTGAAGTGCTTGTGGTTAAAGTTTTGATTTACTTCACTTCTCTTTTGGAAATATCTGGAATTAAGTCAGCCTGTGGCTTGTAAGTCGCTCATCACTGCGAACTGTATAGTGACCGATTAATATCTTCTTGCCAGCCACTGTGCTGGGTGTGGCAAGCAGCCACAGGAAAATTCTGCACACACAATATTGAAATTCTGTGCAGAAGTAGTATTGTGCACCAGTTCTGTATTGCACCATGCACAACATTCCCTGTGGAGTAACATTGTAGGGAGGCTGATAATGTACAGTTCAGAGTACTTGATGTACCACTCTGTAAGCTCCTTGAAACTTGACTGCCTAAAGAGGGTGCATAGTGGATGTTTACTTAATTTTGCTAAGAACTGCAGAGCGTTTGAGCCATGTTTCCTTTATTTAAAAATTCTCCTATTAACGAATTGAATGAAAGGAATCCCAAGATTTAAAGTATGTGCCCAGTGAATGACATCATCTAATATAGCGCTTCCTTAGATCTTAAAATGAATAGTGTTAGTGCTCTTGAACTTTGTAGATGCAATGTGCTTTGCTTCAAGATCCAAAATTTACTGCTATTAAAGTCATATAATGTAATCTTTAGTTAACAGCAGTTAAGATGCTAAACATATTCTTTTGCTTAAAATCTGTTCAGTAACCGTTGACATTGAATATTGACTATATTGTATTGTAAACAACAAGGGTCATGGGTATCTTTTGGTAATAAGTATAGTCTGTTCCTGTGCAGACTGAATGTTGAGGCAGATAGTAAAGAGGTATAGAGAGGGAGACCTTTCCATACCCCCTTGTATTGCTGGGGTCCTGAGGGGCAGGAGAAAGATTTCTCTTCAGGGCCCTAGTTTTATTGGGTATGTACACCACTCTTCCAAGGTCTGTTGCCCTTCTCAAAGTATGGAGCCTGTTCCTCAAACCTTTCAGTTAAGGTGGTGTGTAAATAAAAATATTGGGCGAATTAATAAAATTAATTTATGTCCATCTGTTGTCATAGTTATTAAGCAGAACCAAAACAGTAGCCGTAAAGAGGTAAAGCCACTGTTTCTCTTCTAGTAGACTCCCATTTTCTCCTCTGTTGCCAGGCTCCTTATGCAGGAACCCATTCTGCTTCTTTGTCCTTCACTCTCTGGACAACTCTTCTTGGTCTTCAAAAATACTTTCAGTGTCTTGTTACTTTCTTTCTCTCTTCCTCACCTGTGGGTTATTTGAACCCAGGGACTTCTGGTTTGGCAGTCAGCCCAACTATTTTAGCTATGGCAAGGCACCAAGCTCTTTTGAAAACTTCCCCACTTAAATTCTTTCCTCATACATAGTTCTCTTCTGATGCTTGACTCCAGTGTAAGAATCTGCTAGTGATATCCCTTTCCTGTGACTTCTGAACCTTGGAAGCCACTGCAGACTTTAGTTTTCTTTCTTACCTGGTCCAGAAAGCAGCTGGACCAAATTGTTCACTCTTTCCTTTATCCCAAAGCCCAGTTCTGCTAGTTAGAGGTCCACCCTTCACATAGCCTGAGGTTCCTTTCCTTGAGAAGTGTGCTTCTGGGAGGGCAAAATACCTCTTTCCCTCTAATGATACCTCTAGTTATGGTCTCAGTGGCCTATCACTCCACTCTTGGCCACTTCCCACTGTTGAGAGCCAATCAGCCCTTAACTTGCGTCAGTCCTACTTACTGATGTATTACCCCTGCTAGACAATCTCATTACTTAGGACAGTGGCTCCCAAACGTGGTTCTGGAGGCACCCCAGCCAGTCAGGTTTTCAAGTTATCCACAAAGAATATTCATGAGAGAGATTTGCATGCACTGCCTCCACTGCATGCAAATAATCTCATGAATATTCATTGTGGACATCCTGAAAACCTGACTGGCTGGGGTGCCTCCAGGATCAGTTTTGGGAACTACTGACCTAGGATGATAACACTGATAACGCTGAAATCTTTCCACGTGGATTGACCCATTTCATGATGTGGCTCACATATATAATGAAAACTATTCAAGCTAGAATTTACTTCTTTTCAGAACACCTGGAAAAGTTCTGTTACGTTAGTAAAGAATTTTGTGAATCACCTTTGGTCTTGGTTAGATTCTGATGCTATTACAATGTAAGAAGTGCCCATTGTGATTAAATATTTCCAAACACAGGACTTATTTAGCATTTTATTTTGAACTCTTCTGTAATGTGTGTAATTTGCTGTTTATTTCAGAATTAGTCATAGGGTATTTTCATATTTTTTTTTTAGTAACAAACATATCTACTTTGTTTCATATACTGACTTTGTTTCATATACCATATTAAGAGAGAATATTACGGCGTCTGGAAAATTGACTTTAAAGATTTTGCAATGCATTAATACATTTTTTTATTGATTTGCTTTTAAACATGTATCAGTATACACAAGATTGATGTATTTAAAGGAATGTTGAACATTGTTTCTTCATTTTTCTTTTTCTTTTTTAACTTTCATGTTTATTGCAAGTTTAACAAAAGAACATCCATCATCAAGGTTCATTGACAAATACAAGTATTATAACAACTACACAGATCAACAGTCCTAATGCTTGACAAGCTCTGATATACAACAGTTTTCCGCACCAGACTCATACTGGACCCACCCCTTCCCTCCCTTCCATACCCCCTCCCCCCGAAATCTACAAATACTAGTATCCTTACTAATCTCTTAAAGAAAGCATGAACATAATATATTTTCATTATACCTCGGGTTTAGCATATGCAGGGATACAGCAGAATGGAAAAACTAGCAAGGTGAACAGGATACTGAAGACCATAAAGAGGCATATTTTCAAAGCACTTTGGGAGGCTAAGTTCCATAGATTTCTATGGAACTTTGGGAGGCTAAGTGCTTTGAAAATGAGCTTGAAAGTCTCAAATTGCTTGGTCTTTCCATGCATGATGTCTTTAACTTTTTCAAATTTCCGCATCTCCATATATATCCACAACCAAAAGGTGATGGAAGGATCCCCTGTGTCTTTCTATGTCCTTGCAATGGTCATCTTAGCTGCTAAGAGCAGAGTCAAGATCAGTTGTTCAGACAGGGAGCTCGGCCAAGATATAGGGGCTTTCCCCAACAAACACGCCTCTGGACCAAATGTCCATACACATGGGCACCAAGACTGTATCTGTTGCCACACCTCACTCCAAAGGCCCAACTGCAGGTATTCTTCCACTACAAGTGTTCAAAACTGCCCACTTCCTCGCAACCCCTCCTTCAAAGCTGGGTCTCTGCAGAGGGAGCTCCAGAACCCCATATCCTTGCTGGGTACCAGTAAAGCCTTAAAACCAGCATAAATTGTAACGGCTGGTAATTAGAAACTGCAGAACATCTACGCATGTAGTCATAAATTTGTAAACAGTCCTCCCGTTCATAGTGAATCCCTAGCCATGTTTCCCAACTGGTTTCATGTACTGACTCCAAAATGGGGTAAAGCTCTGAAAAGGCTCTATAAAGATGGGACAAAAATTTTGCCACATTACTTGATTTACACACAGGAGTCTCCAAATCATGTGGTTTACAAGATAACTGTGCTGTAGAACATCCCTAATTTGAAAATACTGAAAGAAGGGAATTTTAACACCCAGCAGATTTTGCAAATGTGCTAACAAAGGCATATTACCTGAAAGACCTTCATCTTTACAGTAGGACAGACAATAGATCCAACCACATCCTCAAGCTATTGAAGTACCCAGTGGCAAGGGGCAGATAGTCACGCAATCTACTATATGAGTGGAACATCCCTGAGATCCCCAGCACCTGCTTCACCTCAGTCCAACACTTATTCAAGGCATTCAAAAAAATATGGGAACTGACGGATACCTCCGCCCTAACTCTCCCTGATGTCTCCTCCACACATATTCATGAATGGAATAGGGGGCCATATTGTCCTGTTCAAAAGTGATCCACAACTTTTCTGCTGGGCGGTCCTGGTGATCCTTTATAGCTAGAAGAACCGCAATCTTTATAGTAAAACCATAAATTTGTGAAGCTTAACCCTCCAGCCTTGTACAAGTCAGTCTGACTAAGCTAATTTTGGACATCTTATCTTCCCAAACAAAATGTCTGAGCGTGCTCTCCCATTTCCGAAACAAGAATCTAAGCAACAACATGCGAAGCTGGGAGAACGAATATAAAAATCTAGGGACAGTCATCATTTTAATGACTGCTATCCTACCCATCCAAGAGAGCATAAGCTCTCTCCACTCTATTATAAGGTTCTAATATAATGTTGTAAGGGTAAGTAGTTAAGTTAAAAAAGATCCTGAACCTTCCCCGAAAGCTTAACTCCTAAATAGTGAAAGCCTTTCATATTAGTTTAGAACGGAAGATCTTGCAGACCATCTGCGATAGAGATATTAAATAATAAGGCCTCTGTTTTATCTTTATTGATTTTATACCCCGAACAGGTAGAGTACTCCTCTAGTTCAGTAAACAAAGGGGCCAACGAGGTCATAGGGTTTTTAACAAAAAGTAAAGTATCATCTGCATAAAGCAGAATTTTGTGTGCTTGCCTCCCTGCCAGAATTGGCTCAGTCTTAGAGTTAGGCTGAATTCCTTGTTCCAGCGGCAAGCAAGAGTGGGGACATTGGCATCCCTGGTGTACCTCCCTTCCCAGCATAAAGGGCTTCGGTTCTTCCCCATTAACTGTAATTTGGCTGGAGGAGGCCACATATAAGGATCTAACCCACTGTTCGTATTGCCCTCCCATCTTCTGCATTATTAAAAATAGAAATTTCCATTCAACTCTATCAAATGCTTTGTCAGCATCAATAGCAACACACATAGCTTGAAGTTTATCATGTTGAATCCGGGCTATTAAATTAACCACCCTTTGCACATTATTCCCCAGCAATCTCCCATGTATGAACACAGTTTGGTCACAGTGCACTAATTTAAGCAAGTATCTCTCCAACCTAGATGCTAGAATCTTAACAAAAATGTTCATGTCAGTGTTCAAGGTGGCAATGGGGCAGTAACTGGCACACAGTGTGGCATCTTTCTCCGGTTTAGGCAGTACTGCAACCTTTGCTTTATACATACTATTGGGAAGCGGAGTCCCCTCTTTGATCGAGTTAAACAGCTTAACCAAAAAAGGGGCCATAATTGGGGCTAACAGTTCATAATATTCTGCTGGAAAGCCATCATCTCCTGCTACTTTACCTCGTTTTATTCTTTTAATAGAGTCCTTCTCTTCCCACCTATCAATTTCTCTGTTTAGCCACAACGGACCCATTTCTGGGAGTTGAGGAAGAGATAACCTGTCAAGGTAGATTCGCATATCTGATAAGGTTTTCACAAAGTCTTCAGCTCTCTGGGAACAGCTACCACACCATCTAATCCATTTCCTTGTGCTTGCCCTTCTGGTTCTAAAACAGGGCAATTTTTTGTGCTGGACGAACTGTCCTCTTCTGACAAGTCCCAGCTCCGGGTAATTCTTTCTGGGCTGCGAATCGGGACTCTTCTTGTTGAATCCTCAGTTCTCCTTTGCCCATGTTTACCGCCCCTCTCTTTAGGTCTTTGCAGCAGTACCTTCCATGCCCCTCCTTGGAACAAGGGTTTCAATGCTGGCCTCCTCACAATCGCTGCTGAGACGCCATCTTTGCCATGTGATCTCAGGAAACATTTAATATCCTTAGGCAAAGCAGGGAACAGGCATTTACCATCAGCTTCATTAGGTACCATAGGCCAACCTGATGCCTTTCTCTTGTAATTGCTGTTTATAGCCCCAAAGCTCTTTTTGCTTACGGATGGTTTCCAGGCTCAGATCAGGGTACATTCGTATCTCCGCATTATCAAACTGGACCTTCTTGTCCTTGCGGGACTTGCACAGTATATATTCAACATCTGGGTATCTTAAGTAATTTTACAATTGTAGCTCATGGGGACAAATTGCAATCTGAGCGCAGGCGTAACTCTATGCACTCTTTCGATTTCGTATGGTGGGGAGCTGGGGGAATCTGGAAAGCAGGTCAACAAAAACTTATGAACATAACCTGCTGGAGTTGTTCCCTCTTCTCCTTCCGGCACTCCCCCGATTCTGATGTTCGACCTCCGGTTTCTGTTCTCTTGGTCCTCAGCCTTTTCTTATAGCATTTCCAACTGTTGCATAAGTCGTGTTGTTTCACTGCGTTCACCTGCCGCTTCTTCCTCCAGGTTCATTATACTCTCCTTGGTGGCATCCACACGTGCACTGATCTCTGAGAGTTTCCCTTCTAATTTGATCACTACTAGCTTCAGAATTGAGCCGAATCCGCCTGTTCCAAAGCAGCCGAAGCCATGTCTGAGTTTTTCCATCCTGTACTGCCTGTAGCCATGTTGTCATTCGGGGCCTTAGCGACTTTCACCTCGTACATGTCTTTGATTGAGGTAGGCGCCTTAGACTTCAGTTGTTTCGGTATAGCACTAATAGCAGTAACTTTTGGCTATCTTGATCATCCATTACACCCTTTAAGGTATTGAAGAACGCTATACTCCTGATCTCTCTGGGGAAGTTAAGACCAGTATACCGGAGCTTCCTCAGGCACGTCCGATCCCCATGCGTGCGAACTGGAAGTCCATATTGTTTCTTCATATGAGAATTGTTCCATCCCCTTAATCATTTTTGTTGCCCTTCTTTGTACCTTTTTCAGTTCCATTACATGTTTTTTGAGATACAGTGACCAGAATTGCACACAGTTCGCAATTGTCTCTCCATGCAACAATAGAGGCATTATGATATTCTTTATTTTATTCTCTATTCCTTTCCTCATAACTCCTTACATTTTGTTTGCTTTTTTTTTTTTGTCACCACACACTGAGCAAAATATCTCAATGAATTGTCCACAGTAACACTTAAATCCTTTTCCTTGGTGGTGGCTCCTAATGTGGAACTTAGCATCATGTAGCAATAATTTGGGCTATTCTTACCAACGTGCATCACTTTGCACTTTTCAACGTTAAATTTCATCTGCCATTTGGATGCCCAGCCTTCCAGCCACCCAAGGTTCTACTGCAATTTCACGCAGTCCATATGCGTTTTAACAGTTTTTGATAGTTTTGTGTCATACTTCAAATTCCTTATCATCCTCCCCAGACTAGGCCAGATTCTTAGGTTATGCTCTCCTGCCAGCAAGTGGAGATTGAGAAATACTGAACTATGTCAGCAGCTAAGAAACATGTGCAGCCCCTTAACCATTCAGTATTTCTTTCTCCATCAGGTGGTAGATTAGAAAACCAGTGCAGCCTCTTCTCAAGCCTGGTAATAAAGTTTCTTATTTCATTTTTTTCAGAACCAAGTTGAAATCTAAGGTATTTTCCTTTTGCACGTGTATGGTCACAAAATTCAAATAATTTGCATATGAAAATGTGGCAGTCCTTTGCTGTTAACTATAGGAAGCACATTTTCGTATGCAGATTCTTTGCACTTTGTAACTATATACATGCAAAAGGAAGATACCATACATTTCAACTTGGTTCTGACCCCTGACGTAAGCACTTGCTGAAACATGGGCCGTGTCGTACCCCTTAATAAAACTGCTTCCTCAGAAGCTTGTCTCCACCCATTTGTTCCATCAGAGGCCCTCTACACTGACTCTGCTTCATGTCCATTTTTGTTGCCGTTTCCCTCCGATCTGCTGGTCTTGTACGTTTAGACTCACTTTCTGCTTGATTTCTGCTAGTATTTTATAAAAGCAAGTAACATAGTAGATGACGGCAGAAAAAGACCTGCATGGTCCATCCAGTCTGCCCAACAAGATAAACTCACATGTGCTGCT
Organism: Microcaecilia unicolor; assembly: GCF_901765095.1. Classification (NCBI taxonomy): domain Eukaryota; kingdom Metazoa; phylum Chordata; class Amphibia; order Gymnophiona; family Siphonopidae; genus Microcaecilia; species Microcaecilia unicolor. The sequence continues at coordinate 259,076,869 of NC_044037.1, forward strand.
TTTTGTGTATACCTTACCTTGATTTGTACCTGTCCTTTTCAGGGCACAGACCGTATAAGTCTGCCCAGCACTATCCCCGCCTCCCAACCACCAGCCCCGCCTCCCACCACCGGTTCTGGCACAGACCATATAAGTCTGCCCAGCACTATCCCCGCCTCCCAACCACGAGTTCCGCCTCCCACCACCGGCTCTGGCACAGACCGTATAAGTCTGCCCAGCACCATCTCCACCTCCCGCCACCGGCTCTGCCACCCAATCTCGGCTAAGCTCCTTAGGATCCATTCCTTCTGAACAGGATTCCTTTATGTTTATCCCAAGCATGTTTGAATTCCGTTACCGTTTTCGTTTCCACCACCTCCCGCGGGAGTGCATTCCAAGCATCCACTACTCTCTCCATGAGAAAATACTTCCTGACATTTTTCTTGAGTCTGCCCCCCTTCAATCTCATTTCATGTCCTCTCGTTCTACTGCCTTCGCATCTCCGGAAAAGGTTAGTTTGCAGATTAATACCTTTCAAATATTTGAACGTCTGTATCATATCACCCCTGTTTCTCCTTTCCTCCAGAGTATACATGTTCAGGTCCGCAAGTCTCTCCTCATACGTTTTGTAACGCAAATCCCATACCATTCTCGTAGCTTTACTTTGCACCGCTTCAATTCTTTTTACATCCTTAACAAGATATGGCCTCCAAAACTGAGCACAATACTCCAGGTGGGGCCTCACCAACGACTTATACAGGGGCATCAACACCCCCTTTCTTCTGCTGGTCACACCTCTCTCTATACAGCCTAACAACCTTCTAGCTACGGCCATCGCCTTGTCACACTGTTTCGTCGCCTTCAAATCCTCAGATACTATCACCCCAAGATCCCTCTCCCCATCCGTACCTATCAGACTCTCCCCGCCTAACACATACGTCTCCCGTGGATTTCTACTCCCTAAGTGCATCACTTTGCATTTCTTCGCATTGAATTTTAATTGCCAAACCTTAGACCATTCTTCTAGCTTCCGTAGGTCCTTTTTCATGTTTTCCACTCCCTCCCGGGTGTCCACTCTGTTACAGATCTTAGTATCATCCGCAAATAGGCAAACTTTACCTTCTAACCCTTCGGCAATGTCACTCACAAATATATTAAACAGAATTGGCCCCAGCACCGATCCTTGAGGCACTCCACTACTCACCTTTCCCTCCTCTGAGCGAATTCCATTCATCACCACCCTCTGGCGTCTGTCCGTCAACCAGTTCCTAATCCAGTTCACCACTTCGGGTCCTATCTTCAGCCTGTCCAGTTTATTTAAGAGCCTCCTGTGGGGAACCGTGTCAAAAGCTTTGCTGAAATCTAAGTAGATTATGTCCATAGCTCGTCCCTGATTCAATTCTCCTGTCACCCAATCAAAGAACTCAATGAGATTTGTTTGGCCCGATTTCCCTTTGGTAAAACCATGTTGTCTCGGATCTTGCAACTTATTGGCTTCCAGGAAATTCACTATCCTTTCCTTCAGCATCGCTTCCATTTCTTTTCCAATAACCGAAGTGAGGCTTACCGGCCTGTAGTTTCCAGCTTCTTCCCTATCACCACTTTTGTGAAGAGGGACCACATCCGCCGTTCTCCAATCCCTCGGAACCTCTCCTGTCTGCAAGGATATATTAAACAAATCTTTAAGAGGACCCGCCAGAACCTCTCTGAGCTCCCTCAATATCCTAGGGTGGATCCCATCCGGTCCCATGGCTTTGTCCACCTTTAGCTTTTCAAGTTGTTCATACACACTCTCTTCCGTGAACGGTGCTCTATCCACTTCAATCTCATTTGTACTTTTTCCAGTCCATCGCGGTCCTTCTCCAGGATTTTCTTCTGTGAAAACAGAAGTATCTATTTAGCAAATTTGCTTTTTCTTCATCATTATCCACATAGCGGTTCGCAGTATCTTTTAGTCTCACAATTCCCTTTTTAGTCATTCTCTTTTCACTAATATACCTGAAGAAAAATTTGCCACCCCTCCTTACATTTCTAGCCATTTGTTCTTCCGTTTGCGCTTTCGCCAGACGTATCTCACTCTTGACTTCTTTCAGTTTTATCCGGTATTCCTCTTCGTGTTTCTTTTCTTGAGTTTTTTTGTATTTCTGGAACGCCAACTCTTTAGCCTTTATTTTCTCAGCCACGTGCTTGGAGAACCATATCAGTTTCCTTTTTCTCTTGCTTTTATTTACTTTAAAATAGGCGGCCTCCTTCCCTGTTATAAAATTAACCCCATAGTGTTTTCACCTTGTTGGCACTATCTATTTAGTATAGCCTGTTGATTGGTCTAAACTAAATGCATAACTTATCGAGATAATTTTTTTTGACTTGGCCTTACTCCTGTAACTGTCCCACTTTTATACAGATAGCATTGGGCCATTTAGTGATTTAAATGGCCCTATACTTTGCATATGTTATGTAAAAATGCACAGATAAGGGAATTCTGCATTGGCCACGCAATGGACAGAGCATAACTCCCGCTGTATATCGGGCCTGCTTTTGCTTGAATTGTCATATGTTCTGCATAGTACTTAATAACAGAAAACAGAAAATTATGCTTCCTAGAAATGTTTTGCTTATGCCTTTCACACCTTCTATCTATCCCCCTTCAAGAGATAACTAAAATCCTTTTTTGTGACTTAGCAAGCTCATGTATTTGGACTTAGAGGGTTGACAGCTTTAGAATCATCCTAATGAGTTAATAACATTGTTGGGTTTGGTTTGCATTCCCTTGCATTGCCGAAGAATGTTGGGATTGAAGTTCACATTTGAGGGGAGGTTTATTATTGGCCTGAGTGTCTGCAGTAGATGAAATAAGGAAAAAAATGAATTGGTGGGAAGCAATCTCATGACCTTGTGTTTTTGAGGTTAGTATATTAGCGGTCATTTCTGGCAAAGATTATAAAGTGAAACACGAATCATTGTGTTCTGACTACTTTTTCTGAGGCAGATGTTGGCTAATATGATTTATGGTGTTTTTCTGCAGCTTAGATGTACTCTTTTGGGTGCCTTGCAAAAATAATATAAAAAAAAATCTCTTGCAGGCTATGGAACTAAACTTTAGGTTTGAATCTGTGGGTTAGAGCTGGATTTGCAAGAGGTAACTTGGCAGAGGGAAAATTGATGCTTATACAAATATAGTATTTCTGCTTAATTTATATTCCTTAGTGTACATCTGCTGGCTCTTTTTTGTTTTTTCATCTAAAATAATTTTGGTAACTTTAACATAAGTAATGATACTTTGTCGTTTTGGAATTTTGGTGTAAGTGGGGGAGGTAGTTAGCTAATTTCAGTTAGTTAACACTGGAAAAACAGTTACATCATCCTTATTATAGCAACCATTCATAACAACATATTTTTCTTCCTACTATTAAACAACCGAGTGACTCTTATTACATGAAATGCTGAAACTAAAAACTTGACTAGCAAATGGCTTCTTCTAAATAAATAATTAATGTTTGCTCCCTTTGGTTCCCACCCCTTTGAGTCTTTAATGGTTGGGAAATCATATTTTCATTTTGGAAATAATTAAACTATTTCATCATGAAGCCCCAGTCCTACTAATTAAGTGAATACATTCAAGTTAAATTATTCTGTCATCAGCTGCATGATAGCATGTACAGAGAAGGTATAAGCCTAAAAGTTCTAGGTGTTTTTTAGTCACTTATGTGATGTTTTTTTTTAACCATTTAATTCTCTTTATCACCTTTTCTCATTTCCTTCCTTCCTTTTTTCCCTTTCATTCTGACCCCCCCCCAAAAAAAAAAAAAAGGACGTTAGGTGCCTAAGTACAGAGTAAATGGCAGTAGGTGCCTAACTGTTCATAGGCACTATTCTATGAGTCAGTGCCTAAATGCTTTAGCTCGTAAGTGCAAAGGTAGTATGCATGGGGGCGGGGGGGAGTCACACACTTAGGCTAACATTTGTACCTTGGCACTTAAAGTCGGGTGCTTACATGTTAGCGCCCATATGCCAGCTTTGTCAGTGGCACCATTCTACACAAATGGGTGTTATCTCTTCCTACCAGCAAGTGGCGGTAGAGAAAACTGAATTCTGCCAGTGACATCACCAGCATAAGCAGAGGTTCTCCCTGGAATAATCCAGTATTTTTCTCTACCTTCAGCAGGTGTTAGTTCATGCTGATGGTGCTCCTGTCCCTGTACTAGCTCCCTGCTTTGCTGGCTGTGGCTGCGGTTTCCAGGTCACAGTCTCAGGACTATATCCGGTTGAGCTTAGAGCTCTTAGTGCCACTGTATAAGGCTTTGGCTTGGTCCTGTGGGACCTTGCCTGAGGGGTGCAGGTCCCCATCCCCCCCCACCCGTCACGCTCATTCACCCTGTTTGATTGTCCTCTTGCAGCTCCAAGGCTTTCCAAAGTGCCTGCTTCAGCAGCACATATACCTAAATAAATAAATTGTCCTGGCTAATTTTATGTCCTTTGTCAGGTGCTAATGTTATTGTAAAGAATTAAATAGGGAGTTTCCATGTAGATACACCCAGAGAGAGCTGGGGACAATATGCTGGAGCCCCAGGCCGACGCAGTCGTGCAAGCCCTTGTGCATCAGCCATGTGGTAGGTCATGCTGGCCGGCACAAGCTGCCCAGTCTGCAGAGCCAGCAGCTGAGCAAGGATAATGGATTAATTTTATAGTGTGTAAATGTGGCTCATTCAGTCTAGATCTCTGTTCTCTCAGTGAGCATTATACATGTGCTCTTCCCTTCCCCCCTTAAGCTGAAATGGATTCATTCCTCTTGACAGTGTTCCTGCCTGAACACATTGGCAGTTAGAATTCCCCCTTCTCTCTAAGTTCACTCTCGGGGAGAATAAATCCCTGGTCATATGACAGGCTTTTTCAAATCTGCCTATCTCAGGTCCCTCTGCATAGGGGGGTCCCAGTGGTTTTGTGGCTCTAGAGCTTGACTCAGATGGTTAAGCAGGCCCTGCACAGGTCCCCTCTTGGGACCTAATCCTAGCCCTCTCCCTAACCATAATCCTCATCCTCTTGATGGGGGCCTCTAGGGGATTTACAGAGGCCCTGTTTTGGGATATTGGTGCTGTTGGACAGATTCCGGAGGGTCTGGGTTATCAGAGGGAGTGGAGGAGGACTCAGGTCTTCTCTGGTTCCCAGTACCACACAGACTCCAGTTACAAGGCCCCTCCTGTTGGAAAGCTGTACAAGAGCGGTCGCATGGGTTCCTAGCTTTTTTGTCATGACAAGCTGTCTTGTCTCTTAGACAAGGTTGTGGGAGCCTTGGCTGTGTTTAAGGCTTTTGCAGCAGGCATCTCTGGACCCCATTTTCTGCTCCATTAGGCCCTCATCGCATGATGGTGGTGGAGTGGAAGTCACAAGATGGTCCCTTCGGAGTGGCCAGGGCTCTTGATAGTCTCTCGATAGTCTCTGTGCCTTCATTGAGGAGTGGTTTTCCCAAAGGTGGATGTCCTGCTGATGGTGATCATAAAGATGACCGCTGTACCTGCCCAAGGGGGCTTGTATCTTAGTGAGCATCATGAAAAGAATGTGGAGCAGCAGCTCCACCTGGCATTTTCATTGGGGGCCCAGCTTTCAGGCTGCTATTTATGGCATTGGTTCTAGTGGGTGCCAGGATCCCCGGAAATTGCTCACCTGGCGCTGGGTGGACATCCTCTACGATCTGGTCTGTCTGGCTTCCCACTCAGTGGCGGTGTTGAGGGTCACCATTGGTTGTGGCTTCGCCACTGGGTGCAGATGCGACTTCCAAGAAACTTTTGAGTCAGCTGCCTTTTATGGGGCACTTGCTCTTTGGTGACGACTTGAAGTTAGTGAAGGATATGGAAGAGGCATGGCTCTCCATCTCCTTGAGATGAGGCAAGGGTGCACAGTGATCCTCAGCCTCAAGGAGGCAGGCTGCTTCAGGTCTGCTTGGTGTTCTTCTGCCTAGGTGGGGGGCAGAGCAGCTTCTTCATGCAGGGGTCCTTTCGAGGACCCAAGCAAGATGGACCCTCAGGTGGGACTGCAGCTGCTCGGCCTGCCCAATGAGGGTGCACCGGGCCCCTCGATGGAAGGCAGGCTATCTTCCACAATGAGTAGGATGTATCACGCCAGAACAATGGGTTCTGCAGGTGATCAAGAGGGGTTCTCCATGGAATGCACCCGTCTGTTTCTAGATGCTTTCATGACCTCTCCCTGTGACTTGGTTCTAAAGCTCCAGGAAGTTGCTCTTACCCTTCAGCTTCTCTGTGATATAGGAGCAGTATAACCTATTCTGCCAGCAGAGTGTGACCTGGACAGGTACTCTATCTATTTCATGGTCCTGAAGAAGGTTGATTCCTTTCAACCCATCCTGGACCTCAAGGGGATGGATGATTGTCTGCGAATCCAGCACTTACAGATGGAAACACTTTGCTCAGTGTGACCAGGAGAGTTCTTGACTTCCCTGGACTTCATGGAGTCCTATCTCCACTTCCGCATTGCAGATCATCACAAGAGATATCTGTACTTCTGTGTGTTGGGGTGACACTTTTAGTTTTGGACATTGCTCTTTGGCCTTGCGATGCTGCTGCACGCTTTTTGATGGGGATGGTGGCTATGTACCTCCAGCATCAGGGTATTCGGGTTCATTGCCTGAATGACTGATTAATTTGGGCCTACTTGGCATCAGAGGCCAGTTTAACTACCTCACAGGTCATTTCCCTCTTGGAATCTCTGGACTGCGTAGTGCCCAAGAGCCATCTGGCCCTGTCTCAGTCCTTGGAGCATCTCAGGGTCTGCTTCAACACGGCCAGATAGATGTGTTTTGTTACAGATGAGCAGACAGAGTTCTGGGCACAGTTGCGCTGGCTGTGCAATCTTCTGGAGCCCTTGATTTGGGATAACTTGCAGCTCTTGGGCTCTGTGGCTGCTATGCTGAAGGTGGTGCTTGAGCAAGGGCTCATATACAGTGGTCTCTGTTGTCCCAATGGGCATCAGCCTTGCAGAACTTCTGCCTCTGCTGCCCAAGGTGAGGCTCAGTCTAGCCTGGTGGGACAGTTTTGTTCACCTGCTGAGAGGTGTTCCTCTGGATCCTCCGCATTGCGTTCAGGTCACTACTGATGCAAGTCTCCTTGGTTGGGGGTCTCACTGTCTGAGCCAGGGGGACTCAAGGCATCTGATTGAGCCGGGAAGTGCCTTGCTCCATAAATTGTCTGGAGTGGGTGGTCCGCCTAGCTCTGTTGGAGTTTTGGCTGCTCCTCAAGGAGAAAGCGGTCAGATTGGTGATGGACACTGCCATGACGGTGGTGTACATAAAGAAAGCAAAGAGTAATGTATTTGATATACCACCTTTCTGTGGAAACAATGAAAGTGGTTTACATTTATTATATGCAGGTACTTTCTCTGTCCCTAGTGGACTCACAAACTAAGTTAAACAAACAGGACACTGCCAGGAGTCAGGCAGTGGCCTTGGAGGCAACATGTCTCTTTAGGTGGGTAGAGACCCATCTGCAGAACCCTTCAGTGGTCCACATTGAGGGCAAGGACAAGGTACATGCAGAAGTTCTCAGTTGCTCCCTCCTGGATCCATGAGGGTGGGAACTGGATCACTGTGGCCCTCCTCAGTTTGACTTGATGGCGTCCATGTTCAACACTTCAGTCAGTGGAGGGAGCTGACCTCCCAGGGGATAGTCACCCTGGTTCAACTGTGACAGTGGAAGAAGACCTCGCAGGCCACGGTATGTGGTTCTTTGGTGCCTCCTGGTGGAGGATCCTCTTCCACTTCGAAGGGGTCGGGGTCTGCTCTGGCAAGGTCTGGTAGATATGAATGATCTGGACTCCTGCCTTACAGTTTGAACATTGGGAGACTCACGGTGGTCTCTACACTGCCACACTCTAGGAAGGCCTCTAGATCGCTGGTTTACATCAGGGTCCTGAGTTTATGAATCCTGGTGTGCGGAGCGGTTCCTGTCTCCCTGGGGGGCTAAGATTACCATTATTTTGAGGATTTTGCAGCCAGGTCTGGATCAGATTCTGGCTCTGAGCTCCATGAGGGTCCAAGTGGCGACTCTAGCCAGTTTTTTCATGGGAAGGTGACGGTATCTTTCTGGCTTTGCATAGAGAGGTGGCACGGTCCCTGAAGGGGGTAGCTCATCTGCGCCTTCCGCTATGCCCTTCCTTCCCTTTGTGGGACCTCAGTCAGGTGCTCTGGGTGTTCTTTATTTGAGCATTTGCGCTTGGTTTCCACTAAGGACCTTACTATCAGGGCAGTGTTTCTGGTAGCTTTCACCTCTGCTCATAGAATCTCCAAGCTGCAGGCACTATTTTGCCGGGATCCATATCTGTTCTTCACGGAGGACTCAGGTTCCCTGTGTACTGGCCCCTCCTTTCTGCTGAAAGTGTTTTCTCCATTTCATGTTAATCAGGAGGTTTGCTTGTCCTCCTTTTTGATGGATGTTTCGGCTCCTGGGGATTGGAAGCTCCATGAGCCAAATGTCCGGAGGATGCTGCTCCAGTACCTGAGGGAGACGAATGAGTTTTTGCACCGGTACCTGAGGGAGACAAATGAGTTTAATCTTTATCCACCTCTTTATGCTTTCCATAGGCCTCCCATTGCGAGGTGGATCAAGACAACTATTGAGCCCACCTACACTGGCAAGAATCGTCTGGTGCCTCTATGGCTGATGATCCACTCTACTAGGGCTCAGGCCACTGCCTGGGCAGAGACTTGGGCAGTATCCCCCTAGGACACTTGCAGTGCGGCGGTTTTGATCATTGCTTGCTAAGCACTACAGGTTGGATGTGTTGGCCAGTCTCCTCGGACTTACCGTCATATAGGGCAGGCTTTTCTTCCCCCACCCAGTAAAGTGCTTCAGTACATCCCATATGTGCAGAACGGTGGAGCTGACCCTAAGAAAGGAGAAATTGTGTCTTACTGGATAATTTTCTTTTCTTTGGTCAGTGACCTCATTCTGTAATCCTGCCCTTAGAAGACCTCAGTCCGGGGTTCTGGGTGTGCTCTGTGCTTCTTTTTCAGTGCTTCAGAAATTTAAAAAAAAAAAAAAAAGAATTGTGATTGGCAGTTATATGGGGTTCCCGTGATATGTATATATGCAGCAGGGTAGCTAGTGTCACTTTGTGGTGTTTTGCTTGCTTGAGTATTATAGAAGCTGCAGTGGTGATAGGGTATGGGTATGTTACAAAGGGACCTTCTGCTACTTAGGCAGATGCATACAGGATTGATCCAGGGAGCACCTCTGCTTTTGCTGGTGATGTCACTGGCAGAATTCAGTTTTCTCAACCTCCACTTACTGGTAGGAAGGGATAACACCCATTGTGCAGAACGGTGTCACTGATTGAAGAAAATAAAATTATCCAGTAAGACATAATTTCTCCTTGGTTTCTATTTTATGATGGAATACTATCTTAATGCACAGATGTTGGGTGCCTAATTCATTAGTGCCATTTATAGAATTGCCCTCTCTGTCTGCCTGTCTATTCAAAAATAACTCTTCAGTCTCAAACATATGCTGAGACACTATGGAGAACATCAAGTGAAACACATAAAATTGTTTGGATTTAGAGGAGCTAATCCATTGGCATTCATATGTAATGGTACTTGTGTTCACCGATACTTTACCATTTTAATCACTATAAACAATTGACAAACAATGAGCAAAGCTCCATTCGTCTGTTTAACCAATTTTTAATTTTGTAATTTGTTAATTATTAGTGTTTAACCCTAAGTGTTGTATACTAAAAAGACAGTCTGAACTTGCCCAATCGGTGAAATATTCTATATTGTGAACAAAATTCCTCAGTGTCCATAGAAGCACAATTCAATCACTTATCTAAATTGTAGGTAGCTGGCAGACACCCTGGTCCAACAAGGTACTCTGTTTTGATTCTTTCCTCAGGGACCTGCATTGGCTTTACAGAAAGCCATAAAACTAGCCATAATCTTGATCTTAATTCGCTTCTGAACAATTACAATCCATAGAACAAGGGCTTACCATACTGAATCATGGAATGCCTTCTTGAATGCGCCACCAAAATTGCTACCATCCAATATTGAACAGATTCCAATATCTAAATGATAATATTCCATTTAATTCTCATTGGTTAGCGGCTCAGAAATGGCATATCCAGTATTGTTCCTGAACAGCAAGACAGTGCTCCGATCATCTTCAACCATCGATTCTTTAACCTCTTCCATAATAAACCATTGAATTTGATCAAAATTATGTCTTTCTAAAAAAATGCTGTACCAGAGGAGCTATAATGGTAGCAGTATATAGGTGATGCTAATGTTCAGGTAATTGTGTTTTGATCTTTATTGTGGTACAACCTACATAAATCAATTGACAGGAACATAATATGATATAAACAATATAAGATTAATCACATGCAATTTCTGTCTTTAAAATATATTGTTGATGCATTCTAGGGTGTGCCCACTGATTAATGTTTAGAGAAGTGACACAATTCATACACCTTCCACATGGATGATGGTACCTAGATTGATACTTTTCCATCTGACCAACTACAGATCTTATGATCCGGTCTCTTGTATTTCTACCCAACTTAAAAGTGATATATGAACCTGATTGGAACACAGAACATAACTGCAAAATGTGCCAGTGTCTCCATATGATGTTTGCTACCTGCAAAGCCATTACATAATGGTGGAGAACGCATACATACTTATCCATTTTTTTCTTTATGAGCAGACTGTAACAATTCTCTATTGGCATATAATGTTGTTCGACTATATGTCCTCTTAATAACTGATGCTGGATGTCCACGAGCCATAAGTTTCTCTTACAAATGCTTAAACCCTTAAAAACTGGTTAATGGGCAACAAATCTTTTAATTTACATGGATGACAACTAGTATAATGCATATAATTATTCTGCTCGGTAGGTTTAGAGTACACTGTGGTATTCAAATATCCATTCTCCTTAACAACTTACACTTTCAAAAATGAAATTTTTGACTGTTATAATGCATCTCAAACTGTATATTTGTATCCAATGAAATCAACCATATTACAAACTGCTGTAACATGTCATGGAAAGAGGATCATATCAAAAAGACATCATCAATGAATCATAGCCATAATTTGATATGGGCCTGCCAACAAGAGGAATATAACCATGTTGTCTCAAAACCATATAAATTTGCTTCACTGGGAGCCATGGCAGTACCATTAGCATACAAACCAGAGTACCAATCTAAAGAGAATTGTGAAAAGACCGACCTCGAAGAATATAGTCAAACTATAAAATAAAATATAAAGAAATTTATGAGAAAAGGAGATGTTCTCAGAGTGTTAACTCACCCAAACGAAGCAGTACTCAAAGGTAAATTCTGCTTCTAAGGGTGGACAAGTTTCTCGATCATAGAACATCCCCAAGAAAACATTTTTTTGAATTTTTAACGTGAGCAATTTAAAACCAGTGCTCCAAATATTATCGTAATGTGCTCTAATCCTGAAAAGAAAATTGTTATTCAAAGAGTAAACTTCAAGGTCTCTGTTCTCACACTCTCAATGCACCTCATACATTCCACACAGTTCACACTTTTTATATACAGTTTTTTTTACAATTGTTACAAATTCTTAACTTCAGGGTCTATCCTACTTGCTGTTCACTTTTTAAAGGAATATATCATCCCACTTATGTCACTCATTATAATATCGTTTGTCCTGAGAGAATACTACTAGACTAAAACTGTCTATAAATCTGTAAATTTAATAGCCTATAAGATCAACGTTCAGTTATTTATAAATCTTAAACATTAACAGCTGTTGCTAATGTGCCCCTATGTAAACGAAACACCGATCTATCTGCATCTACCTACCAATGCGCTAATGCGTAGTTAATATCAGATCACGTTCACGTTCTCTCACATGTAATTTACCTTTGGGTACTGCTTCGTTTGGATGAGTTAACACTCTGAGAACATCTCCTTTTCTCATAAACTTCTTTATATTTTATTTTATAGTTTGAATATATTCTTCGAGGTCTGTCTTCTCACAATTCTCTTTAGATTGGTACTCTGGTTTGTATGGTATTGTATTATTGTTACCAGAGAGTTAGGTGGGAATTTTATTTAGTTGCATGGCAGTACCTATAGCAGTACCATGAACTTGGAGAAAAAAAATATATCTCAAATTTGAAGTAATTCTAATTCAGTACTTAATTGAGCAAAGCACATTAACAAGTTTGTAGGACTTATCACCTCTTAGATCTAAGTTGTCTTTCACAACTTTTAAAGCTGCAGACTGAGGTGTATTGGTATAAAGTGCCTTAAGGATTCAATGTTACCAATACATCTATAGAAGATACAGACACCTGCTGATCTTAATAAGAAAATCGGTAATATCTTTAATGTATGAATGTGTTTGACAGACATACAGTTTAAAAAAAATGATCCACAAATTTAGATAATGTCTCCAAAATTGTGTCCCTGAGAGATACAGTGGGACTACTAGGAGGTTTAACAATGGATTTGTGAATCATGGGAACCAGATAAAAAAACAGGATGTTCCTTACTAGAAACCTAGATTTTGCTCTGATAATATATCCATGCTCAACATAACATACATACATAACATACAGTTTCAGAAACTGTCATAATTATCTCAGATTTGAGTAAATTCATAGGGTCAACAGTTAAACGTTGATAATATCTGATGTCTTATAATCAACTCCTTTCTTCCTCCACACACTGTTCCTTATGCCAGATAACTATATCCCTGCCATTATCAGTGGAACGTATCACTATATCAGAATGACGTCTGAGAGTTGATAATGCTTGATATTGGGATTTAGATAAATTAAATGCTCCAAAATGTTGTTTTTTATTTTCTGGAATTTGAAGGTCCCTAAGAACCAATTCCTTAAAGGTAGAAATGTGGTCATCTATAGAACTAGGAGGTATCCGTGTCGATAGAGCTTGAAACAAAAAGGGATCTCATTCTCCTTGTTTCTAGGGCATTTAATTTTTCTCTCAATATCAAGCATTATCAACTGTCAGATGTCATCTTGATATACTGTTTATATTCTCCTCGGGATTTACGTAAGTTGTTGGGATTGTCTTTCTGTTTATACATTTATTGGATGTTTGGAAGTAATTTTTAAAGGATTATTATAAAAGTTTTATAAAATTACCCCAGGGGTTATGTGCGTACAAGTACGTGGGGTGATAAGAAAACGTACTTTTACATAACCCATAGTTAGGCATATTTCTGAGGGCCTACCCAGAACAAGAGCATGGATGGAGGGCTAGGCCAAGGATGCAAGGGAAGCCCCCTGATAACTCTTGAACCAACAAGGGTCTGTCACTGGTAAGACACACTTCTTGCTGACCTAATGGGCTCCTCTGGGATCAGGCTTCTTCTGCTACTCACGGTTAGGTTTCTTGAAAATTGAGTTTCAGCTAAGTAGCCTCTGTGGCTCAGTTGCAAGTCTTCAGTCCCTGGTCTGTGAAGCTGCAGGTTTGATTCCCAGCAAACTCTTAGAAAATAACCCGTCCTCCCTCTGGCCCCTTCTGGGAACACAGACCAGCAGCTGATTAGCATGAATTTTATCTGCTGGTTCTCAGCTGCAATGGACTGTAACCCTATCCCCCAAATTATTTAGAGGTAGATATTCAAAGGCCCTTATCTGAGTATGAGTGGCTCCTACTAAGATAAGTGTCAGTGAGAGGGATATTCAGCAGAACTAACCAGATAGCGCCACTGAATCTTTCCACTGACCACCTTGGCACTTTATGGATAGTAAACAACCAATATTCTATAGGGTTCTTTGTTAAAAAACCGGAGTCAGTTATTATATGTATCTCCACTAAAGACTCCAGAACTTATAAACACTCTTTTACTTTATTAACAATAAATATATCAGTCACTCGTACACAATTACATATATTCACCATTACATATATTGTATAACATGGTTTCACTTGAATAGCCTTACGTTGCTGCCATCCATATATTTATACACAACAATGTGTGGTTATCAGTGATTCTCTCAAGACCAGTACATCAAGTCATGAAAACAAATTTAATCTGATGCCAAGTACTCAATCATTGCTTCCATAATATATGTGGGTTCTAAACGAAACCCGCGTGATCTATTGTTCATTGTTCCATTAAAGCATCGATCAAAACAAATGTATATAGGGTTGGACTGTGCTGCCAACCACAGTGATGTTATTTGTTGAGAGTAAATATCGCTGAAAATGTCCAAAACCCACACAAAATGGAGGCTAGGAGCGTGTATCCAAGTTTGAAAACATCTCTCTAGTTTGAGGAACTGGCATAGAGAGATGTTTTCAAACTTGGATACACGCTCCTAGCCTCCATTTTGTGTGGGTTTTGGACATTTTCAGCGATATTTACTCTCAACAAATAACATCACTGTGGTTGGCAGCACAGTCCAACCCTATATACATTTGTTTTGATCGATGCTTTAATGGAACAATGAACAATAGATCACGCGGGTTTCGTTTAGAACCCACATATATTATGGAAGCAATGATTGAGTACTTGGCATCAGATTAAATTTGTTTTCATGACTTGATGTACTGGTCTTGAGAGAATCACTGATAACCACACATTGTTGTGTATAAATATATGGATGGCAGCAACGTAAGGCTATTCAAGTGAAACCATGTTATACAATATATGTAATGGTGAATATATGTAATTGTGTACGAGTGACTGATATATTTATTGTTAATAAAGTAAAAGAGTGTTTATAAGTTCTGGAGTCTTTAGTGGAGATACTTTATGGATAGTGCCAGGGTAGTCCATGGGTGAAATTTGAGTACAGCCAGAGGTTATCTGCTTAGCTGTGATATTCAGTGCTGCTACCTGGATGATTTAGAACAGCAAAAAAGCTATCCAGATAGTGGCTGAATACCAGCACTATCTGGATAGTGTTGCCAATTTGAAGCACTGTGAAGAGTGGCCTAGTGGTTAGGGTGGTGGACTTTGGTCCTGGGAACTGAGGAACTGAGTTCGATTCCCGGCACAGGCAGCTCCTTGTGACTCTGGGCAAGTCACTTAACCCTCCATTGCCCCATGTAAGCCGCATTGAGCCTGCCATGAGTGGGAAAGCGCGGGGTACAAATGTAACAAAAAATAAACAAAAAATATTCAGTGGCAGCTGCTATCTGGATGCTGCTGCTGAATATTTGGATATATTTTATTTGCCTTTGACAGTCAAGCTCCTGACTGCTTCAGGCTCAATGTCGGGGGGGGGGGGGGGGGGGGGGGGGGGGGGTTAGAAACCTGTATAGTCTGCTCAAGGAATTCTGCTGACCTCTACAGTCACTGGCGGTGGAGGCAAGGCATGCCAGTCCAGGAAGGGGCCCTGTTTATAGGGTTTCAGAGAGGATACATGGAACGTGGATAAATACAAAGGTTTGCTGGGAATTGCCTGATCAATCCATGCTGAATATCAAGCCTGCTATTTATGGTGTGTGCCTAAACTGGTACATTTTTTTGTGGATAGTGGCTAAATATTGCTGTTCTATCAACATAAGAATAGCCATAATGGGTCAGACCAATGGTCCATCTAGCCCAGTATCCTGCTTCGAACAGTGGCCTATCCAGGTCACAAGTACCTGGCAGAAACCCAATTAGTAGCAACATTCATGCTACCAATCCCAGGGCAAGCAGTGGCTTCCCCCATGTCCATCTCAATAGCAGACTATGGACTTTTCCTCCAGGAACCTGTGCAAACCTTTTAAAACCGAGATACGCTAATTGCTGTTACCACATCCTCCGGCAGCGAGTTCCAGTGCTTAACTGTTCTTTGAGTGAAAAAATATTTTCTCCTATTTGTTTAAAAGTATTTCCCATGTAATTTTCATTGTACTTTTTGAAAGAGTGAAAAATCGATTCACTCGTACCTGTTCTACAATATTCAGGATTTTATAAATTTAGACTCCGTTCCTGGAGTGGATAACATTCATGCTACAGCCAAAATTATAAAACCACGCTGCCAAGATTGCACCAAATATAATTGCCTTATATGTGTTTGGCATCATAGCTAACGCCTGTGATGCCAGAATTTGATCATAAAAGTGTGTAACCTGCAGTGTCAGATGTGGTTCTGGCTGCCTTGTTAGGCAGACACCATACAGGTCATTATCTGCCTTCATTTTCTATGTTAGGGGACCTTTTACCAAGCTGCGGTAAAAAGGGCCCTGCAGCAGCGGCTGTTTTTGCCACACGCTCAGGTCCTTTTTACCACAGCGGGTAAAAAGGCTGCAAAAATATATTGCCATGCAGTAAGATTG
The DNA here is from genome assembly GCF_901765095.1 of Microcaecilia unicolor. NCBI lineage: Eukaryota > Metazoa > Chordata > Amphibia > Gymnophiona > Siphonopidae > Microcaecilia > Microcaecilia unicolor. The sequence goes on from NC_044037.1 coordinate 259,093,144, forward strand.
CTCTTACCACATGGCCATGGGGGGGTAGGGGACAGCACTTACTGCCTCTCATTGAGGTGGGGGTAAGGGCTCCCATGCTAACTGGGTAGTGCTCTGTGCCACCCGATTACCACCGGGTAACTGGCACACAAAAAAATTGAGCCCTATTTTCCCCAGCTTTTGAAATGGTGCATGCTGGGGCTGGAATTACCACCGGCATTTGCACTGGGCCAGCGGTAGCTCCAAATCGGAGTGTGGTAAGCCCATGTTGAGCTTTGTAAAAGGGCCCCTTAATGTCCCTGGGGCCTTTTTTTTTTTTTTTTTTTTTACTAAATAGAAGCATATTAGATAGAAATTTTACTGTTCATTCACAATTTACATTTTTGGAGGCCTGGCATTTAAAACAAACAAACTTCTATGGTCAGCACATGTTGCTGATTGTATAAGCACCTTTGAATATCAACATCCTTTTTTTTTTTATTGTAATTTTTGATGCCAGTTTTAGATTTTTGTTGCAGATTCTGACCTGTGTAGTGTGTATACTATTTGTAGGTAATGATGAGGTGTGATGATTGATGCTTAAAGGACTTCAAGTTGAAGTCGGAGCAGTGGTCCAAGGCAAATATAGGATTTAAAGGATTAAACCAATACTGTGTGTAAAGGCAGAATGAGGGATTAATAAAGGACTATTTGCAGGGAGAAAAGATAATCAGCATGGGAGGGCGGAACAGTTTCTGAGTGGGCAAAGGGAAACAGTTGGTGATGGCATATTACATAGGAGAGGATGGGAGATGCTTATGGATCAGTGAGAACAATGAGGTAAGCATTTTTGATCCTGAGGAGTCTATAGGACCACCAGAAGCAGGGGAGTAAATCTGGCAGCAAATATGAGTGAAAGTAAGTAAGAATAAATGTATGAGGGATAAAGTAGAGGGAGAAGTTATTTATTTATTTATTTATTTATTTATTGCATTTGTATCCCACATTTTCCTACCTATTTGCGGGTTCAGTGTGGCTTACAATACATTGTAAATGATGGAGGTACAGTTTGTTACATTATGATTATGGGTTACATTATGAAGAGTTATAGGAGACAAATTCAGTAAAATCATCTTTGGGGCATAGAAAATGTGGGATGTGACATTGGGGAATGGTAGGGTGAACAGATAATAGCAGGAGAGCGTTAGAGTATAACAATTTATCTGTGGGTTGATTGTGAATGTGAGGAGAGTACGGGGGAAGAGAATTCAGAAGGGAGTGTATTGATGCATTTCTATTAGTGTGCATGGAAATCATGTGTTTTGATCCTTGCAGTAAGTTTTTTCAAAGAGATAGGTCTTCAGTCGTTTGCGGAAGTCGGTTAATTCGTAAATCATTCTCAGGTTACGTGGTAGTGTTTTCCAGAGTTGCGTGCTCATGTAGGAGAAGGTTGATGCATGTAGTACTTTGTACTTTATGCCTTTGCACTTAGGAAAGTGGAGGTTGAGAAAGGTTCGGGATGATCTTTTAGCATTTCTAGGTGGCAGGTCTATTAGGTCAGACATGTAAGCAGGGGCTTCACCGTGAATGATTTTGTGAACTAGCTTGCAGACTTTAAAGGTGATACGTTCCTTGAGCGGGAGCAAGTGTAGTTTCTCACGTAGGGGTGTTGCACTTTCGTATTTTGGTTTTCCGAAGATAAGTCTGGCTGCTGTATTCTGGGCTGTTTGAAGTTTTCTCAGTATTTGTTCTTTGCAGCCTGCATATATTGAGTTGCAGTAATTCAGGTGACTGAGTACAAGTGATTGCACTAGGTTGCGAAAGACAGATCTTGGAAAGAATTGTTTTATTCTTTTCAGTTTCCACATGGAGTAGAACATCTTTTTTGTTGTGTTGTTCGCGTGAGTCTCAAGTGTTAGGTGGCGATCAATTGTGACTCCAAGGATTTTTAGATTTTCTGATATTGGTAGGTTTAGTTTAGGTGTGTTGATAGCGGTAAATTTGGTCGTGTTGTATTGGGAGGTTAGTATGAGGCATTGAGTTTTTTCTGCGTTCAGTTTCAGTCGGAATGCATCTGCCCAGGTATTCATGATGTGTAGACTTTGGTTGATTTCATTGGAGATTTCACTAATGTCTTGTTTAAAAGGAATATATATCGTTACATCATCGGCATATATGTAAGGGTTAAGGTTATGATTTGATAGAAGTTTTGCCAGTGGAGTCATCAGTAGGTTGAAAATTGTTGGTGAGAGGGGGGATCCTTGCGGTACTCCGCACTCAGGTGTCCATGCGGACATGGGCAGGCCAATTAATAAAGGTAAGCCATTGGTTGAGGCAGCAGTCTGGCTAAGGACACAAAGGCATGGAAATAATAGAATGGGAAGGGCAGAGTGGCATAAATTGATATGAGATGATGGAAAGGAGTCTGAAGTGAGAATGGTGAAGAACTGTTTGCTAGAAATGCATTTCCTATAGACTTGGATGTGCTGGGAGGACTAGGCAAAAGTAAACATATTTACTCTAGAGGCAGACGTTTGACAGAATCACTCTGAACTGCTTGGAAAAAGGTCCATTCTCCTAATATCTCATGCACTCAAATTCTTTCCAAAATTCAGTTTGTGCTCTGTAAAGTTTTATCTGACAGCATAAAAGGGCAAACACCATAATCTATCAGCTTGGCAGATGCAGGCTGTATCTCTTAAGGGGCCTGGATGTGTATAGTAGCTAACCAAATACAAAAGTATTTGAATCTGCTTCATAGTGTGCTCTGAAATCTGTGTTAATTTTTGAGATGACAGGAAATTTTCAGAATGAGCTCTCCTTTAATTTTGGTTTGATAAAGATTTCCTGTCATCAACTGTTTTTTTATCATGTGCCTGCTGTCTGACATGACATTCTATTTAACATGTTTGAGAGCCACATTTTAATCAGATTAGTTTGTGAGGAAACCGATAGGTATCTGTTTGGCTCATAACTTCTGCTTCTGTTTCTTTTTCAGTCAAAAGAACATTATTTTTGGAATCTCTTAAACATTTTCCTTCAATTGCAGCAGGTGTACAGCTTATGCAGTACAACTATCAGGTTGCTTAGAATGGAGTTAATTTTGTAACAGCCCACGTAGTCTCGAGGACTTGCCCACATATTTTATGACTGTTTTCAAATGGAAAGTACACGTTTGCTTTGCCTTTGAAAATTATCACATCAGAATTACCTGCTAATTTGTGAAAACAGATCAGGAAAGTTTATGCACATGTTTAAAAAAATTAAATATTATCCACAAAAGTGCAAATGTTCCCCCAACTTAACTTCTGGGATTATATGTGCTTGCTGTGGGTAAATTCATGTGTTACATATTGCGTGAATAAATGTAAATAGCCATTTCCATGAGTAAAGCACAGTTTTACCTAAGGAAATAGCTTTGAGCATTATCCTGTTAGAGGTTTCTATATAGCACAAAACATTGGAGAACTGTAAAAATGAATGAATTAATTAATGGCCAGTTCAAAATGCCCTTCTCCCCATCACCTTATAGACGTAATGTATTTTATATTTAATGTTAAATACAGTGAAGTTATTTGGGAAAAAAAAGATTTAATAATGTGTATGGACTGCTTTTAGTAGCAAGTATTTTTTAACATATAAATTAATTATTAGGTTTATTACCACTCTAGTAAAGTAATGATATGAAAAGCACACCAACAGACTTATTTTCGAAAGAGAAGGGCGCCCATCTTTCGACACAAATTGGGAGATGGGCATCCTTCTCCCAGGGTCGCCCAAATTGGCATAATCGAAAGCCGATTTTGGGCATCCTCAACCGCTTTCCGTTGCGGGGACGACCAAAGTTCCCAGGGACGTGTTGAAAGCATAGTGAAGGCGGGACTGGGGCGTGCTTAACACATGGGCGTCCTCGGCCGATAATGGAAAAAAAGGGCGTCCCTGACGAGCACTTGGCCGACTTTACTTGGTCCATTTTTTTCTTGCGACCAAGCCTCAAAAAGGTGCCCAAACTGACCAGATGACCACCGGAGGGAATTGGGGATGACCTCCCCTTACTCCCCCAGTGGTCACTAACCCCCTCCCACCCTAAAAAAAACTTTAAAAATATTTTTTGTCAGCTTCTATGCCATCCTCAAATGTCATACCAGCTCACTGACAGCACTATGCAGGTCCCTGGAGCAGTTTTAGTGGGTGCAGTGCACTTCAGGCAGGCGGACCCAGGCCCATTCCCCCCTACCTGTTACACTTGTGGTGGTAAATGTGAGCCCTTCAAAACCCACTGTACCCACATGTAGGTGTGCCCCCCTTCACCCCTTAGGGCTATGGTAGTGGTGTACAGTTGTTGATAGTGGGTTTGGGGGGGGGGGGTGCTCAGCACCCAAGGTAAGGGAGCTATGCACCTGGAACTTTTTCTAAAGTCCACTGCAGTGCCCCCTAGGGTGCTTGGTTGGTGTCCTGGCATGTGGGGGGGACCAGTGCACTATGAATGCTGGCTTCTTCCACAACCAAATGGCTTGCATTTGGTCATTTCAGAGATGGGCGTCCTCAGTTTCCATTATCGCTGAAAACAGGGGACGACCATCTCTAAGGACGACTATCTCTAATACGGGTTTCCCCGCCCCTTCGCGTTGACGCCCTCAGGAAAACTTGGGTGCCCCGTTCGATTATGCTCCTCCACATGTTACAGAATGCCTAGCACCCCTCTTGAGTTAACCCTTCGGCCACCTGGAGGGTCTGTCCCAGCACTGCTCAGGCCCACGTGCACCTGGGCACGTGCTCTATACTAGCAACCTCCTTCCACCGACTGGGTCCCACTTGCCTTTTGGCATATCTCCCTCTCTTAAGTTATTCCCCAGTGATTTCTAGCTTACTGGGGCCACACTCTCAGGGGTCCCACAGTTCAGGAAAGCAACCACAGACCCAACACTCAAATCCCCCAAGATTCTTAGTCAGTCCAGGACAACAGAGCCAATAAACTAACAGTTTTCTCTGAGGACAAGCAGGCTGCTTGTTCTCACTGATGGGTGACGTCCACGGCAGCCCCTCCAATCGGAACACTTTCTAGCAAAGTCCTTTGCTAGTCCTCGCGCGCCAATGCGCACCGCGCATGCGCGGCCGTCTTCCCGCCCGAACCGGCTCGTGCCGGCCAGTCTTCTTTTGTCCGTGCTCGGTACGGTCGTGTTTCGCCGTTCGCGCCCCAAAAAGTTGACCTCGCGCGTCGTTCATCGACTTCGTTCTTTAAAAAAATTAAAAAAAATTTTTAAAAAAAGGTGCGAGAGGAGGCCTCTTGGTTTTCTCCCTTCCCGTACTTCGAGTTTTTTGCCCCGGTAAGTTTTCTTTCGTCGTCGGGGTAGACCCTATTTAGGCCTCGGTCGAAGTTTTTCTTCTCCCTATTTTTGTGGTGCCATTTTCGCCATTTCGAGTTTTGATCTCGCCGGCGCGATTTTTCCGCCCATGACATCGAAGTCTTCCAGCGGCTTCAAGAAGTGCACCCAGTGCGCCCGGGTAATCTCGCTCACTGACAGGCACGCGTCGTGTCTTCAGTGTCTGGGGGCTGGGCACCGCCCTCAGGCCTGTAGTCTGTGTTCCCTTTTACAAAAGCGGACTCAGGTAGCGAGGTTAGCCCAGTGGAACATTTTGTTCTCGGGCTCTTCGTCGGCATCGGCACCGGGAGTATCGACTGCCTCGACGTCGGCTCCTGGACCTTCATCCTCGCCCCGATTGCATCGAGTGCATCGAGGCATCGGCCCTCTGCATCGGGGCGACATCGGAAGGCTGCGTCGGTGTCGGTGGCATCGAGACCTCCTTGTCTGCTGATGTTGTCGGACGGTGGTGCTTCGTCTGGAGTGCAGGTGAGGGCTGTCCATTCCCCTGCTGGTGGCGGTGAGCCTTCGGGTGGGTCTCCCCCTACCCTGAGGGCTCCTGCGGTACAGCCCCCCCGAGACAGACCCTCTTCGGCCTCGGCCCCGAGGAAGAGACGGCTGGATTCTACGTCCTCCTCGTCGGTGCCGGGAAGCTCCGGTGACGTGCTTCGCTCCAAAAAATCGAAGAAGCATCGTCACCGGTCCCCTTCCCGTGTCGGCACCGAGAGCTCTGGGTCGCCGAGGGAGTCGGCACCCAGTAAGCATCGGCACCGAGAGGACCGCTCGCCCTCTGTTCAAGAGGTGTCGATGCGCTCCCCTTTGGACAGCCCGGAACAGCCTCCACGCCCGGAACAGGTTCTGACATCGACTCCTGCATCGGCTTCCATGTCTTTTTCTACAGCCGCTCTGCACGAGAGCCTCTGGGCCGTTCTCCCAGAGATCCTGGGGGAGCTGTTGCGCCCTTCCCCTCCGGTACCGGGGGTGCTTGCGCCACCGGTACCGTCGAGCGAGGCGCCGGCTGGCCCATTGTCCGGGGTGAGGTCTCCGACATCGGTGCCGCTTGCGGTACCGACTGCGGTAGCCTCCCAGGAAGGCTCCCCGACTACGTCGGCGGAGGGAGCTTCGCCGGTGCGGGCGAGGGAGTCTACCTCTCGGCGCTCCCACCATGGCCGTGGTTCCACGGAGTCGAGTCGGGCACGGTTGCAGACACAGGTCCGTGAACTTGTGTCTGACACCGATGGTGAGGCCTCGTGGGAAGACGAAGGAGACATCAGATATTTCTCTGACGAGGAGTCTGAGGGTCTTCCTTCCGATCCCACTCCCTCTCCTGAAAGGCAGCTTTCTCCTCCTGAGAGCCTGTCTTTCGCTTCCTTTGTCCGGGAGATGTCTACGGCCATCCCCTTCCCGGTGGTTGTGGAGGACGAGCCCAGGGCTGAAATGTTTGAGCTCCTGGACTATCCTTCTCCACCTAAGGAAGCGTCCACAGTACCCATGCACCATGTCCTCAAAAAGACATTGCTGGCGAACTGAACCAAGCCTTTAACTAATCCCCACATTCCTAAGAAGATCGAGTCCCAGTACCGGATCCATGGGGACCCAGAGCTGATGCGCACGCAGTTGCCTCATGACTCTGGAGTTGTGGATTTGGCCCTAAAGAAGGCCAAGAGTTCTAGAGAACATGCTTCGGCGCCCCCGGGCAAGGACTCTAGAACCTTGGACTCCTTTGGGAGGAAGGCCTACCATTCTTCTATGCTCGTGGCCAAGATTCAGTCCTACCAGCTCTACACGAGCATACACATGCGGAACAATGTGCGGCAGTTGGCGGGCTTGGTGGACAAGCTCCCCCCTGAGCAAGCCAGGCCTTTTCAGGAGGTGGTCAGGCAGCTGAAGGCGTGCAGAAAATTCCTGGCCAGAGGGGTGTATGACACCTTTGATGTTGCATCCAGGGCCGCTGCTCAAGGTGTGGTGATGCGCAGACTCTCATGGCTGCGTGCCTCCGACCTGGAGAATAGAATCCAGCAGCGGATTGCGGACTCGCCTTGCCGTGCGGATAATATTTTTGGAGAAAAAGTCGAACAGGTGGTAGAGCAGCTCCACCAGCGGGACACCGCATTCGACAAGTTCTCCCGCCGGCAGCCTTCAGCCTCTACCTCTGCAGGTAGAAGTTTTTTCAGGGGAAGGAAGACTGTTCCCTACTCTTCTGGCAAGCGTAGGTACAATCCTCCTTCTTGACAGCCTGCGGCCCAGGCTAAGCCCCAGCGCGCTCGCTCTCGTCAGCAGCGTGCGACTCAGCAAGGCCCCGCGGCTCCCCAGCAAAAGCAAGGGGCGAGCTTTTGACTGGCTCCAGCAGAGCATAGCCGACATCCAAGTGTCGACCGGGCGACCTGCCAGTCGGAGGGAGGTTGAAAGCTTTTCACCAAAGGTGGCCTCTCATAACCTCCGATCAGTGGGTTCTCCAAATAGTCCGGCAAGGATACACTCTCAATTTGGCCTCAAAACCTCCAAATTGTCCTCCGGGAGCTCAGTCTTACAGCTTCCAGCACAAGCAGGTACTTGCAGAGGAACTCTCCGCCCTTCTCAGCGCCAATGCGGTCGAGCCCGTGCCATCCGGGCAAGAAGGGCTGGGATTCTATTCCAGGTACTTCCTTGTGGAAAAGAAAACAGGGGGGATGCGTCCCATCCTAGACCTAAGGGCCCTAAACAAATATCTGGTCAAAGAAAAGTTCAGGATGCTTTCCCTGGGCACCCTTCTCCCCATGATTCAGGAAAACGATTGGCTATGCTCTCTGGACTTGAAGGACGCCTACACGCACATCCCGATACTGCCAGCTCACAGACAGTATCTGCGATTTCGGCTGGGCACAAGTCACTTCCAGTACTGTGTGCTACCCTTTGGGCTCGCCTCTGCGCCCAGAGTGTTCACCAAGTGCTTGGCTGTAGTAGCAGCGGCACTTCGCAGACTGGGGGTACACGTGTTCCCGTAGCTCGACGATTGGCTGGTGAAGAACACATCCGAGGCAGGAGCCCTGCAGTCCATGCAGATGACTATTCGCCTCCTGGAGCTACTGGGGTTTGTGATAAATTACCCAAAGTCCCATCTTCTCCCAGTGCAGAAACTCGAATTCATAGGAGCTCTGCTGGATTCTCGGACGGCTCGCGCCTATCTCCCAGAGGCGAGAGCCAACAACTTGTTGTCCCTCGTCTCGCGGGTGCGAGCGTCCCAGCAGATCACAGCTCGGCAGATGTTGAAGTTGCTGGGCCACATGGCCTCCACAGTTCATGTGACTCCCATGGCCCGCCTTCACATGAGATCTGCTCAATGGACCCTAGCTTCCCAGTGGTTTCAGGCTGCTGGGGATCTAGAAGACGTGATCCACCTGTCCACGAGTTTTCTCGAATCCCTGTATTGGTGGACAATTTGGTCCAATTTGACTCTGGGACGTCCTTTCCAAATTCCTCAGCCACAAAAAGTGCTGACCACGGATGTGTCTATCCTGGGATGGGGAGCTCATGTCGATGGGCTTCACACCCAAGGAAGCTGGTCCCTCCAGGAACGCGATCTGCAGATCAATCTTCTGGAGTTACGAGCGATCTGGAACTCTCTGAAGGCTTTCAGAGATCGGCTGTCCCACCAAATTATCCAAATTCAGACAGACAACCAGGTTGCCATGTACTATGTCAACAAGCAGGGGGGCACCGGATCTTGCCCCCTGTGTCAGGAAGCCGTCAGCATGTGGCTCTGGGCTCACCGTCACGGCATGGTGCTCCAAGCCACATATCTGGCAGGCGTAAACAACAGTCTGGCCGACAGGTTGAGCAGGATTATGCAACCTCACGAGTGGTCGCTCAATTCCCGTGTAGTGCGACAGATCTTCCAGGTGTGGGGCACCCCCTTGGTAGACCTCTTCGCATCTCGAGCCAACCACAAAGTCCCTCAGTTCTGTTCCAGGCTTCAGGCCCACGGCAGACTGGCATCGGATGCCTTCCTCCTGGACTGGGGGGAGGGTCTGCTGTATGCTTATCCTCCCATACCTCTGGTGGGGAAGACTTTGTTGAAACTCAAGCAAGACCGAGGCACCATGATTCTGATTGCTCCTTTTTGGCCGCGTCAGATCTGGTTCCCTCTTCTTCTGGAGTTGTCCTCCGAAGAACCGTGGAGATTGGAGTGTTTTCCGACCCTCATCACGCAGGACGAAGGGGCGCTTCTGCATCCCAACCTCCGGTCCGTGGCTCTCACGGCCTGGATGTTGAGAGCGTAGACTTTGCCTCTTTGGGTCTGTCAGAGGGTGTCTCCCGCATCTTGCTTGCTTCCAGGAAAGATTCCACTAAGAGGAGTTACTTCTTTCTATGGAGGAGGTTTGCCGTCTGGTGTGAGAGCAAGGCCCTAGAACCTCGCTCTTGTCCTACACAGACCCTGCTTGAATACCTTCTGCACTTGTCTGAGTCCGGTCTCAAGACCAACTCTGTAAGGGTTCACCTTAGTGCAATCAGTGCATACCATTACCGTGTGGAAGGTAAGCCGATCTCAGGACAGCCTTTAGTTGTTCGCTTCATGAGAGGTTTGCTTTGTCAAAGCCCCCTGTCAAGCCTCCTACAGTGTCATGGGATCTCAATGTCGTTCTCACCCAGCTGATGAAACCTCTTTTTGAGCCACTGGATTCCTGCCATCTGAAGTACTTGACCTGGAAGGTCATTTTCTTGGTGGCAGTTACTTCAGCTCGTAGAGTCAGTGAGCTTCAGGCCCTGGTAGCCCAGGCCCCTTACACCAAATTTCATCATAACAGAGTAGTCCTCCGCACTCACCCTAAGTTCTTGCCAAAGGTTGTGTCGGAGTTCCATCTGAACCAGTCAATTGTCTTGCCAACATTCTTTCCCCGTCCTCATTCCTGCCCTGCTGAACGTCAGCTGCACACATTGGACTGCAAGAGAGCATTGGCCTTCTATCTGGAGCGGACACAGCCCAACAGACAGTCCGCCCAATTGTTTGTTTCTTTTGATCCCAACAGGAGGGGAGTGGCTGTGGGAAAACGCACCATATCCAATTGGCTAGCAGATTGCATTTCCTTCACTTACGCCCAGGCTGGGCTGGCTCTTGAGGGTCATGTCACGGCTCATAATGTTAGAGCCATGGCAGCGTCGGTAGCCCACTTGAAGTCAGCCACTATTGAAGAGATTTGCAAAGCTGCGACATGGTCATCTGTCCACACATTCACATCTCATTACTGCCTGCAGCAGGATACCCGACGCGACAGTCGGTTCGGGCAGTCAGTGCTTCAGAATCTGTTCGGGGTTTAGAATCCAACTCCACCCCCCTAGGCCCATGTTTGTTCTGTTCCAGGCTGCACTCTCAGTTAGTTGGTAAATTTTTTAGGTCAATCTCAGTTATGTCCTCGCCGTTTCGAGGCCCAATTGACCATGGTTGTTGTTTTGAGTGAGCCTGGGGGCTAGGGATACCCCATCAGTGAGAACAAGCAGCCTGCTTGTCCTCGGAGAAAGCGAATGCTACATACCTGTAGAAGGTATTCTCCGAGGACAGCAGGCTGATTGTTCTCACAAACCCGCCCGCCTCCCCTTTGGAGTTGTGTCTTCCCTTCTCTTTGTCTTGCTACATATGAGACTGGCCGGCACGAGCCGGTTCGGGCGGGAAGACGGCCGCGCATGCGCGGTGCGCATTGGTGCGCGAGGACTAGCAAAGGACTTTGCTAGAAAGTGTTCCGATTGGAGGGGCTGCCGTGGACGTCACCCATCAGTGAGAACAATCAGCCTGCTGTCCTCAGAGAATACCTTCTACAGGTATGTAGCATTCGCTTTATTGTCACAGTAGAACAATGAATGCTTGAAAAACAGGTGGAAAAACAACAAGCAATAACAGGCAACTGAATGAGGATCAATATTAAAAACTATCTAACACTTGTTACTACCTGGGTAGTTTCAGGAAATTAACTGCTCACAAGTCTTGAACAGGGTTTCAAGACAGAAATGTTTCTGCTCTGAGACTAGGGAAAATCCTGTACCTCCTGGCTAGATTTGAACTCCAGGGCCAATCAGAGCCCAGGGCACCAGCTTTGAAAGTATCTGGCCAATGGTACTGCAGATTGCCTTTCACCAAGCTTAATCTGGAAAAGAAAATCTTTCTTTTTCTGCAATAGCTTTAAAAACAAAACAAATGCCATTTTTCCCTCCATGGCCTCAAATCAGCCAAATGCTCCACAGGATCGGGCTCCACCAAGGCCGGGTCATTCTGGTTGTTCCGGACTGGCCACAGTGTCCTTGGTATGTGGACCTGATGTGTCTGCGAATGGAGGCGCCCTTTCGGCTTCCAATCAGCCCTAGTCTGCTGCATCAGGGCCCATTTCAGATGGAGGATCTCTCCCGCTTTGGTCTTACGGCCTGGCTCTTGAGATGTCGCGATTGAGGAAGAAAGGCTATTTGGATGTGGTGATAGTTCCTTACTGTGGGCTCGTAAGCAGTCTACTTCAATCTTGTATGCTCGAGTGTGGTGTGTGACCAGCACTTTGTCACCGCTGCTGACTTTGATTCTTCAGCTGTTGACTTTTTTACAGAAAGGTGTCAGCCGCTCCTCCCGGCTGCGTAGTTGTCTCTCTCACTTATCCGTGCTGTCCGCTTCCGATTCCACACTCGTCCGTGCAGTTCGCTCTCACTGCCACACAGTTCCGCTAGCAAGGCGGTGCAACACAGTACCACTTGCCAGTCTTTTAAACAAAGTTCAGCTAGTTAGACTTTAAACTCAGTTCTGCTAGCCAGGCTTCCAACCCAGCTCGGCTAGCCAGACTTCCCACAAAGTTCAGCTAGTCAGGCTTTGAACACAGTTCTGCTAGCCAGGCTTCAAACCCCGCTCGGCTAGCCAGACTTCCCACAAAGTTCAGCTAGTCAGGCTTTGAACACAGTTCCGCTAGCCAGGCTTCAAACCCCGCTCGGCTAGCCAGACTTCCCACAAAGTTCCGCTAGTCAGGCTTTGAACACAGTTCTGCTAGCCAGGCTTCAAATCCAGCTCGGCTAGCCAGACTTCCCACAAAGTTCAGCTAGACAGGCTTTAACCACAGTTCTGCTAGCCAGGCTTCCCCACCCCGCCCTCTTCAGCAAGGCCTCAAAGCCGTTCAGCTTAGCTAGGCTTTTAAAGATCCACCACCCTCACTTGTCAACACTTTACCTCTTGACAACCACCCACAGGATCTCTCCTGACTATTATTCCTTTCTTGATACTTTGGGCTCTTCTCTAGAAGTTACTCCTCTTCTCCAGCCACTTCCTCTCCCACCTCCATTTCCTCTTCCACACCTTCTCCTCCTATCTGCTCCAACTCCTCCCATTCCATCCCCCCATTCTCCACCCCCTCCCTCAGGTGCTCCACCCTCTCCTCAGCTGATTCCATCTCCCAATCAGCCCCCTCTCCTTTCCTCTCATGTGGCTCAGGTCCTCGTTTGTCCTCCTCTCTCCTATTCTTCCAGGCAGTCTCCAATCTGTGTTCTCTACGCTCCTGCCTCCTCCCCTCCCGCAATGCATTCTGGGATCTGTAGTTTTTCCACTCGGGCTTTTCTCTCTTCCCCCCTGCATTCTGGGCTCTGTGGCTTCCCTGATTCTCACAAAGGATTGCAGAAAGGTCTGGCCTATAATTCTCTGAGTTCAGGTGGCGGCTCTGGCCTGTTACTGGGGGCATGAGTCGAACTCTTCGCTGGCTTCTTATCTGGATGTGGTATGTTTTTTGCGGAGAGTACTTCACCTTCGTCTCCCGTTTTGCCAGTCATATCCTCCTTGGAATCTCACTTTAGTTCTTCCAGCTCTACAGAGGGCACCTTTCAAGCCTTTGTGGAAGGCTTCTGTTAAGGATCTCATTGCATTGGCTCAAAGGGTCTCTGAGATCCAAGCCTTATCATGCCGGGATCCTTTTCTGCAATTTTTGGATTCTGGAGTGTCATTGCATACAGTTCCTTCATGTTTACTGATATTTGTCTCAGCCTTTCATATCAATCAGCCTCTCTTTCTTCATTCTTTTCGGGAGGAGGATTATCCTCGGGATTTCAGGACCCTAAGGCCCTTGGATGTTCCGCAGGTTTTTCTCCGGTATTTGCAGATGTCTAATGAGTTCCAACATTCAAACCATCTGTTTGTACTTCTGGCTGGGCCCCGGCGGAAAGATGCGGTGTCTAAGGCGACTATAGCCCAGTGGATTAAGGATGTGATTGCTTCTGCATATATTTTGGAAGACTGTGCTCCGCTGGTGGCATTAAGGGCTCATTCCATGAGGATACAATTGGTCTAGTGGGCGGAAACGGGTGTACTGTCCTTGGATGAGATCTGTCGAGCGGCTACTTGGTCCTCTTTGCTTACCTTCTCGAGGCATTAGAGAGTGGATGTGGCCGCAAAGTTGAATGCTTCCTTTGAAGCAGCAGTTCTGTCTTGGGGGTGGTGGATTCCTACCCTCTTTAGGGATTGCTTTGGTGCATCGCACCAGTTTCTGGATTCATGTACTGCAAAGGCTAAGGAAGGTAAAATTATGCCTTAACTGCTGATAATTTTCTTTCCTTGAGTCACAGTAGATTAATCCAGGATCTCTCCCTTTATCAGACACATTTTTCCTGTGTGATTTCTCTTATTCCTTAAAAAAAGAACCCGATGATGGATCAACATGAAGACAAATTTCTGTTGTAAGGAAAGCTTCCGGGTTTCTTGCCTGATTCTGCTTTGTGATGAAACATATGTACTGAGTGAAGGAGGAGCTGTCCATCTGGTATCACTGCCTTCAGTTTTGTAATCTCTGTCTCCACCTGCTGATAGATGGACACAACCCATTTCTGGATTCATTTGCTGTGACTAAAGGAAAGGAAATTATCAGCAGGTAAGGCATAATTTTGCCATTAATTTGTTTGACTGGGCAACCAGAGAGTTGGATCGAGGAAGAGCGCTAGATATGATTTATTTAGATTTTAGCAAAGTCTTTGACACAGTTCCGCATAGATGACTAATAAACAGAGTGCCCTCATTTTGGGCCCTAAACTGTCTGACTGAGTTGGGAGCTGGTTGAGTAGAAGGTGACAATTTTTTTTTAACATTTTTGTAATCGATATTGCTGAAGGGCTGTTTGGTAAGCTTTGTCTCCTTAAGGGTACCAAAATCTGCAGTAGGGTAGGCACCCTTAATGGTGTGGATACCATGAGAAAGGACTTAGTGAAGCTAGAGGAATGGTCTTGAATTTGGTAGCTAAACGTTAATGCTAAAAAAATGCAGAGTGATGCATTTCGGTTGCAAAAACCCGAGGGAACGGTACAGTTTTGTGCATGAAAAAGGAGCGGGACTTGGGTGTGATCATACGTGATGATCTTAAGGTTGCCAAGCAGGTACAAAAGGTGATGGCAAAAGCTAGGAGTATGCCTGAGTGTGTAGGGAGAGGAATGGCTAGTAAGAGAAAAAGATATGAAAATGTCCCTTTATAAGACTTTGGTGAGACTTCTTTTAGAATATTGTGTAAAGTTATGCAGACTGCACCTTCAAAAAGATATAAACAGGATCGAGTCAGTCTAGAAGGCAGCTACTAAAATATTCTTCATCATAAAGCATATGAAGGCAGACTTAAAAATCTTAATTGTAAGAAAGGCGGGAGAGGGGAGATATGATAGAGACATTTAAATACCTATGCGACATAAATGCACAGGAGGCAAGTCTCTTTCAATTGAAAGGAAGCTCTGGAATGAGGGGGCATAGAATGAAGGTGAAAAGGGATAAACTCAGAAGTAACCTGAGGAAATACTTCTTCACAGAAAGTATGGTGAATTTATGGAATGGTCTACCAGTGGAAGTGGTGGAGATGAACAGTATCTGATGGGAGTGATGGGGAGAGTAGATGACATGGATGGGCAGACTGGATACTCCATATGGTCTTTACCTGCCTACATTTTTCTCTTTTCTGTTTTTCTGTGGGTCACTGTTAGGTCTTGAACCTGAACAACCATAATAAGGTTAACCAGTTCTAAGTGTGTAAAACTGGCAAAATGAGCTTCATGCTGTGCTTAATACTCAAGTGGCAGCATTTTGTACAATTTACAGCACTTAAATTGTTGCTACAGGCAAGCCCAGGTACAGTGAAATACAGTCAATCAATCCTGCCAATACAGTTTGTCTGATTCACAGTTTTGAAACCAGGATAATTTTGTTCTATGAGCCAAATCCAGTTTAACAAAGGCATTCTTAGTGACTGACTTTACCTATAGATGCAAATGAAGAATCTAATCTAAATTGACATTTCTAACCTGCTTATTCCCTTTATAGGTTCAAAGCCGCTAACGATGTTATATGTATTTAATTACAAACAAAATATAACACATATATAAATGAGATGGTTAAAATATCTAAATCATAAATTTCTTAAATATGAAGGTTTTCAAATCTTTCCAAAACAGGTCATAGGAGATTTGATGTTTAATACCAAATGATAGGTCATTCCAAACATGAGGAGCCTGATGTAAAAAAGAGATCTCCAGAGTTTTTTTTAAACTTAGTACCTTTAAATGATGGACTTATAAGGTCTATCCAGTGTAACGACCGACTGGAACTTAACCTGAGTGAACACAAAACCAGTTGAGAAACTTCAATAGGAATTAAACCATACCAGATCTTAAAAATTAGGCAACAAGTTTTAAATAATAGTTGTGTCTGTGGTGGTAGCCAATGTAGTTCCTTCAACAGAGGAGGCACATGATCGAACTTGCTCTTCCAAAATATCATACAGGCTAAATAATAAGTTTTGAACTTCTAATGATATAGGACCTGACCAGTTGTCTGACTACAACTGAGAAAAGGTATCTGCCACCATGGTTCTGAAGAGTGGCATGATTCCAGTTATGCCTAAGTTCAAGGTTATTAGCAGCCATTCACTTGATGGCAGCTGTGCTGTTGACAACAACTGTACATGTGTCCTCCATAGTAGAGAACACTGGGGAAAAGCCTGGATGTTGACTTCATAGGGTATAATTTATATTAAATCCAGCAAGCATCTTGCAAATCAGACAAGGATGAATGTTGAGTAGAACCCTGCAGGAGTCTGGTATCCAATGGAAGCCAAGTAGACATATTCAGTGTACCTCATACCTGTAGAGCATATCCTGCCAAATAGGATTTAAGTCAAGTTAGAAATGCCCAGACTCAAAAGACAGAACCACAAAATATTGTAACTGATGGTGTCAAAAGCAGCAGAAATATCTAGAAAATATGCAATATCTTGGACCAGAGTGGAAACCAGTTCTAATCTTTAATATTGGATAACAAAACCCTACATTGATAGGGATCAAGGATGTTGTTCGCTGCTTTAAAATCCTGTAACTTTGGAGAGGAAGTGGCTTGGTAAATAGAGCTGTGTCTGTGAACCAGGAAGCCAAGGTTCCAATGACACTCCATGTGCCTTTGGGAGGTCACTTCCCCCTCATTTTATATAGAGTGCCAAAAAATATGTGTCATTTGGATGTGTAACTGCACTTAGGAGCTATTCTATAATGTAGAGCCCAAGTTCTTTAGTGTATAATTGCACAGGGGGCATGTGTATAGGTAGGGCATGGTTGGGTTGCACAAAGCATAGAATACTGTAAGTTGTATGCGTTGGTGCCAAAATTTAGGTGCGTGTATTTACACCTGCTGTTGAGATGTTGTAAGTGGTTGCGCCTAAATGTTGGTGCGTAAATGCAGACTTATGCTAGTATTTTGTATCAGATTTGTTTACTCTTTTCTCATTTCCACTACTCATAATGTATTGTAAGCCACATTGAGCCTGCAAAGAGGTGGGAAATTGTGGGATACAAATGCAACAAATAAATAAATGCAACATTGACTATATAGAATACTAGATTAGTTCTCAGATGTTTGGCTCATAACTTTCATCACCCTTTGTAGAATTGACTCCTTTGTCCTCTCATTGTCTGAGCTATCCATTTAGAATACAGGGTCTTTAGGACAGAGGCAAATTGTATCTTAGTATCTATTACCACTGTATAGAAACATAGAAAAATGAAGGTAGATAAAGGCTGCATGGCCTGTGCAGTCTGTCCATCTATGTAATCTACTATCCCTTCCTCTTCCTTAGAAATCCTGTCACAAGCTTGCTTGAATTCAGATTCATTTTTTGTCATCACCACCTCCACCAGGAGGCTGTTCCACAAATTCACCTCCCTTTCCATGAAGAAGTATTTCCTCAGGTTACTCCTGAGTCTGTCCTCTTTCACCTTCATCCTCTGCTGTATACTTCCGGTAATGCTATAGAAATAAGAATTATTATGTTATTCAAGTATCTTTGTCAAATAGGGCAGCAATGACATTAGGCATTAATTAGCTGGATGTAGCAGATCTTTTTTTTTTTTTTTTAATGAGTGAATACAAGTTTGTTTCAGCTGAGCAAGGACAAAGTCATCTGCTAATGAGGCATTTACAATATTAGCAATAGGCTCACATCCTGCATAGTTGAACAGAAACTATGGTCAACATATGATGATATATTCTCAGTGCTTGTATCAGTATCAAAATGTGAACAGAGCTGCTGGGTTTTTTTCTTGAAAAAAATAATGCCACAATTGAAAAAAAAAATTGAGCTTTATCATTGCTTGTATAAGCTAAATGTTTCATTATGAAAAAATCACAAAGATTGGTACAAGAATTTATATTTTTTCAGAAAAGTAAACTTTTTAGTACTAGTAGTAATTTTTTGTTTATAATCCAGGTAATTCACATATGCCTCGTGCTTCATGAGACTGAGATGTGCACCATTGTCTTCTGGCCTGGCAGAAAGCTAGTTTGTCTGATTTTTTTAAACCAATGAGCAGTGGCGTAGGAAGGGGGGGGGGGGGGCGGTCCGCCCCGGTTGCACGCCGCTGGGGGGTGTCGGCTCCGCGCTGGTGCACTGCCCTCTCTGCCCCGGAACAAACCTGTTCCGGGACAGAGAGAGCAGTGAACCAGCGCGGAGCCGACACACCCCAGCAACGTGCAGTCGGGGCGGATCGGCCCTCCCGCCCATCCCTCGCCGCAGGTATGCGCTCCGGGGGGGGTGCGCTCCAGTGGGAGGAGGGTGCATCGTGCTGCACCCGGGGGGGGGGGGGTGCGCAGCGGCGACCCGCCCCGGGTATCAGCTCCCCTCTCTACGACTCTGCCAATGAGCATAGGGCAACATTCTTGAACCTGATGTTAAACCTTCCAAATGAGTGCTGGCTTCATCTAGCACCTGTACTAAAGTCTCCTGCCAAATTGAAATGGCCTTTTCAGCATTAGAGAGAATGTTTATGGACAGCTTGGATAACCAACGGGCCTTTAACTTTTCAACATCAATAAGTCCTCATTTCTGGGAAATAGTTCACAATATGTATGTGCTGGATAAGGGACAGTATACTATACATACACCTCAAAAATGATACGCCATAACAAGTCTTTTAAAATGTAAGTCAGTCTCCAATTGTATCAGACTCAAGGATAATTGTGCTTGAAAACAAAACACCCTCCATATCACAAAACTTATCTTTATAAAATAGCACCTAGGTGGACACCTATGGGCTTTCTCTCATTTGCCACATGGGAATCACTAGTGCAATTTTGTAAAACAAGCTCTAAGGAAGCCTATGAGATATTTGAATGTCTATTACATCTTTGTTTTCCTTCTTATTCTTGAGATTTGACTGTAGGCAGCTTCCTTCTTGGCTCCATATTCTAACATATCTACTGTTCTTTGGTTTCTTTATTTTATCAAGTTTTACAAACACCTAATGAGGTGGGCTTAACAGAATGATTGACCGTTTTCTGTTTTCTCTCTGTGACTGCCGTTTTCATGCTGTGTTGCATCAGATTTCTGGAATTCTGCTACAGCAAAATCAGCAAGCTCTAAGAATAAATATTTTGGCTGCTAAGTACTGTAGTGAAACACTTCCAAAAAAGTTACTCACATGTGCTTGTTTTTCGTTCTACAAAACTGGGCATTCAAGAAAAAGCAGAAGGCTCTGGTACACCAAGTTGCAGTCACCTTAGATGAAATAATACAAAACATATTTTTGTCACTATTTCTGGTTAAAAAAAAATTTAAGGGTTTAAAAAAATATTTAGTAAGTTTCCCTGCAAAATGATCTTAAGAAGTTGTTGTCAAAATACAAACATCTATAGTGATTTCATTTAATGTTAAGAATTGAATATGAGATAATTAACTGATCAGCCTCTTTATTAAAGTTGTTGGCCCCTGTGGTTGGTTCAACCCTTGTGAATGACCCTACTATTTGGCTGCTGGGATTTAATCTCCCCCATCGCCAATGGTCCCTCCTCATCTGTTTCCACAGAAGACAGGGTCATTGCAGAGCCTGCCTCATGTAATGGGGAATGTTGAGTAATGACCTTGTCACTGCAGAGAAGTACAGACAATGTCTCCTGTAAGTCCTGTCCGTTGACCCTGGTGGACGGTGGTTTGGCAGCACTTCGTAGAGCCCATGAGGCTACCGTTGGCTAGCTGGCTGACTCACACAGCACACAGTCTGCACACAGTAATGATGATAATGATTAAAGTGCAGTCAGTCTTTGCACCTACTGTGCTCTACTAGTCAAAAATCAATGAGCAGTAAGTGAAGAGGTTCTGTGGTAACTGGGACTTGTCCAGTCTTTTCCCTGCGATTATCACACTGAAAAGTACTTTAGTGTATGTTGTCATTCACATTAACAGGGCAATTCTATAACATAGGCACTAACATGTATATGCAAGGGGCTTGTACACAATGATGGAGCACAAAACTTACAGAATGAGTATCTGCAATACTGAGGCACTGTATGTCTGGTGTAATGGCTCGTGCCTAAATGTTACACTAGATTTTTTACAGAAACGTAGATGCCTACTTTCCCTTATAGAATAAACTCATATCACATGCCAGTTGTAGAATTGCTTCCCAATGCACCTGCATTAACCATACAAATAACAGTGCACTAAATACTGGATGGTAGTTGTAGTATACAGTCCATGTCCAGTTTCTGTCCATATTCTTCCTCGCCCCTGACCCATCCTGCGCTAAACAGAGACATTTTTAATGTTCTGACTTTTTTTAGCACCTGGGTGCTGTTAGCACGTTAGATTTATCACGTTTCCTTACTCCCTGTTTCCCACCCAGAACACTTCGCTCCTCCCAGAACAACTGTTTAGTGGTCCCTTCTTTCTGCACCCTGTGTTTGATTTCATTCGTACCCGAATTTTTAGTGTATCTGACCCTTGACTCTGGAACACGCTCCCACCTATTTTGTGTCTAGAATAATCCTTTATTAAGTTTAAATCAGTCTTTAAAGCTATTTAATGATGCTTTTAACTTTTGATCTGTCAACTTTGCGCCTGCCAGTTAGTTTGCTTGAAGTTTGACTGCTCTGAACTCCTCTCTCACTCTTTCTTTACTATAATACATTTATTTATTTATTTGGATTTATTTACCACCTTTTTGAAGGAATTCACTCAAGGCGGTGTACAGTAAGAATAAATCAAACTTAATCAATAGACAATTACAGCAGTAAAAATATTCAAATAACAATACAAAATATGGCATAGTATGCTACTTACAGTGTCAAAACAATGCGTAATAAAACATTTTAATAGATAGCGTAGGGTATTTCCTTTCCTATTACTATATTTGTAGTCTATGTAAACAGCTCTGAAGAGTGTTCTAAGGGCATTATATCAAATATTAAACTTAAAACTTAAATCCCCTGCTAACTGGTTAGTGGACTTTAGTAAACATGCCCCTCAATGCCACAATTACGTAGAAATTCTCTGTTAATATTTCACTTGCTTTTTCTCTATGGGACCCTTTTAGTGAGCAGCGTAAAAATATGGCTTGTGCTATCCTCAGCATGGGTGTTTACAGTGTGCTAAGGCCACTTTTAGCGCATATGCAAACACTACCGCAGGATACCTGAGTGCGCCCCATGTTAGTGCTTACTGCAGCTTAGTATAAGGGCCTCAATTTGCCATATATCTGTCTTTTTTTATAGGAATCCACTGTGTGGTACATTTCGATGAGGGTTCTATAAATGCTGCTGAAACTTGGTTTCTGAAAAAAATTGTCGTTATTTTATAAAGAGTGCGTACCTCATATAGAATAGCGCTTAGGTGACGATCCTGCGCCCGTTTGGGCACTGGACTTATGCCTGCTGAAACCAGGTGTAAATGCCAGTGCCCAAGATTGGTGTGCGTAAACCAAATTCTGTAATTCCATGCGCAACGTTTTGGACATGCCCCAACACTCCCCTGGCCACACCCTCTTTTCAGATATGTTGTAGAAATGTTGGACGCTGATCCCATAGAGCAGAGATTTTCAAAGGTTTTCATCTTATGGCACACTGACAAGGTGCTAAAATTGTTAAGGCACACCATCAGTTTTTTAAGGGTATTTGTCCTCTCCACTCTCTTCTCATCCCCTCGAGTTGCTCCCCTTGCCCACATACATTTAACTTTAAAAAAAAAAACACTAGTCAATATTGTTTGATAAAGGCAAAATAAAAATTTAAGAACTCCTAAGAAATGAGGAAAAAAAATCCAGCAGTCAACTGCAGAAGAAAGAGGCTTTAACAACAGCTTTGATTGGAACTTCACTTACCCTGACCCAGAGAAGAAAAACAATTTTTGGATGTCCCTAACACTGGTATTCCGCATATATGTGAAAACGGAACATGCAAAGAGCGCCAGCATTGGCGGCTCAGGAAGCAGCTGCTAACTGTCGAGCTGTGCTTAGGAGCTTCTGGGCGTCTTCAGAGACATTACTACTACTACTACTACTACTACTACTATTTAGCATTTCTATAGCGCTACAAGGCATACGCAGCGCTGCACAAACATAGAAGAAAGACAGTCCCTGCTCAAAGAGCTTACAATCTAATAGACAAAAATAAAAAATAAGCAAATCAAATCAATTAATGTGAACGGGAAGGAAGAGAGGAGGGTAGGTGGAGGCGAGTGGTTACAAGTGGTTACGAGTCAAAGGCAATGTTAAAGAGGTGGGCTTTCAGTCTAGATTTAAAGGTGGCCAAGGATGGGGCAAGACGTAGGGGCTCAGGAAGTTTATTCCAGGCGTAGGGTGCAGCGAGACAGAAGGCGCGAAGTCTGGAGTTGGCAGTAGTGGAGGAGGGAACAGATAAGAAGGATTTATCCATGGAGCGGAGTGCACGGGAAGGGGTGTAGGGAAGGACGAGTGTGGAGAGATACTGGGGAGCAGCAGAGTGAATACATTTATAGGTTAGTAGAAGAAGTTTGAACAGGATGCGAAAACGGATAGGGAGCCAGTGAAGGGTCTTGAGGAGAGGGGTAGTATGAGTAAAGCGACCCTGGCGGAAGATGAGACGGGCAGCAGAGTTTTGAACCGACTGGAGAGGGGAGAGGTGACTAAGTGGGAGGCCAGCAAGAAGCAGATTGCAGTAGTCTAAACGAGAGGTGACAAGGGTGTGGATGAGGGTTTTGGTAGAGTGCTCGGAAAGAAAGGGGTGGATTTTACGGATGTTGTAAAGAAAGAAATGACAGGTCTTGGCAGTCTGCTGGATATGAGCAGAGAAGGAGAGAGAAGAGTCAAAGATGACCCCAAGGTTTCGAGCTGAGGAGACAGGGAGAATGAGAGAGCCATCAACAGAAATAGAAAACGGGGGGAGCGGGGAGGTGGGTTTGGGGGGGGGGAAATGAGAAGCTCGGTTTTGGTCATATTTAATTTCAGGTGGCGTTGAGACATCCAGGCAGCAATGTCAGACAAGCACGCTGAAACTTTGGTTTGGATGCAAGGTGAGATATCAGGGGTAGAAAGGTAGATTTGGGAGTCATCAGCATAGAGATGGTAGGAAAAGCCATGGGATGAGATTAATGAACCAAGGGAAGAAGTGTAGATAGAGAAGAGGAGGGGACCAAGAACAGAACCCTGAGGTACGCCGACAGGCAGAGGGATAGAAGTAGAAGAGGATCCACCAGAGTGAACACTAAAGGTGCGGAGGGAGAGGTAGGAAGAGAACCAGGAAAGGACAGAGCCCTGGAATCCAAGTGAGGACAGGGTATTGAGAATTCTCCGAGGACAAGCAGGCTGCTTGTTCTCACGACTGGGTGACGTCCGCGGCAGCCCCCACCAACCGGAAATAAGCTTCGCGGGACGGTCAGCACGCAGGGCACGCCCACCGCGCATGCGCGGCCGTCTTCCCGCCCGTGCGCGACCGCTCCCGCCAGTTACTTTTTTTCCGCGACTGAGAGAGTTGTGTTTTCCCCTCTCTCTCGTTTCAGCCGCCGGATTTTTTCGACCGCGTTTACGCGGATCGTCGCTTTTGGCCTGTTCGGCCTCTTCTTCTTCTTCTTTTTCTTTTATAAAAAAAAAAAAAAAAAAAAAGAATTTTGCGCGTGTGGAGCACGCGCTCCTTCTTTTCCCTCGCTTTCTAGCGGGGACGCCTCGTTGCGGCCTAGTGGCCGCTCGGTCGGTTACAATTTTCGTGGTGTGATTTTAGCCACCATTGCCGACTTTGACTTCGCCGACGCGATTTTTCCGTCGATGTCCTCGAAGGTCCCGAGTGGATTTAAAAAGTGTGGTCGCTGCGGCCGGCCGATCTCGCAGACCGACACCCACGCTTGGTGCCTCCAGTGCCTCGGGCCGGAGCACAATCTCAAGTCGTGCGTTTTGTGTCTCGGTCTCCGGAAACGGACTCAGGTTGCGAGGCAAGTTCTGCGGGACCGTCTTTTTGGAACTTGCGCCGGCCCCTCGACGTCGACCTCGACGGCATCGGTATCGAAAACCGGTTCTTCGGTACCGGTATCGATGCCCGAGACATCGGCACCGATGGCAGCGACCCCAGGAGAACAGGTCCCGTCGGCCCGCCGGTCCGCCGGCGAGAGTGGGGTAGAGAGACCGCGTGGGCAGTCGGCCCCGGTCACTCCCTCAACTCGTGAGCCACGGGACCGAACCCTGTCGGACCCGGTACCCCGAGACCGAGGGGGATCGACCTCCTCCTCCTCCATGCCCTCCGGCACCGGTGACGTGCACCGGAAAAAAGACAAGAAGCGCCGTCACCGGGAGCCCTCGGTGCACCCTGAAGAGGAGTCGACGCCGAAGCGTCATCGCAGAGAGGAGAGATCTCCGTCGGTGGTGGAGGTACCGACGCGTCGGGGTTCCGGCACCTCGGTGCCGTCTCCTGGCCCCCAGCAGCTTCCGGCACCGACACCCTTACCGGTCCCACCGCCTTTCCCGGCAGCGGGCCTGGACGAGTGCCTCAGAGCCATCCTTCCGGGGATCCTGGAAGGGCTGATGCGCCAGGCTGTGCCGGCGCCGGGGGTGCTTGCGCCCTCGGCGCCGATGACTGTGGCGCCGGCGAGCTCTAGCCCGGCGCCGGGGCAGTCGACACCGCCGCCGCTTGCGGTGCCGGTCTCGACAGCCACGCAGGTGGAGTCCCCGTCGACGTCGATGGAGGGAGCTCCGTCCCCGCCGGCGCGGGAGTCCACCGCTCGACGACACCGAGACCTCGGTGCCTCGACGTCGAGCCGGGCCCGGTACCGGACTCAGCTACATGAGCTAATGTCCGATACCGAGGACGAGGACTCGTGGGGGGAAGAGGAGGACCCGAGATATTTCTCCTCCGAGGAGTCTACAGGCCTTCCCTCGGACCCCACGCCGTCACCGGAGAGGAAGCTCTCACCTCCTGAGAGTCTCTCCTTTGCCTCCTTTGTGCGGGATATGTCTATAAGCATTCCCTTTCCCGTGGTCTCTGTGGAAGAGCCGAGGGCCGAGATGCTCGAGGTCCTCGACTATCCATCACCACCTAGAGAGTCCTCCACGGTACCGCTGCACAATGTCCTGAAGGAGACGCTGCTCCGGAACTGGGTGCGACCACTAACTAATCCCACCATTCCCAAGAAAGCAGAGTCCCAGTACAGGATCCACTCTGACCCAGAGCTCATGCGGCCCCAGTTGCCCCATGACTCAGCGGTCGTGGATTCTGCTCTCAAGAGGGCACGGAGTTCGAGGGATACCGCCTCGGCGCCCCCGGGGCGGGAGTCTCGCACTCTGGACTCATTTGGGAGGAAGGCCTACCAATCCTCCATGCTCGTGACCCGCATCCAATCTTACCTGCTCTATATGAGCATCCACATGCGGACCAATGTGCAACAGCTGGCGGACCTGGTCGATAAGCTCCCGCCGGAGCAGTCCAGGCCTTATCAGGAGGTGGTCAGGCAGCTGAAGGCGTGCAGAAAGTTCCTGTCCAGGGGGATTTTTGACACCTGTGACGTGGCATCTCGTGCTGCGGCCCAAGGTATAGTGATGCGCAGGCTCTCATGGCTGCGTGCCTCTGACCTGGACAACCGCACCCAGCAGAGACTGGCTGACGTCCCTTGCCGGGGGGATAACATTTTCGGTGAGAAGGTCGAGCAGATGGTGGACCAACTGCATCAGCGGGAAACCGCTCTCGACAAGCTCTCCCACCGGGCGCCTTCAGCACCCGCCCCCACGGGTGGGCGTTTTTCCCGGGCACGGCAGGCTGCACCCTATTCTTTTGCAAAGCGTAGGTACAACCAGCCGGCCCGAAGGCCTCGTCAGGCACAGGGACAGCCCCAGCGCGCTCGTTCTCGTCAACAGCGTGCGCCTAAGCAGCCCCCTGCGCCTCCACAGCAAAAGCCGGGGACGGGCTTTTGACTGGATCCACGGGAACATAGCCGCCCTACAAGTGTCCGTACCGGACGATCTGCCGGTCGGAGGGAGGTTAAAATTTTTTCACCAAAGGTGGCCTCTCATAACCTCCGACCAGTGGGTTCTCCAAATAGTGCGGTGCGGATACGCCCTGAATTTGGCATCCCTGCCTCCAAATTGTCCTCCGGGAGCTCAGTCTTTCAGCTCCCATCACAAGCAGGTACTTGCAGAGGAACTCTCCGCCCTTCTCAGCGCCAATGCGGTCGAGCCCGTACCACCCGGGCAGGAAGGGCAGGGATTCTATTCCAGGTACTTCCTTGTGGAAAAGAAAACAGGGGGGATGCGTCCCATCCTAGACCTGAGAGGCCTGAACAAATTCCTGGTCAAAGAAAAGTTCAGGATGCTTTCCTTGGGCACCCTTCTGCCAATGATTCAGAAAAACGATTGGCTATGTTCCCTGGATTTAAAGGACGCATACACTCACATCCCGATACTGCCAGCTCACAGGCAGTATCTCAGATTCCGACTGGGCGCACGGCACTTTCAGTATTGTGTGCTGCCCTTTGGGCTCGCCTCTGCCCCACGAGTGTTTACCAAGTGCCTCGTGGTGGTAGCGGCCTATCTACGCAAGCTGGGAGTGCACGTGTTCCCATATCTCGACGATTGGCTGGTCAAGAACACCTCGGAGGCAGGAGCCCTCCGGTCCATGCAGTGCACTATCCAACTTCTGGAGCTGCTGGGGTTTGTGATAAATTACCCAAAGTCCCATCTCCAGCCAACTCAGTCTCTGGAATTCATAGGAGCGCTGCTGAATTCCCAGACAGCTCAGGCCTACCTTCCCGAAGCGAGGGCCACCAATCTCTTGACCCTGGCTTCGCAGACCAGAGCGTCTCAGCAGATCACAGCTCGGCAGATGTTGAGACTTCTGGGTCATATGGCCTCCACAGTTCATGTGACTCCCATGGCTCGTCTTCACATGAGATCTGCTCAATGGACCCTAGCTTCCCAGTGGTTCCAGGCCACCGGGAATCTAGAAGATGTCATCCGCCTCTCCACCAGTTGCCGCACTTCACTGCTCTGGTGGACCATCCGGACCAATTTGATCCTGGGACGCCCATTCCAAATTCCGCAGCCCACGAAAGTGCTGACGACGGATGCATCTCGCCTGGGGTGGGGAGCCCATGTCGATGGGCTCCACACTCAGGGTCTGTGGTCCCTCCAGGAAAAGGATCTGCAGATCAACCTCCTGGAGCTCCGAGCGATCTGGAACGCACTGAAGGCTTTCAGAGATCGGCTGTCCTGTCAAATTATCCAAATTCGGACAGACAATCAGGTTGCAATGTATTACGTCAACAAGCAGGGGGGCACCGGATCTCGCCCCCTGTGCCAGGAGGCCGTCGGGATGTGGCGTTGGGCGTGTCGGTTCGGCATGCTCCTCCAAGCCACGTACCTGGCAGGCGTAAACAACAGTCTGGCCGACAGACTGAGCAGAGTCATGCAACCGCACGAGTGGTCGCTCCATGCCAGAGTGGTACGCAAGATCTTCCGAGCGTGGGGCACCCCCTCGGTGGACCTTTTCGCCTCTCAGACCAACCACAAGCTGCCTCTGTTCTGTTCCAGACTTCAGGCACACGGCAGGCTAGCGTCGGATGCCTTTCTCCTCCATTGGGGGACCGGCCTCCTGTATGCTTATCCTCCCATACCTTTGGTGGGGAAGACCTTACTGAAGCTCAAGCAAGACCGCGGCACCATGATTCTGATCGCGCCCTTTTGGCCCCGTCAGATCTGGTTCCCTCTTCTTCTGGAGTTGTCCTCCGAAGAACCGTGGAGATTGGAGTGTTTTCCGACTCTCATTTCGCAGAACGACGGAGCGTTGCTGCACCCCAACCTTCAGTCTCTGGCTCTCACGGCCTGGATGTTGAGGGCGTAGACTTCACTGCGTTGGGTCTGTCTGAGGGTGTCTCCCGGGTCTTGCTTGCCTCTAGGAAGGATTCCACTAAAAAGAGTTACTTTTTCAAGTGGAGGAGGTTTGTCGTGTGGTGTGAGAGCATGGCCCTAGAACCTCGTTCTTGTCCTGCACAGAACCTGCTTGAATACCTTCTGCACTTATCAGAGTCTGGCCTCAAGACCAACTCAGTAAGGAATCACCTTAGTGCGATTAGTGCTTACCATTATCGTGTGGAAGGAAAAGCCATCTCTGGAGAGCCTTTAGTCGTTCGATTCATGAGAGGCTTGCTTTTGTCAAAGCCCCCTATCAAGCCTCCTGTTGTGTCATGGGATCTCAACGTCGTCCTCACCCAGCTGATGAAACCTCCTTTTGAGCCACTGAATACCTGCCATCTGAAGTACTTGACCTGGAAGGTCATTTTCTTGGTGGCAGTTACTTCAGCTCGTAGGGTCAGTGAGCTTCAAGCCCTAGTAGCTCATGCTCCATATACCAAATTTCATCACAACAGAGTAGTGCTCCGCACCCACCCAAAGTTCCTGCCGAAGGTGGTGTCGGAGTTCCATCTTAACCAGTCAATTGTCTTGCCAACATTCTTCCCCAGGCCGCATACCCGCCCTGCTGAACGTCAGTTGCACACATTGGACTGCAAGAGAGCATTGGCCTTCTACTTGGAGCGGACACAGCCCAACAGACAGTCCGCCCAATTGTTTGTTTCTTTCGACCCTAACAGGCTAGGGGTCGCTGTCGGGAAACGCACCATCTCTAATTGGCTAGCAGATTGCATTTCCTTCACTTACGCCCAGGCTGGGCTGACTCTTGAGGGTCATGTCACGGCTCATAGTGTCAGAGCCATGGCAGCGTCAGTGGCCCACTTGAAGTCAGCCACTATTGAAGAGATCTGCAAGGCTGCGACGTGGTCATCTGTCCACACATTCACATCTCATTACTGCCTCCAGCAGGATACCCGACGCGACAGTCGGTTCGGGCAGTCGGTGCTGCAGAATCTGTTTGGGGTGTAAATCCAACTCCACCCTCCAGGACCCGAATTTATTCTGGTCAGGCTGCACTCTCAGTTAGTTGTTCTTCGTAGGTCAATTTCTGTTATACCCTCGCCGTTGCGAGGTTCAATTGACCTGGGTTCTTGTTTTGAGTGAGCCTGAGAGCTAGGGATACCCCAGTCGTGAGAACAAGCAGCCTGCTTGTCCTCGGAGAAAGGGTATGATACATACCTGTAGCAGTTGTTCTCCGAGGACAGCAGGCTGATTGTTCTCACCTTCCCTCCCTCCTCCCCTTTGGAGTTGTGTGTTTCATATTTTTTGCTAGTCATTCAACTGGCGGGAGCGGTCGCGCACGGGCGGGAAGACGGCCGCGCATGCGCGGTGGGCGTGCCCTGCGTGCTGACCGTCCCGCGAAGCTTATTTCCGGTTGGTGGGGGCTGCCGCGGACGTCACCCAGTCGTGAGAACAATCAGCCTGCTGTCCTCGGAGAACAACTGCTACAGGTATGTATCATACCCTGTATGCTGTGATCGACAGTGTCAAAAGCAGCGGAAAGATCAAGAAGAATGAGGATGGAATATTGACCTCTGGATTTAGCCAGTAATAGGTCATTGGAGACTTTAGTAAGCGCAGTTTCGGTTGAGTGGAGAGGGCGAAAACCAGATTGTAATGGGTCAAGAATAGCATGTGAGGAGAGAAAATCAAGGCAGCGGCGGTGAACAGCACGCTCAAGTAATTTGGAGAGAAAAGGAAGGAGGGAGATGGGTCGGTAATTAGAGGGACAAGTAGGGTCAAGTGAAGGCTTCTTAAGGAGAGGTGTGACCACAGCATGTTTAAAGGCAGCAGGGACAGTCGCAGTGGAAAGTGAGAGGTTGAGAATGTGACAGATAAAAGGAATAAGAGTAGGAGAGATGGCATTAAGAAGGTGGGTGGGAATGGGATCAGAGGAACAGGTGGTACATTTTGAGGAAGAAAGGAGAAGTGTAGTTTCCTCAATAGTAACTTCAGGAAAGGAGGAAAGGGAATGAGGGGAAGGAGAGAGAGGGGAACGGACTAGTGGAGGGAGAGCTGGTGAGGTAGAGAAAGCAAGGTTTATCTTTTGAACCTTGTTGTGAAAGAATTCAGCAAGGGTCTGAGGAGATAATGAAGGGGGAGTTGGGGGAGGGGGCACCTTGAGGAGAGAGTTCAATGTGGTGAAGAGAAGTCGAGGATTAGAGCCAAGAGAGTTGGTCAGTTGGATATAATAATCCTGTTTGGCACGTAAAAGAGCAGATTGGAAGGAGGTCAGCATGAACTTAAAGTGTAAGAAATCAGCAAGGGCCCGAGATTTCCGCCAGAGGCGTTCTGCGGAGCGGGTACAGGAACGTAGGTAGCGGATATTAGAAGTCAGCCAAGGTTGGGGTTTTGTACGCCTTACAGGGCGGGTCATCAAAGGTGCAAGAGTGTCTAAGGCAGAGGATAGAGTATTGTTGTAAGAAGAAACAGCCTCGTTGACAGATGTGGATGGTGCCACAGTAGAGAGGCGGTTTGAAACATGCGAGGATAGAGATGAAGAGTCAATATCGTGAAGATTCCTAGATAAATTAGATAGGATAGGACGGGACTGGGAGGGAGGAGATTTAAGTGTGAAAGTTATAAGATGGTGATCAGAGGAGGGATGATCAGAGGCAAGGAAACTAGAAGGTGAACAGTTGGAGGAGAAGATGAGATCAAGACCGTGACCATTTTGATGAGTGGGGGAGGTGGAGCATAGTTGGAGATTAAAGGACGACATTAAAGCGAGTAACTTGGAAATATAAGAGTTGGAAGGATCATTAGCAGGAATATTAAAGTCACCAAGGATGAGAGAGGGGGAGGAAGGATCATGGAAGAAGGCAAGCCAGGCGTCAAAGTCACTGAGAAAGGATGAAAGGGACTTATCAGGGGGACGATAAATGACCGCTATTCGAAGAGGCAGAGGAGAGAAAAGGCGGATAGAGTGGACTTCAAAGGAGGAAAAACAGTGAGATTGAGGTGGAAGAAGGGGTTGAAATCTAGAGGAGGGAGAGAGAAGTAGTCCAACACCGCCCCCACGGCCAGCAGGGCGAGGAGTATGTGAAAATATATAACCACCATGGCACAGGGCTGCGACTGAAGCAGGGGTTAGGCCGAAGCCAGCATTCCTCCCCCTGAGGGTCGCCTGATCCTAGCCAAAAAGCACCTGGAAACTCTGTGCACTTGGAGAGAAGGCCCTGGGAAGATCGGGGTGGAACTGGAGTCACCCCGGATACAGCTGTGAGGAAATGCAGAAGGGCTGCAAGTCCTCCACAGCACCTGGTGGGAGCGCTGGGCACCTAGAGCGGAGGCCCTGAGTGGATCGGGGTGGGCCTGGGTGTCACCCCGGAGAAGGCTGTAAGGATATGCAGATGAGCTGCAAGTCCTCCACAGCACCTGAAAGGCAGCCGGTGGTAGTGGTAGGTACCTCTCAGCTGAGGAAAGGCTTACCAGGGGTTAGGCCGAAGCCAGCATTCCTCCCCCTGAGGGTCTTCAGCTAGTGGGGCTTGGGGATCCCTACCAGCTACCACAGCCACTCAGAGATCCACGGCACACCTGCAGACCATCTACGGCACACTGGTTGAAAATCGCTGCCATAGATTGGCAAGCAGCTAGATGTGCGCACAACTTCTAATCAAAGCCAATTAATTGCAATAATTGGTTGTTAGTACCTAATTATTGCTAGTTAAGGGCTTGTTAATCAAGTTGCATGATATAGAATGTGGGGATTTCTGTTTTGCTTTATAATTATTCACTGGACTACTACTTACCAATACATTTTTGATGAGCATGTATGAAAGTTTAAGAAGAAACATAAGGAACCACATCTTTTATGTAAATGATGTAATTTAAATAAATATTGTTATTCCTGAACATTTTTGTTCAAATTATTGCACAATATTAAGCAATAAAACTCATATTGAACACATTCAGGATAGCCTTGTCCATTAGACATCAAAATTATTTAGTTTAACATTTCACCATGTTGTTTGTACTATATAATGCATTTAACGAGATTAGGCATTCATTCCTTTATTTAAGTGCTTACATCACATTAATCCAAAAAGCAGTTGTTAATGGTGGGTTACATAATAATACAACCTGCATAAAATAGCAAATGCCGCAGCAGTAATAGAAATCAACAAAATGTAATCCCCTGTTAAGTTGGGGATTACTAGCAGAGTAAGTCACTGTAGAGAGTCACTCGGGGGAGTGACTGGGAGGTCCCTGGGTGGGAGGAGGCCCAGCCCAAGGGAAGTAGCTTTGGAATAAAATACAGAAAGAAAGTTCACTTAAAGGAAGAGTGACAGGGGAGATGGAATTAGCTGTTAATAAGTTAGTTGCCCTTTATGAGAGGGCTGGGAGTTGTTGAGTTTCTGTTTGTATCTGTGGGTCTCTGATTATCTATAGGCCCCTACTGAGTGACCTGAAGAAGGAGAAGGGGGATCCCATTTAAAAGAAATGAATCTATTGGCTAAAGAAAAGGAGAGGTACTGCTAAGAAAAACAGCAACTGAGGAGGAGAGACCCAACCCAGGAGAGCGGGATCGGAACCAGGGAATGCCCATCCCATAGCCAGGGTGAGCTAATGCAAAGGTCACTCTGGGTGGTGGTCAGGCTATGAGAATCTGAACCTGAGGAATAGAAAGGAGACAATCCTGTGCAACACTCTCTCTGGGGATAGGCATGGACAGGAGTCTGTAAAAAGTATAAATAGCCTTGTTTCAGAGTACCTTGTAAAATACATCCTAGGAGAGGAGAATAATATAGGAGTTCCCTTGGGGAGTATCGGAAGAACAACTTACTTAAAAACTGCACAAAATAATGGGAAGTTTATGCATTTGGAATGTTCCTGTGTTTTCAAGCTGAAGAATAAAGTGCTTTGAGTTTTAAGCTGATGTGGTCATTTTCGACTAGACAGCTTATTGCTGTCCTCTCAAGACAGCCTATGTTTAACTGCCAGCCTTACTTCCAATGGGGGTTTTGGACCATGCCTGAGTTTCCTGGGGGAGAAGAGGGTCGTCCTACCTGCTAACACTTCTTTCCCTAGGTGGATGCACTGCATGCCAAGTGAGTCTGATGGAGTTTGCCCTTCACGGAGGCTCCAGCCTGCTTGGACCCAGAAGTGCCCTTGCAAAGGAGCGACATATAAAATTCTGGAGGCACCGCTGGGATGTAAAGGGTGTGAAAATAATATTTTGTTTCACACTGGCATTTGGAAGAGTTGGAAAGGTATGTTATTTTGGCATCAAGTGAATGAGCTGCCTGTCACGTAGGCCTGGGATTTACAAATTGATTACCAATACCAGAGAGACTGTTGGAACCAGCCTGATAAAAATTCAGAGTTCCCGTGCAACTATAGCTTGTGCTAATGGACGCAGAAAGTGTACCAAAACTGTGGGAAGAACTTGCTGAGTCTTCATGGCGGCAATTTCTGTGCCAACTAGGCAGGAGGAGGATAGAATGCTTATGCTAATAGCATGCGCAGAGATTTTTGGGAGCAGATTTCTATTGAACAGTTAGGACACCTGACGTCACATGTATCTTGAATGGGCAATGGGCATGTGTGTGGGCCAGACGCAGGCTCCCACACTATGAGGAGAAGAGTTTCTGTCTAACCACGTGGGAGATTTGGAGAGCATGGAAGATGAAGTACAGAAACGACTGGAAAGGATGGTGCACCATTTTCAGGCCATGATTGAACTGAGCATGGAGAAGAGCACAGTAGTAGGGAGCATCATTTTCCCTGGATGGTCCTACCAGAGCGAGCCTGTGCCAGTCAATCTATGCTGCCCCGTGTGTGGCACAGGTTTCTGCTAGAGATAGGGGACCAGCTCATCATCCAACAGCCAAAACCCTGTGCCTCTCAAAGAATGGGCTTATTAACCTGAGGGCTCAGGTGGAGGACTGACTATGGAGGGTGTCTCCGGGGAGGACCCCGGGACAGAGCTAGAGGTTTCGGTCAGCCCTACAACTGCGGGAGAGACTCCACTAGATATGCTTGGTGAGGGACCGCCAGAGGAGGTGGCAAGGGTGGAATCCCCTGCAGCCTGAGAGCCCACCTGGAAAGATTGGGGGAGTATGGGCGAGGAGGGGCTGAGTGATAACACTCTTACCATATCATCTTCTCTATCAGAGAGCAGAAACTGGGTGTGAAGGAGGACAGTCAGTAGGACACTGTGTTACCTGGGTAAGAATTATATTACAATGATTAGGGTGGATTTAATTGGCGAGGGGGTTGTGTTGTATGTTAAATAGGGAATTGAGTCAAACAAAATAAAACTTCTGCATACCCCTGGATTCTATATATAGCACTGAGCATCAGGCACCAGAATTTGTGAGTGGATCTTAGATCTGCACACAACTTAATGAGGTAATAGGCACCAATTGGTCACTTAATTGGTGCCTAATTGAAGTTGTACGTGGATCTCCCCTGTTCGCTATTCTACAACTCAGTACCTAACTTTTCTTACATACAAACAAAAAGAGGGCGTGACCATGGGAGGGTCATGGCATGTCATGGGCATTCCCAAATGTTAGGCAACCAGTTGTAGAATTTACCTGATCCGCACCAAACTTTGAGTGCTGGATTTATACCTGTTTCTTAGGCATAAGTCCCATCCCCAGGGTTAGGCACGATCTGCGCACTATGCTGGTATTTTATAGAGATTGGGTGCCTTTTATAAATTATCAGCTGAGCGCCAATCTTTTCAACATCTAAATTTCCACCACACAGTACTGAGAAATGATTATATTGGTCCATGAAGCCATGAAGGGTTAGCATTTTTCATTTTTTGATAAACATATTTGTTTGATAGTATAGCATGGAATTAGGTCTGGTGCTATCATATTTGGCTGTTGTCTAGTATTTCACATTTTTGTTTAAGATTTTTGTCTGAATCAGTTATAATGGAAATATTGAGCAGGAGGGAAGGAAATGTAACAGGATTACATTGTCCCACCCCAGTACTATGAATACTATTGACAGTGTGGGCGACTATTCTTTTCGAAGAGTCAGTCATTATTTTGTATGCAATATGTTTGTATAGCAATCTATAGGCATACGTGAATACACATTGCTGTGCTTAAATACTACTTATAATTTGTGGTACTCTGTCTAGTCACACAAGAATGACACTTCAAGTGAACCTTTGTTGAGGTAGGATGGTGAGTTAACAAGGTAGCTGTTAAGCTAAATTTAGCGGACATTTTAAATACAGGTTTCTTTTACAAACAAACATTGCAATTTAAAGGTCTTTGGTGGTCTGAAAACAGTTATTCTCCAGTAGCATGACAATAAGTAGTTTTGCTTTCTGTGGGCTTTATGGTTCTTTTTTTATATGTAAAACCATTCAGCATCTTTTTTTTCTGAGAATATTCATTTTGATTTGTGTGTAGGTAGCAGTCAAGAATTAACGTTTTCTCAGCTTCTCCCAATATCACCTTGGATTCTTACCTGCTAGATTGAGTCGATGGGGTGATAACTCCCCTCCTTTAGGTTAGGTTAGGAACATAACATAAGAATTGACATGAAGGGTCAGAACAGAGGTTCATGTGGCCCAATATTCTGTTTCCAGCAGAGACCAATTAAGGTCACAAGTACCTGGCAAGATCCTAAAAAGTAGCAAGATGCCACATAAATAGCATCCAGGGTAAAATGGTAATTGATGTCTCATGAAATAACAACAGTTGTACCTTTTGTGTTTTATAAAACATTGCTCTGAACATTTTTTTCCCTTTTGATTACTAAGGGGGAAATTCTGTAATTTGGCACCAAGAAGTAGGTGCCACAATGGGGCACGATTGGTGCAAATTCTGTAATGTTGCATCTAAGTCATTACAGAATGCTAGCACAAACCACTTATGCAAGGTCAATATCTGGTGTAAATTGGTGCACCTTGGTGTGCCAATCAATATGCACAACTGATAGTATTCTATGAGTTGTGCACATAGGTGACACACCCGTGGCGTAGTCGCGCTCTACCCATATGTATCCTTGCCTTGAAGTTACGTGTGTCACTGTTGACTACTTGCTGCAGTGATGCATGCAACTGGCTCATACTTCTAGGCAACTGTTTATGGAATTGCCTGTTAACATTTAAGGGGCTAATTATCAAGATGTGGTAAAAAATCAACGTTTTACCACACCTTAATTTACTACAGGAGTGACTAACCTGTGGTAGCTGAGGAACACAGACTAATCACCCAATGGTATATGAGTAACACTGCTTGCAGTCAGCCTCTCAAGCAACATGATTTTTCCATCCCAGTAGCAATTAGGCTGCAAAACC
Organism: Microcaecilia unicolor; assembly: GCF_901765095.1. NCBI lineage: Eukaryota > Metazoa > Chordata > Amphibia > Gymnophiona > Siphonopidae > Microcaecilia > Microcaecilia unicolor. The sequence goes on from NC_044037.1 coordinate 259,129,378, forward strand.
GCCTTCTGGGTTGGACAGTGGGTGGGGAGCTTGTATTGGTAGGATCTTCTGGGGGGGGGGGGGTCTGTAATTCATGAAGTATTGGAGAGAGCTTACTGTCGTCTTGTCAGCCTCTATAAGAAGCTCCCAGGAGCATGTGGCCAGCTGTTCCCAGGGCAGAAAAATATTGCCAGCTTCTTGCTGATGGTATTTTTCCTGGAATAACAAAAAAAAAACCCTGTTATTAAATTTGCATACTGATGAGCAGTTTTTTTTACATGCATTTGCATGTTTTGCATCTAATTAGTATGTGACTTGCAGTAAGTTAACCTACTGTGCATTATGGTAATATAATTTGTGCTAGCCCCTGTTAACATATGTTAAGGGGCAAATAACGTGCATTATAGCCATAATGCAGCTTGATAACCACCCCTGTACTGTTCTAGGCAAAGTATAGTGTAGCTTAAACAGCCATCTTAAACCATCCCCAAGTAGAAGCTTTACCAGTGGACTCTCAGGCCCAGATGCACTAAACTTTAATGACCCTTTAACGAAGAATTTTTGAACCATGGCATGCATTAAAGGCCATTTTCCAACGATGGTAGCAGAAAACGAAAACGGAATGCAGATGAGCAAATTGTATAGAAACCCTATTGAAACGAGATGCACTAAAGTTTTCCGCCTACCCTAACGCTGGAAAACTGCCGGAAAGCTAACGACAGGTCTGTACCTGTCGTTAGGGCTGTCTGACTAAAATCTTCAATGTAAACCCTCCCCCCCAAAAAAAGCGAGGGGGCGAAAACGCGTGTCAGGGGCGTCCTTTATTGACGCCCGAGGTCGCTGCTTCTCCCCGCTCTCCCTGCATCAATCTAAAAGTGGAAAAAAAAGGATTGGCAGGGGGCAAAGGCGCTTGTCAGGAGCATCCTTTATGGACGGCCTTGCCCCCCCCCACCCCGCACGAGGTTGCCGCTACTCCCCGCTTCCCTCCCCCCCTGAATTAAATTTAAAAAAAAAAACAAAATTCAAAACTTTAGCAGCCCCAGGCCCCCCCTCCCTTCCTTTCTCTCAACTCTTTTTCCCCACAGCTCCGCCTCCATCTCCCGCCAATCTCCGCCCCCGCTCCCCGCCTACGTCAGACGGGGGCGGGCCCAGGAGGAAAGGAGAGACGCGAAGACTGGAGACATCAGCTGTTCTTTCTGCCCGTGCAGCGCCTTCACACAGAGGTGAGAGGCGCTGCACATGGCCGGTAATGAGGAGGGGGCAGCGGCAGCAATGACCTCAGGGGTGGCGGCGGGGGCGGGGCACGGGGCAGAGGATGGCGGGAGGCGGAGGCGGAGCTGTGGGGAGAAAGAGTCGAGAGAAAGGAAGGGAGGGGGGCCCGGGGCTGCTAAAGTTCTGAATTTTGTTTTGTTTTTTTATTTAATTCAAGGGGGGGAAGCGGGGAGTAGCGGCGACCTCGTGCGGGGTGGGGGGGTCAAGGCCGTCCATAAAGGACGCTCCTTTCCTGACAAGTGCCTTTGCCCCCTCTCGATCCACGTGTTTTTGTTTTGTTTTGTTTTGGGGGGGGGGGTGTTGACGTTTGTGGCATCCACAGAGCAGCCAGCATAACGCTTGGCTGCTCTGCGCATGCTTTAGGGGCCGATTACCAACAGGGATTACACTAGTTTGATGCATTGTACTTTACAATAGCACACCGAACATGTGTGACCTGTTTTTTTGGTGCATTGATCGTTTTTTAAAACTCGTTAAGGACTTTTACGGTTTTGATTTTTTAACATTTGGTTGATGCATCTGGGCCTCAGTTCTTAAGCAAATCTTCTTTATTGTAATACTCAGAATAAACAAAGAAAATCCAAACAACTTACAGTTCTGTTGTTTGTAAAATAATTGTGACCTTCTGCCTGTAGAGTCTGTATCTAGCCAACTCGGAGGCAAGGAGGTGGCCAGAACCTCAGACCAGCTGAGAGGAAAAGCTGTAACACTCAAGGAAAATAAGGGTGAGAACTCAGAGAAAATAAATAGGGAATGTCTTGTGGAATGATTTTGGGAGATGACTTTGGGAGAAGGTGAAAACTCTTGATGGAATTACTGTATATTAAGGAGGGATCAGCCCCTAGAACAGCTGTTGATCACAAAGGCATACTAAGAAGACTGGGATCTCACACACAAACCCGCAGGGGCAGAGAGGGAGCTCAGAGCTAATAGCCAATGGGGAAAGCTCACAAGGAGTCAATCACAGGAACTGCAAACTATAGGAAAAGCAGTCCTAACACACAGTGCTATTTGTTACACAAACAATGCAATTAAATACAAATAATATTCATATTAAATATACATCACAATATACCCTGCCTCCATGAGTATGGGGCAGAAGATCCCCCTCTTAGAGGGTTATTTTACAAGGGCTGTCTTGTTTAACTACTACTGCTATTTAGCATTTCTGTAGCGCTACTAGATGTATATAGCACTTAAGAAACAATCATTGCTTGACAAGTAGGCACATTCCTCCTTATTTCCATCCCTGATTGAATGAATAACATCTATCCTGTTATTTACTGGCATTCTTTTGTAATTGTATTTTATTGTAAACATACACCGCTATGATATACGCATTTGTATTGGCGGTGGATCAAGTTTTTAATAAACTATAAACTATAACTTAGGCAATATGGTAACAGTATTATAAGTGGATGCCTCCTTGTAGGGCCATGATGCTTCTGATGAGCGTCTAGTCTATAATGGCATCTGAGTATCCAGATTCCATTAAAACGTACTAGAGTAACCTGGCATTGGTGCACCTTACATTTAGTAAAAAGGTCCTTAAGTCCCTGAGGGGCCCTTTTACTTAGCAGCGGTAAAACGTGGCATGCGGCAGTGTGGGCGCGTGCTGAGACCTTTTTTACCGTGGCTGGGAAAAGGGGCTTTTTAAAATGGGCCAGGAAATGGGCATGAACTGAAATTAAAACTAGCATGCGCCTATTTACTGCGTGAGCGCTTACCGCCACCCATTAACTTAGCGATAAGGGCTCATGGCTACACGCGTGGTAACCATGCAGCACGTGCCAACTGCTGATTGCTGCTGGGAGTGCCCTTGCGGTAAAGTGCCCCGCGCTTTAGCCTTCCTACACCTTAGTTAAAGGACCCCTGAGCGACTTCAACCTATAAATGTGTAGGGCCAAATTTTAAAATGTGCAGTAAGATTTTGCAGTAACCATGCATTAATTGCCAGAACCTCTCATTTAACTGTTGAGTTTTCCCATTTGGTTTAAGGAGAGAAACATTTTTTAGTATGCGTTAATTGCATTCAGTTGGCTACACCTATGTACCTATCTACCATATTAATGCATGGTTTCATGTTGACTGTACAGCTCAGTTTCTACTCATTCCCCACCTGGTCTCCACCTTATGTTAACTGTTAATATAAAGTGTATACAGAATAATTATGTGTGTTAATAAAAGAAGCCGACAGAAAAATAAAAAAAATACTGAGCAAGGTAACCTCAGAGCAAAAAAAGATGCATAAATCAAAAGTTCATAATGTCCCACTGGAAGTGGGTTAAATTCAATAGCTTGTTCCATAAGAAAGTGTAGGGTTTTTTTCAGTTAGCATTATGTTTTCTCAGATATGTCATTCACATTTTCTTGCCCTTTTTAGGGAATTATCTGCTTTACTGTTTGGTTTTTCATTTTGCATATCTCTAGCAGCTGCTTTCTAAGAGATCAAAATTCAAAATGTTTCTATGTTGCATGAAGGCTTAGCCATGGACTTGTCTCTATAGGGGTTATGTTTTTCTAGTGGGTAAGGGAGGTAACAGGCTGACCCCTTTAAGAATGCTCCTACATAAACAACGCTACTTTCCTTGTTTCTTAGGATCCTCTTTGCCAGCTCAGTGCTTAACCTGGCTGAACTGATTGCCCTTCGACCTGACTTTGGCAAGTTGAAGAAGATCCTTTATTTCCATGAGAATCAATTGATATATCCTGTCCAAAAATGCCAGGAGAGAGATTTCCAATATGGCTATAACCAGATACTTTCATGGTAAGTGTGCCCTCCACTAATGGTTTTTACTGGATATATTTCCTCCTGTGTAGCAATTTAAATGTTTGTATGCATCATTAGTTTTTCGAGTTTTATTAATTTAATTCATATCGTGTGTTCTCCTCAGAATAAGCCTAAAATCGTCATCATAGACCAAATATAGGACGTTTATGTCCATTCTATGAGATCCACAACTCAGAATTAAATTTTCCCACTGCTCACTTGATTGCAGAATCTTCTGGAGTGTTTTTTTTTTTTAAAGATTATTGCTCCAATTCCAAGAACAATCTTGTTACAGAAAAAAAGGAATAATAAAGCAAATCTGTTACATTACAATTTGTCAAAAAGAAAAAAAATACATATTATCATATTCAGTCCACAATTAAGAGAGGAGAGCAAGGCACAATACTCAGGATAATTTTCATTGACTAATCTACTATTAGAGACTTGAAGGGAGGTTCACATGAGAAAAATCAAATAGCAGACCATGGTGTAGATGACATTACTGTTTCTGGAATTGGAGATGGAGTTATTACTGACCTAGATTCCAGAAAGCAGCTTAAATGTAATGGATCAGAGAAGACATATTTCACTGAGTTTAACTTCACTATACATTTACATGGAAAATTCAACCAAAAAAGGCCTCCCAACTGAAGAACAGGGGGGCCCCAGTTTAAGGAAACTTTGGTTCTTCTTCTGGGTTACTCGAGATACATTGGGAAAAATTCTTATAGTTCAAAAAAGTTTCCTCCCTATGACGGAAGAACTGTTTTAATATCCAGTCTCTATCCAGCTGTAGTAGGAAAGTCACAATTAATGTTTCTGGTTGTAAACCCAAATTATTATCTTCAATAGTTTGCGTAAGGTTTGAAGTCTCAAAAACAACATCAGCCTCTTCAAAAATAGGTTGACCAGTTCTTTTTTTCTTATAAGGTTGTAAATAATATATTTTTGATACCGGAGGATAGGCTGGCTCCGGAATTTTCAGTATTTCAAAAATGTACCTTTTAAAGGTAATTAGAGGTGCAACCGACATCTGTTTTGGAAAATTTATTAATCGTAGTGTTGGTTCTCTAGGCTTTCAATTTTATTTTGCAACCACAAATTTTCTTTAATGATGTTTGTTTGAATTCAATTTTCCCTTCAAATATTGTGACTTACTTTTCCATTTTAGATACCCTTTCAAGGGGAGCTTGAGCTTGTTGCAAAACAGATATTAATTTTTGGGAGAATGATGTCTCTAAGCCCAGAAAAGCTTCCCATATAGTGTCTAGAGTTATGGTTGAAGGTTTATTTGGAAGAAAAAACTTACTCAGTGAAGTTACTTCAGGCAAAGAAGCTCCAGAGAGCTTTAAGTATTCACTGCGAGGGGGGGCGGCGCGAGGTGAACCGCTCCCCCTGCCTGAAGTAGATACATCATCTCTCAGTACCGAGACTAGAGATCCACCGCTAATGCCTGCAATAGAGCAAGGGTTGAGAGAACAGGGGAATACATACTCCAACGGGGTCAGACCCAAGCAATGGATTGCAGAGCACTTTCAGGAGTTTGGACGTGCCACAGCACAGCGCTCGCGTTTCTGGCGAGACAACTGTGGAGAATTCCTTCTTGTGTTTTTTTTTTTTTTTGCAGGTTCTTTCTCTGCCTAAAAACCACGTGTAGCATTTCAAATCTCTACACTTTATTGCAAACCCCATCCCACACCTTCATAAGAACACAAGAATCATCATACCAGGCCAAATCAAAGGTCCATCAGACCCAGTATCCTGTTTCCAACAGCAGACAATCGAGATCACAAGGATACTTTTTAGGATCCCGCTAAGCACTTAGCGGGATCCTAAAAAGTATTTAGATTTCATGCTACTTAACCCTGGGGATGAGCAATAGCTTTTCCCAGGTGTACCTTATCGACAGTCTTATTTTTGTTTTTCTCCTGGAATTTATCCAAACCTTGTTTTAAACTTAACTATGCTAACTGCTTATATCAAATACTCCAGCCATGAGTTACAAGGTTTAACTATGTTTTGAGTGAAAAAATATTTTATCCTATTCGTTTGAAATATACTGCTTTTGTAACTTCATTGAGTGTCTCCTAGTCTTTGTATTTTTTTAAACAGTAAACATTTGATTAGTGTTTACCCATTTCACTATACTCAGAATTTTACACAGTAACATGGTAAGGGTGTAATTCTCAAAATATCGCCTACAGTTAGGAGCTGGGATGATGTGTGCTAAGTGGCAGCTGTATAATGGCAGCTACACACCTAAATTAGGTGCAAGCATCTATGCCATCATAATGGCTGGTGTAAATGCTCATTAATATAAAGTGTATACAGAAAACAAATTATAAGTGTGTTAATAAAAGGAGCTGACAGAAAAATAAAAACAATTCTGTGCAAGGTAACCTCAGAACATTGAATGTTTCCTAGTCTCTGTATTTTTTGAAACAGTAAACACTTGATTAGACACCTGTTTCGTGTCTAACTATTGGCAGTTAGTTGTGTAACTATTAGTATTTTATACCCTGCACGTGTAAGTGCTGGGCAAGCCCCTGACCAGACCATGACCCTGCCAGGTCCATGCCCCTGTGTAGTTGTACACTATGCATTTCGTGCGAGCAATTTGCAGAATCCCGACTAAAGAGTCCTTTTACCAAGCTGCATGAAAAAGGGCCCTGCGCTAGTGGCAGGGGCCATTTTTGCTGCACGCTGCGGTCCTTTTTACCACAGTGGGTAAAAAAGGCGGGAAAATAGCCTTCGCCATGCAGTAAGATTGCTCTTATCACATGGCCATGCATGGGGTAAACTTACCGCCACCCATTAAGGTTAGCACCTCACTAAAAAATACAGGCTGATTTTTCTGTAGCATTGGAAAGGGCGTGCACTGGGGCTGCAACTATCGCCGGTGCCCGCTCTGGGCTGATGGTAGCTCCAGATTAGCATGTGGTAAACCCGCGTTGGACTTGCTGCCGCTTTGTAAAAGGGCCCCTTAGAGCTGTTAAAAACAAAACTGCTCATTAATGCCAATTAGTGCCAGTCAGCACCAATTAAAGCCAATTATTGGTAGTTAATGCCAGTGAGCAGCTAGTTATTATATTAACTTACACAACTGACAGTATTCTATTATGTTATACTTAATTTCCTACTTTACATAACAAAATTCTGTGTTACCTATTACTATGTAAGCCACATTGAGCCTGCTTTTAGTGGGAAAGTGCGGGATACAAATATAATAAATAATAATAATAATAACTTGCAAGACCAATTTTGAGTGGTAAGCGTACAAGTGCGCATTCAAGTTTATAGAATTAGGGGTAAATGACTGTAGATAGAAACCTGCATAGTTCATCTAGTCTGTCCAACCAGACGGCCAGGTTTGCACCTGCCACTCTGTGAGGTTTACACTCCTTCGTGATTGAACACTGGCATCACAACCAGGCCAGTTGGCAATTTGTTGCCATACCTGTGACATAGGCATTGTGAGATGCAGAACTCAGTGTATCACATATAAACAGTTCGATAAGGTGCCGCATTATCACACCACCAAGTTAATAGAGAGTCATAACACCTGCACTCATACCAGATTTTATAAATTTGATTTAAAATATGCATAATGATCCTGACCTGTCTTTGCTATTTTCAGGACACAGACTGTAGAAGTCTGTCCTACACTGGCCTTACTTCCTAACTACTGAAGTTGCTGTTGAAGGCCAATCTAGCTTATCCTGACTTGTCTTTGCTATTTTGGGACACAAAGCATAGAAGTCTTCTCTGATATTGCCCCTTAGCTTTCTCTCCTCAAAGCTGAAGAGCCCTAAACTCTTTAGCCTTTTCATCCCCTTTATTATTTTGGTCACCCTTCTGTGTACCTTTTGTAATTGCTCTATATTTTTTTTGAGCTTCAATGAGAACTGCATACAGTGCTCAAGATGAAGTCACATTGTGGACCAAAACAGAGTTAATGTGATACTCTTGATTTTATTCTCTGTAACTTTCCTAAAATTCACTGCATTCTCTTTGCTTTTTTTGCTACTTCCACAGATTTAGCAGAAAATGTCATTGTATTGTCCATGATAATGCCTAGATCCTTTTACTGGTTTGTGACTCTTAATGAGGAACCTAGCATCATGTAGATGTAATTTGGGTTATTCTTCCATATAGGCATCACTTTTCACTTGTCCACATTGAATTTCTTCTGCCATTTGTATGTACAGTCTCCCATTCCCCCAAGATTCTCATGCAATTTCTCCCATTCTCCATTCAGTTTTGTTTTGGGGTGGGGTGGGGATTGCCGGGTTTTTGAAGCCTGGATTGGCCGCTGTCGGAGACAGGATGCTGGGCTTGATGGACCCTTGGTCTTTCCCAGTATGGCGGTGCTTATGTACTTATGTACTAACTTTCAATAATTTGGTGTCATCTGCAAATGTGATCATTTATAAATAAATTTACAAGTATAGATCCCTGGCTAACTCCACCATTTACCTTCCTCCATTGAAAAAATTGACTATTTAACCCTCTCTATTCTCAGTCCACAATAGGACATTGCATCCGATCCCAGGGCTTTTTAATTTTCTCTGGGGTGTTTTCTGAGGTGCTTTGTCAATTGCTTTGAAAATTCATATATGCAGATGTGGTGCTGTGAGAGAACTTCACTGGTATGTATTTGCTGGGAAATTGCTTTTTAACTTGGGGAAATGTAGACTTAGAGCTGAATAGATAACTTCAGTGACTTTATTTTAAGATGCTGTACTCACTTAGCAAAGACAGTTTAAGAAATAATTTTTTTTTTAGCATTTAAAGTCTCTGTTACAGTTTCATAGGCTAGCATTTAAAGGAACTATTTTAAAGTTACTATAGTTAAAGCACAGCTAATAGTCATGGGAAACCTCAGTTTAGACTTTAATTCCTTTCCACCCACCCCTGGCCTGATTTCTGATTTTTAGGCCCTTGAACCAATTTGTAGGCTAGAAATTTAATTAGGACATCTCTATCAGCCAGTAATTAGCTCTTAAAAATGCACTGGGCAGTCTGCTACATTTCTTTGAAGGGGTGAATAAACATGTGGATAAAGGTGAGCAGGTCGATATTCTGTATCTGGATTTTCAAAGGGCACACAACAAAGTATCTCATGGACGACCCCTGAGAAAATTACAACGTCATAGGATAAGAGGTAGTGGCCTATTGTGAAGTATGAACTGGTTAAAAGATAGAAAACAGAGTAGGGTTAAATGGTTAGT